>NC_067472.1:97780913-98087534 GCF_947179515.1 Apodemus sylvaticus
AAGGTCTCATGTAGTCAGAAGCACCTTTAACATTTCACCAGATATATTGGGAAGTTTGTTGAATGCCAAAGATTAGGAACAATCTGTTAGGAGTGATAGGCATAAAGTTCCCAAAATGACAGCTGATAATATGAAGAAGCTGATGGTTACTGGGAAAAGCCAATGCCACCATGCCTGATAATTTGGCTTTGATCCAAGAGACCTATATGGTAGAAGGAAAGAACTAACGCACACAAATTATGCTCTTATGTTTGAACTTGCACACATGCACACTTACAAGCTCATTTAAATACTAAATGAAACATAAATAAAGAAGCAGGCAAGACAAACTAAAGATAAATGACAAAGTAAAACTCAGAGGAGGTTAAATGGACTAGAGAGATGGCGCAGTATATAAGGCCACCTATTGCTTTTGCAGAGGACTTGCATTTAGTTCCTAGAACCAACACTGTGGCTCAAACCATCTACAATTCCAAATCTAGGGGATTCAGCATACTCTTCTCCTTTCTAAAGGGGCTTGGCATGCATATGGTACATATCCTTAAAAGCAAAGCACTCACACACAAAAAAGTAAAAAAGAAATTAATCTTTTTTAAAATTAAAAGGGAAGATATTTGTGGGAGGTGCTCTATGAGAACTTAACAAACTTCTGTCATTTTTGAAGTCTTGAATAGACAAGTGTCTGTTCCCATGATAGAAATGGCCATAGTAACAAAATTTACTGCTATGTAATAGTCCATGTTTTCCTATTTTACCTGGTAACCTCAACAGGAGAATAGTTTACCACACCTGGGCCATTAAGGTCTTGGTATCCCCTGTATCTGATTAATCACCATCTAACAGAAAGTTGCGTATCCTAATATTTTTTGATCCAAAATTTCCTTATCTTCTACTTTTCTACATAACTAATTTTGTCATGATCACTGTTTCCCAGAGACGTAGAGTTTGCTTCATTGTATGTTTTCTGGAATGATAGGTGATAGAATTATCTAAACATTCTAGTGGACACCATCTGACAGCACTTCCATTTCTCAGCACAATTCTCTCCTTATGTATTTTTTCACTAGTAAATGGATATCACATAATGCCTCCCATTTTGATAAACTCATACATGCATATATATAACTCATTTAGAAAAAATCCATCAATGTTATCCACTGTCACCCGATTTTAATTTTTTATTAGATATTTGCTTTATTTATATTTTGAATGGTATCCCCCTTTCTATGTTACCCCTTCAAAACCCCCCTATACCATCCCCCCCTGCTTACCCTTTCCAAGTTCCTGACTTGCATTCCCCCCTATTCTGGGGAAATTCATAGGACCAATGTCTTCTCCTCTCATTGATGTCTGAAATGATCATTTTCGCTGCATATGTAGCTGGAGCCACAGGAACCTCCATGTGTACTCTTTGGTTGGTGTTTAGTCCCTGGGTGCTCTGGGGATACTGGTTGGTACATATTATTGTTCCTCCTGCAGGGCTGCCAAACTCTTCAGATCCTTGAATCTGTTCTCTAGCTGCTCCATTGGGGACCCTATGTTCATTCTATTGCTTGGCTGTGAGTGATGGGTATTTTGTTCCACTTTACAATAACTATCAAAGTGTCCACACTTTGGTGTTCCTTCTTCTGAGTTTCATGTGGTCTGTGAGTTTTATCATGGGTATTCTGAACTTTTGGGCTAATATCCACTAATCAGGGAGTGCTTACCATGTGTGTTCTTTTGTAATCAAATGGGTTGTTTCATTCAGGATGATATTTTCTAGTTCCAACCATTTGCATAAGAATTTCATGAATTCATTATTTTTAATATCTGAGTAGTACTCAACTGTATAAATATACCACATTTTCTGTATCCATTCCTCTCTTGAGGGACATCAGGGTTCTTTCCAGCTTCGGGCTATTATAAATAAGGCTGTCATGAACATGGTGGAGCATGTTTCCTTATTACATATTGAAGCATCTTCTGGATGTATGCCCAGGAGTGGTATAGCTGGGTTCTCAGGTAGTGCTATGTCCAATTTCCTGAGGAACCACCAAACTGATTTCCAGAGTGGTTTTACGAGCTTGTAATCCTACCAGCAGTAGAGTAGTGTTCCTCTTTTTCCACATCCTCTCTAGCATTTGCTGTCCCCTGAGTTTTTGATCTTGGCCATTCTGACTGATGTGAGGTGGAATCTCAGGGTTGTTTTGATTTGCATTTCCCTGATGATTAAGGATGTTGAACATTTCTTTAGGTGCTTCTCAGCCATCTGTCATTCCTCAGTTGAGAATTCTTTGTTTAGCTCTTTACCCCAATTTTTAATAGGGTTATTTGTTTCTCTGGAGTCTAACTTCTTTAGTTCTTTGTATATATTAGATATTAGCCCTCTATCAGATATAGGATTGATAAATATCTTTTCCCAATTTGTTGGTTGATGTTTTATGCTATTGATAGTGTTCTTTTCCTTACAGAAGCTTTGCAATTGTATGAGGTCCCATTTGTCAATTGATCTTAGAGAATAAGCTATTGGTTTTCTATTCATGAATTTTTCCCTTGTTCCCATGTGCTCCAGGTTCTTCCTCACTCTCTCTTCTATTAGAATCAGTGTATCTAGTTTTATGTGGAGGTATTTGATCCACTTGGGCATTAGTACAGGGAGATAAGAATGGATCAATTTGCATCTTTCTACATGTTGACTACCAGTTGACCCAGAACCATTTGTTCAAAATGCTGTCTTTTTTTTCTACTGGATGGTTTTAGCTCCTCTGTCAAATATCAAATGACCATAGGTGTGAGGGTTCATTTCAGGCTCTTCAATTCTATTTCATTGATATAACTGCCTGTCACTGTACCAGTACCATGCAGTTTTTATTACTATTTCTCTGTAATAAAGCTTGAGATTAGGGATGGCGATTCTGCCAGAAGTTCTTCTATTGTTGAGAATGGTTTTTGCTATCCTGGATTTTTTGTTATTCTAGATAAATTTAGAAATTGCTCTTTCCAACTCTATGAATAAAATTGAGTTGAAATTTTGATGGGGATTGCATTGAATCTGTAGATTTCTTTAAATGTGATGGCCATTTTTACTATATTAATCCTGCCAATCCATGAGCATTGGAGATCTTTTAATCTTCTGAGGTCCTCTTCTATTTCTTTCTTCAGAGACTTGAAGTTCTTGTCATACAGATCTTTCACTTGCTGGGTTACAGACACACGAAGGTATTTTATATCATTTGTGATTATTGTGAAGGATGTCATTTCCGTAATTTCTCTCTCAGTCTCTTTATCCTTTGAGTAGAAGAAGGCTACTGATTTGTTTTAGTTAATTTTCTAGCCAGCCACTTCGTGGAAGTTGTTTATCAGGTTTAGGAGTTCTCTGGAAGAATTTTTGGGGTCACTTAAGTATTCTATCATCTTATCTGCAAATAGTGATACGTTTACTTCTTCCTTTCAAAATTTAAATGATTTTATCTCCTTTTGTTGTCTGATTACTCAGGCTAGGTCTTTGAGTACTTTATTGAACAGTTAGGGAGAGAATGGATAGCTTTGTCTAGTCCCTGATTTCAGTGGGATTGCTTCAAGTTTCTTGCCATTTAGTTTGATGTTGGCTACTGGTTTTCTGTATATTACTTTTACTATGTTTTGGTATGGACCTTGAATTCCTGATCTTTCCAAGACTTTTATCATGAAGAGGTGTTGGATTTTGTCAGATTCTTTCTCAGCATCTAGTGAAATGATCATGTGTTTTTTCTTTGAGTTTGCTTATATAGTGGATTAAATTGATGGATTTCCATGTATTGAACCATCCCTGCATCCCTGGGATGAAGCCTACTTGATTTTAGTGGATGATCTTTTTATGTGTTCTTGGATTAGGTTGGCAATCATTTTATTGAATATTTTTTGCATCAATATTCATAAGGGAAATTGGTCTAAAGTTCTCTTTCTTTCATCTTTGTGTGGTTTAGGTATCAGAGTAATTGTTGCTTCATAAAACGAATTGGGTAGCGTTCCATCTGTTTCTATTTTGTGGAATAGTTTGAAAAGTATTGGATTTAGGTATTCTTTGAAGGTCTGGTAGAACTGTACATTGAACCGTGGTCCTAGACTTTTTTTGGTTGGGAGACTATTAATGACTGCTTCAATTTCTTTAGGGGTTATGGGGTTGTTTACATAATTTATCTGATCTTGATTTAAGTTTGGTACCTGGTATTTATCTAGAAAATTGTCCATTTCATACAGATTTTCCTCTTTTGTTGAGTATAGGCTTTTGTAGTAGGATCTGATTTTTTTTTTTATTTCCTCAGTATCTATTGTTGTGTCTCCCTTTTCATTTCCTCTTTTGTTAATTTGAATACTGTCTCTGCCCCCTCTGGATTGCTTGGCTAAGGGTTTATTATTCTTGTTTTTTTCCCAAAGAATCAGCTCCTGTTTTGTTTTGGGGTTTTTTTGTTTGTTTGTTTGTTTTGATTCTTTGTATAGTTCTTTTATTTCCACTTGGTTCATTTCAGCCCTGAGTTTGATTATTTCCTGCAGTCTACTGCTGTTGCATGCATATGCATCTTTTTGTTCTAGATCCTTCAGCTGTGTTTTTAAGCTGTTAGTGTGTACTTTTTCCAATTTCCTTTTGGAAGCTCAGACCTATGAGTTTTCCTCTTAGTACTACTTTCATTGTGTTCCATAACTTTTGGTATGTTGTGCCTTCATTTTCATTAAATTCTATAAAGTCTTTAATTTCTTTCTTTATTTCTTCCTTGGTGAAGCTATCATTGAGTAGAGTGTTATTCACTTTCCATGGATATGTGGGATTTCTGTTGTTATTGTTTTTAATTATTGAAGACCCGCCTTACTCTGTATTGATCTGATAGGGTGCATGGAATTCTTTCAATCTTCTTATATCTGCTGAGGTCTGTTTTGTGACCAAGTATATGGTTAATTTTGGAGAAGGTACCATGACGTGCTGAGAAGAAGGTATATTCTTTTGTTTTAGGATAAAATGTTTTATAGATATCTGCTAAATCCATTTGGTTCATAATCTCTTTTAGTTTCACTGTTTCTCTGTTTAGCTTGTGTTTCCCTGATCTGTTAATTGATGAGAGTGGAGTGTTGAGTTCTCCCACTATTATTTTGTGGGGTGCAATGTGCCTTTGAGCTTTAGTAAAGTTTCTTTTATCAATGTGAGTGCCCTTCTATTTAGAGTATATATATTCAGAATTGTGAGTTCATCTTGGTAGATGTTTCTTTTGATGAGTATGAATTGCCTTATGTATTTTTTATTACTATTGGCTGAAAGTCGATTTTGTTTGATATTAGGATGGCTACACCAGCTTGTTTCTTGGGATCATTTGTTTGGAAAATTGTTTTCCAGTCTTTTACTCTGAGGTAGTGTCTGTCTTTGTGACTAAGGTAGATTTCCTGTGTGCAGCAAAATGTTGGATCCTGCTTATGTGTCTATTCTGATAGTCTCTGTCATTTTACTGGAGAATTGAGTCCATTGATATTAAGAGATATTAAGGACAAGTGGTTGTTGTTTTCTGTTATTTTGTTATTAAAAGTGGAGTTATTTTTGGGTGGCTCTCTTTTTGTTTTGCTAAAAGACAATTTCTTGTTTTTTCTAATGTGTAGTTTCCATTTTTTGTTGGTGTTTTTCATTCATTATCTTTTGAAGCACTGGATTTGTGGAAACATATTGTGTAAATTTGTTTTTGTCATGGAATACCTTGGTTTCTCCATTTATGATAATTGAGAGTTTTGCTGGGTGTAGTATCCTGGTTTTGCATTTGTGTTCCCTTAGGGTCTGTGTGACATCTGCCAAGGATCATCTGACTTTTCATAGTCTCTGGTGAGAAGTCTGGTGTAATTCTAATAGGTCTGTCTTTATATGTTATTTGATATTTTTCCCTTACTGCTTTTAATATTCTTTCTTTTTTTAGTCCATTTGGTGTTTTAATTATTATGTGATGGGAGGAATTTCTTTCCTGGTCCAATGTATTTGGAGTTCTGTAGGCTTCTTGTATGTTCATGGGCATCTCTTTCTTTAGGTTAGGGGAATTTTCTTCTACTATTTTGTTGAAGATATTTACTGGCCCTTTCAGTTGGAAATTTTCACTCTCTTCTATACCTATAGTCTTCAGGTTTGGTCTTCTCATTTTGTCATGGATTTCCTGGATGTTTTGGGTTGGGAGCCTTTTGCATTTTGCATTTTCTTTGACTGTTTTTTATACTTACTATGGTATCTTTTGCATCTGAGATTCTCTCTTCTCTCTCTTGTATTCTGTTGTTGATGCTTGGCTCCATGACTCCTGACTTCTTTCCTAGGTTTTCTATGTCCAGAGTTGTTTCCCATTGTGATTTCTTTATTGTTTCTACCTCCATTTTTATATCCTTAATGGTTTTATTCAATCCCTTTACCTTTTTTGTTTTGCTTTCCTGTAATTCTTTAAGTGCTTCTACCTGTTTACCTATGTTCTCCTGTATGTCTTTAATGGAGTTATTTATGTCCACATTGAAGCCCTCTATCGGCATCATGATCTGTGAATTTAAATCTAAATCTTGCTTTTCTGGTGTATTGGGGTATCCAGGACTCACTGTTGTGGGATACTTGGGTTCAGATGGTGTCATGTTGCCGTGATTTTTGTTGGTAACATTCCTACATTTGCCTTTTGCCCCTTGGTTATCTATGATGATTGTTGGTCTTGCTGTCTCTGGATGACACTTACCCCTTCTGCAGGCCTTCAAGCATGTCTCAGCACTCCTGCTCTTTCCTGGCAGAGGAAGTGTTGTGGTGCTGACCAGCTTCTGGATGCAGGTAGAGCCCAGACGGACCCTGTCCCAGCTGCTATGCCACTCCTGTGTTCCCTGCAATCCTGATTTTACCTGCTTGCTCAGTCACCATAGAGAAGATGGCGGCCTCACCTCTAAACCAGGTAGTCAAATCACTCCCTGCAGTGCAGTTCTCCTTTGGCAGGATTGGTATACATATGGATGTGGGCCAGCCCAGCTTCTGGTTGCAGAAGTAGCCTGGATGGACCCTGTCCCAGCTGCCCTGCCACTCCTGTGTTTCCCATGCTTCTGGCTGTACCTGCCTGCTCAATTGCCATAGAGAAGATGGTAGCCTCACCTCTAAATTAGATACTCAAATAACTTCCTTCAGAGAAGTTCTCCTCTGGCAGGATCTGTGCACAGACGGCTCTGGTGTTGTGCAACTCCTGGATTCATGTGGAGCCCAGACAGACCCTGTCCAGCTGAATTGCAACTCCTGTGTTCCCTGAGCTCCTGGCTGTAAATGCCTGCTCAGTTACCAGTTAAAAGATGGCCTCACCCCATTTTTCTATAATGTATTTTTATTCCCATTACATCCCAATTACACTACCATCCTCTCCGTTCAGTTCTGCCATTATAAATATGTCCCCCATTAACCCCTTCTCTTCTCTTCAGAGAAGGGGATGATCTCACTGGATACCACCCCACCCTAAGGCATCTAATCTCAGCAGGGATAACTAAATCTATTCTTACTAAGATCTAACCAGGCAGTACAGGTAAAGGAAGGGGATCCAATGATAGACAACAAAGTCATAGACAGACCCTGCTCTGATTGTTAGGGGACCCACATGTAAAAGAAACTGCATACCTTCTACAAATGTATACAAAGCCTGGGACCAGACACTTTATGCTCTTTGCTTGGTAGTTCTGTTTCCAGGAGAGCCTGTGGTACCAGATTAGTTGACTCTGTAGGACCTCTTGTGGTGTCCTTGATCCCTGTTGCTCGTTCAATTCTATTCCTCATACTGCCAAAAGACTATCCGAGCTGTGCCTATTGTCTGGTTATGAGTCTCTTTTCCATCTGCTGCTGCATGAAGCCTTTCAGGAGACAGTTATAGAATGTTCCTGTTTGTAAGCACAGCAGAGTATCATTTATAGTGTCATAGGTAGGCTCTCTCCAATTGGATGGGTCTCAAGTTGGGCCAGTCATTGGTTGCCTGTTCTTCTAGTCTCTGATCAATCTTTATCCCTGTTTATCTTGAAGCCAGGACAATTTTTTGTTGAAGAATTTGGGGGGTTGGGCTGATGTCTTCTTCTACTGGAAGTTCTGCACGGCTACAGGAGGTGGCCACTTTAGTCTCCATATCTTCAGGTGGTTGGAATAATAGCTAGGTCAAATCAACTAGGTAGCCTCTTCCATCTCATGTCTTCACCTTGTCGCAGAGATGCCCCCCAACAATTACCATTCTCACTTACAACTCTTTCCTGCTTCATTATACTCAATCAACGTCATTATAACCCTCCTCACTCCCTTTCCACCCATTTCTCTCTCTTCATCCAACTCCTATGACTATTTTTCCCTTTCTGAGTGAGATTCACACATCCTCCTTTGAGCCCTCCTTTGGTTTCTTTGGATCTGTGCATTGCTATCCTGGACTTTATGACTATTGTCCATTTACAAGTACCTACCAGAGATGTCTTTCTAGTTCTGCATCACCTTACTCAGGATGATATCCTCAAGTTCCATCCATTTCTCTGCAAATTTCATGTTGTCGTAATTTCTAATATTTGAAGAGTATTCCATTCTGTAGATTCACTCCATTTCTTTATTCTTTCTTCAGTTGAAGGACATCTAGGTTGTTTGCAGTTTCTGGCTGTTATTAATGAAGATGTTTTGAATATGGGTGAGCAAGTGATATATTAGGATATATTTTAGGATATGCCTAGGAGTGGTACAGCAAAGTCTTAAGGAAAAACTGCTCCCAATTTCTGCAAAAAAAATCCACTTTTTTTTGCACTTGTTATCAGCAATGGATGAGTGATCCTCTTGTTCCATATCCTTGCCAGCAGATGCTGCTACTTGAGTTTTTGATTGTTGGTATTCTGATGGGTGTAAGGTGGAATCTCAGATCCAATTTGATTTGCATTTCTCCGGTGACTATGAATGGATATTGAATATCATTTAAGTTCTTTTTGGCCATTTGAGACTGCTGTATTTAAAATTCTTCATCCGCCATACTCAAGTAGGTGTCATCCCAGTGACATACAGGTGGTTCAGTGTATGAAAATCCATCGATATGATTCACCTTATAAACAAACTGGGAAAAAAACACATGATCATCTTATGAGATGATGAATAAACCTTTGACAAAATTCAATGCTTTGTCATTTTAAAATATTTGAAGGGATGGCAATACAAGGTACATAACTAAACATAATAAAAACAATATATGACTAGTTAATAACAACATTAAATTAAGTGGAGAGTTCTTAAAATAATTTCACTAAAATCAAGGGCATGATAAGGCTTCCCACTTTCTCCCTCTCTGTTCAACATAGTACTTGAAGCAATATTTAGGGCAATAAAAAACAAAAGTTGTTCTAGGGGATGCACATTGGAAGGGAATAAGTTAAAGCGTCCCTTTTCATAGATGATATGATAGTATATATAATTGATGCCAAAAATTCCACAAAAGAATGTGTACAGCTGCTAAACATCTTTAGCAAACTGGTTGGATACAAGATCAATGCAACAGTTTCTGTGACCTTGTGGTCTTGTATTATACAAATGATATATGGGTTGAGAAAGAATTTATGGAAACAGTGATCTTGATAATAGTCACAAATAATATAAAAAATGTTGGTGCAATTTTAATAGTGCAAGTCAAAGATCTGTATGACAAGAACTTTAAGTCACTGAAGAAAGAAACCAAGGAAGATATTAAAAGATGAAAAGATTTTTCCTGCTCATGGATTGGTAGTATTAATATAGTAAAAATTGCTATCTTACCAGAAGCAATCTACACATTCAGTGCAGTTGCCATCAAAATTCTAACAGAAATTTTACAGAGGTAGAAAGAGCAATTTCCAATTTCCTATGAAAAAAAAAACCCAAATCCCAGGATAGTTAAAACAATCTTAAGCAATAAAAGAAAATTTCAAGGTATAACCATCCCTGACTTCAATGTGTATTACAGAGGAATAGTAATAAAAACTTCATGGAATTGCCATAAAATCTGACAGGTTGATCAGTGGAAAAGAATAAGTTTCCAAATCATACCTACACACCTATAAACACTTGATATTTGACAAAGAAGCTAAAGCCATACAAAGGATAAATAAAAGCTGCCGCAGTGGCCCAGTGAAGTCTGTAAACATGATATTTTACAGACAGAGGTGGAGAAAAATATGTCTTCTTGGAATAACAGACCTCTCCGTATATTTAGAAGCTAAAAATCTCACTTGGCAATTTCCTAAACTCTCCTATTTCCTTATAACAGAGACATGCTATAACCAAGCAAATACAGAAATGTAAGAATCCGATATTTGCTCCCTGCCAGGACAGAAAATGGTCACGAGGTACTGTATCACCCTGAGCTTTAGATCACTGGTGGTGCAAACTGCCAGGGGTCTGCCTGGGCCAAAGAACTGAGCACATAGGTGGTTTGTCTGCCAGCCAGCTGGGCATGGGACCTGTGTCCCGCCTGGAGAGCAGCAGAGGAAGAGATTCCCCATGGCCATAGTCGCTCCCTGCCAGGACAGAAAAGTGTCACTAGGTACGGATCACCCTGAGCTTTATATCTCTGGGGGTGCAAATCTCCAGGGGTCTGCCTGCATTCAGGAACTGAGCACATAGGTGATTCATCTGCAAGCCAGTCTGTCACAGGACCTGTGTCCTATGTGAGAATCAAGAAAGGAAGTGACCCCCACCACACCATCTTCACTCCATAACAGAGCAGTAAGAGAACACCTGGTTGACCTTGACAACCTAAGTATAATATTGCTTGAGGCAAGACTGAGCAGGGCTCCAAAAGCACAAAAGAGGAAGGCAGCATATCAGTAATCTGTGCCAGAGGAAACCCAGTCATTCAGTGTTGCAGAAATAACTTTAAAGATCCACAGTAGGTTGAAGCACAAGCCAGTGACAATAAGACCTAACACCAGGGAGAACTAGATGGCTAAAGGCAAACATAGGAACGTTACTTACAGACACCAAGGCATTATGGCAGCATCTGAACCTAATTCTCCAACAATAGCAAGTCCTGGATACCCCAACACACCAGAAAAACAAGAGTTGGATTTAAAAGCACTGATAAGGATGCTGATAGAGGAACACATGAAGGACATAAATAAATCTCTTAAAGAAATTCAGGAGAAAAATGATCAAAAGCTAGAAGCCCTTACAGGGGAAATACAAAAATCACTTAAAAAAATTCAGGAGAATATGGGACAGAAGTTAGTAGCCAATAAGGAGGAAATGCAAAAATCACTTAAAAAAATACAGGAGAAGTTTGATCAACAGGCAAAAGTCATAAAAGAGGAAACACAAAAATCTCTTAAAGAATTAGAGGAAAACATAAACAAGCAAGTGAAGGAACTGAGCAAAAACATCCAGGATCTAAAAACAGAAGTAGAAACAACTAAGAATGCACAAAGGGCGACAACTTTGGAGATAGAAAACCTTGGGAAGAAATCAGGGACCATAGACGCAAATATCAACAACAGAATACAAGAGATAGAAGAAAGAATCTCAGATGCTGAAGATACCATAGAAACCATAGACACAACAGTTAAAGAAAATGCAAAATGCAAAAAGCTTGTAATCCAAAACATCCAGCAAATCCAGGACACAATGAGAAAGCCAAATCTAAGGATTATATAGGCATTGATGGGAGTGAAGATTTAAAACTTAAAGGGCCAGCAAATATCTTCAACAAAATTATGGAAGAAAACTTCCCTAACCTAAAGAGAGAGATGCCCATGAATATACAAGAAGCCTACAGAACTCCAAGCAGACTGGACCAGAACAGAAATACCTCCTGTCACATAATAATCAAAACCCCAAATGTACTAAACAAAGAAAGAATACTTAGGGCAGTAAGAGAAAAAGGGAAAGTAACATATAAAGAAAGACCTATCAGAATCACATTAGACTTCTCACCAGAGACCATGAAAGCTAGAAGATCCTGGGTAGAGCTCATGCAGATTCTTAGAGCCAGCTGAGACTACTATACCCAGCGAAACTCTTAATTACTATAGATGGAGAAACCAAGATATTCCATGACAAAACCAAATTTACACAATATCTTTCCACAAACCCAGCCCTACAAAGGATAATAGAGGGGAAACACCATTACAACCAGGGAAACTATACCCTGGAAAAAGCAGGATATTAAGCTTCTTTCATCAAACCCAACAGAAGACAACCAGACACGTATAAAATTAAAATAAAAAATGATAGGAAGAAATAACCACTACTCCTTAATATCTCTTAACATCAATGGACTCAATTCCCCAAAAAAAGACATAGACTAACAGACCGGTTACATAAACAGGACCCTACATTTTGCTGCATACAGGAAACACACCTCAGTGTCAAAGACAAAAACTACCTTAGAGTAAAAGGCTGGAAGACAATTCTACAAGCAAATGGTCCCAGGAAACAAGCTGGAGTTGCCATTCTAACATCAGATAAAATTGACTTTCAACCTAATATCAAAAGAGACATGGAAGGTCACTTCTTGCTGGTCAAAGGAAAATTCCAACAAGAAGAACTCTCAATCCTGAACATCTATGCTCCAAATACAAGGACATCCTCATTCATAAAAGAAACTTTACTAAAGCTCAAAGCACACATTGCACCTAACACAATAATTGTGGGTGACTTCAACACTCCACTCTCACCAATGGACCGATCAGGAAAACAGAAAGAAAACAGGGAGACAGTGAAATTAATTGACGCTTTGGACCAATTGGATTTAACAGATATATATAGAACTTTTCATTCCAAAGCAAAAGAATATACCTTTTTCTCAGCACCTCATGGTACCTTCTCCAAAATAGATCATATAGTAAGTCACAAGACAGACCTCAACAAATATAAGAAGATTGAAATAATCCCATACCTCCTATCGGATCACTATGGAGCAAAAGTCGTATTTAATAACAATAAAAACAACAGAAAGCCCACATACACATGTAAACTGAACAATACTCTACTCAATGATATCTTGGTCAAGGAAGAAATAAAGAAAGAAATCAAAGATTTCTTAGAATTTAATGAAAATGAAGGTACAACATACACAAATCTATGGGGCACAATAAAAGCAGTGCTAAGAGGAAAACTCATAGCTTTGAGTGCCTCCAAAAAGAAATTCAAGAGAGCACACACTAGAAGATTAATGGAACCACTGAAAGTCCTCGAACAAAATGAAGCTAATTCACCCAGGAGGAGAAGAAGACAGGAAATCATAAATCTCAGGGCTGAAATCAATCAAGTAGAAACCAAGAGAACCATACAAAGAATCAACAAAACTAAAAGCTGGTTCTTTGAAAAAATCAACAAGATAGCTACACCCTTAGCCAGACTAACCAAAGGGCACAGAGAAAGTATCCAAATTAACAAAATTAGAAATGAAAAGGGAGATATTACAACAGAAACCGAGGAAATTCAAAAAAATCATCAGATCCTACTACAAAAACCTGTACTCAACACAACTGGAGAATCTGGAGGAAATGGACATTTTCGTAGCCAGATACCAATTACCAAAATTAAACCAGGATCAAATAGACCATCTAAACAGACCCATAACCCCTAAAGAAATAGAAGGGGTCATAGATAGCCTTCCGACCAAAATAAGCACAGGACCAGATGGTTTCAGTGCAGAATTCTATCAGACCTTTAAAGAACATTTAACACCAATACTCTTCAAACTATTCCACCAAATAGAAACAGAAGGAACACTACCCAACTCCTTCTATGAAGCCACTATTACGCTGATACCAAAACCACACAAAGATCCAACTAAAAAAGAGAATTTCAGGCCAATTTCCCTTATGAATATCAATGCAAAAATACTCAATAAAATTCTTGCCCAACAAATCCAAGAACACATAAAAATGATCATCCATCATGATCAACTAGGCTTCATCCCAGGGATGCAGGGATGGTTCAATATAAGGAAATCCATAAATGCTATCCACTACATAAACAAACTCAAAGAAAAAAACCACATAATCATTTCATTAGATGCTGAAAAAGCATTTGACAAAATTCAGCACCCTTTCATGCTAAAAGTCTTGGAAAGGACAGGAATTTAAGGCCCATATCTAAACATAGTAAAACAATATACAGCAAAATGGTAGCCAACATCAAACTAAATGGAGAGAAACTTGAAGCAATCCCAGTAAAATCAGGGACTGGACAAGACTGCCCCCTCACTCCATATCTCTTCAATATAGTTCTTGAAGTCCTAGCTAGAGCAATTAGACAACATATGGAGGTCAAAGGGATACAAATTGGAAAGGAAGAAGTCAAAATATCACTATTTGCAGATGATATGATAGTCTACTTAAGTGACCCAAAAACCTCCACCAGAGAACTCTTACAGCTGATAAACAACTTCAGCAAAGTGGCTGGCTACAAAATCAACGCAAGCAAATCAGTAATCTTTATATACTCAAAGGATAAGCAGACTGAGAAAGAAATTAGGGACATGACACCCTTCACAATAGCCACAAACAGCATAAAGTATCTTGGGGTGATTCTAACCAAACAATTGAAAGACCTATATGACAAGAACTTCAGATCTCTTGTCTGAAGGAAATCGAAGAAGATCTCAGAAAATGGAAAAATCTTCCATGCTAGTGGATTGGCAGGATTAATATAGTTAAAATGGCCATCTTGCCAAAAGCAGTCTACAGATTCAATGCTATCCCCATAAAAATCCCAACCCAGTTCTTCATAGAGCTAAAAAGAGCAATTCTCAAATTCATCTGGAATAATAAAAAACCCAGGATAGCTAAAACTATTCTCAACAGTAAAATAACTTCAGGGGGATTCACTATCCCAGACTTTAAACTCTACTACAGAGCAATAGTGATAAAAACTGCATGGTATTGGTACAATATCAGGCAAGCGGAACAATGGAATAGGATTGAAGACCCAGAAATGAACCAACACACCTATGGTCACTTGATCTTCAACAAAGGAGCTGAAAGCATCCAGTGGAAAAAAGATAGTCTTTTCAACAAATGGTGCTGGTTCAATTGGAGGTCAGCATGCAGAAGAATGCACATCCATCCATTCTTATCTCCTTGTACCAAGCTCAACTCCAAATGGATCAAGGACCTCCACATAAAACCTGACACACTGAAACTAATCGAAAAAAAAAAAAAAAACTGGGGAAGACCCTGGAGGACATGGGCACAGGGGAAAAGTTCCTGAATAGAACACCAATAGCTTATGCTCTAAGATCAAGAATTGACAAATGGGACCTCATAAAACTACAAAGTTTCTGTAAGGCGAAGGACACCGTCAAAAGGACAAAACGTCAACCAACAGACTGGGAAAGGATCTTCATCAACCCTAAATCTGACAGAGGGCGAATATCTACTATATACAAAAACTCAAGAAAGTAGAACCCAGAGAACCAAATAACCCCATTAAAAAGTGGGGTATGGAGCTAAACAAAGAATTTTCACATTCAACTTCAGAGAGGTGAGAAACACCTTAAGAAATGTTCAACATCATTAATCATTAGGGAAATGCAAATCAAAACAACCCTGAGATTTCACCTCACACCAGTCAGAATGGCTAAGGTCAAAAACTCAGGAGACAGCAGGTGTTGGCGAGGATGTGGAGAAAGAGGAACACTCCTCCACTGCTGGTGGGATTGCAAGATGTTGCAACCACTTTGGAAATCAGTCTGGCAGTTCCTCAGAAAACTGGGCATGACACTTCCTGAGGACCCTGTTATACCACTCCTGGGCATATATCCAGAGGATTCTTCAGCATGCAATAAGGACACATGCTCCACTATGTTCATAGCAGCCCTATTTCTAGTAGCCAGAAGCTGGAAAGAACCTAGGTATCCTTCAACGGAGGAAGGGATACAAAAAATGTGGTATATTTACACAATGGAGTACTATGCAGCCATTAGAAACAATGAATTCATGAAATTCTTAGACAAATGGATGGAGCTGGAGAACATAAAACTAAGTGCGGTAACCCAGTCTCAAAAGATCAATCATGGTATGTACTCACTGATAAGTGGATATTAGCCTAGAAACTTTGAATACCCAAGACATAATCCACATATTAAATGATGTCCAAAAAGAATGGAGGAGTGCCCCTAGTTTTGGAAAGATTCAGTGCAAGAGTATAGGGGAATTCCAGAACAGGGAAGTGGGAAGGGGTGGATGGAAGAACAGGGGGAGGGAAGAGAGCTTATGGGACTTGCGGGGAGTGGGGACTCAGAAAAGGGGAAATCATTTGAAATGTAAATAAAAAATATATCAATAAAAAATTTAAAAAAATAAAAAAGAAATGTTCAACATCATTAATCATTAGGGAAATGCAAATCAAAACAACCCTGAGATTTCACCACACACCAGTCAGAATGGCTAAGGTCAAAAACTCAGGAGACAGCAGGTGTTGGTGAGGATGTGGAAAAAGAGGAACACTCCACTGCTGGTGGGATTGCAAGATGGTACAACCACTTTGGAAATCAGTCTGGCGGTTCCTCGGAAAACTGGGCATGACACTGCCTGATGACACTGCCTGATGACCCTGCTATACCACTCCTGGGCATATACCCAGAGGATTCTTCAGCATGCAATAAGGACACATGCTCCACTATGTTCATAGCAGCCCTATTTGTAGTAGCCAGAAGCTGGAAAGAACCCAGGTGTCCTTCAAAGGAGGAATGGATACAAAAAATGTGGTATATTTACACAATGGAGTACTATTCAGCTATTAGAAACAATGAATTCATTAAATTCTTAGACAAATGGATGGAGCTGGAGAACATCATACTAAGTGGGGCAACCCAGTCTCAAAAGATCAATCATGGTATACACTCACTGATAAGTGGATATTAGCCTAGAAACTTTGAATACCTCAGAAATAATACACATATTAAATGATGTCCAAAAAGAACGGAGGAGTGGCCCCTGGTTCTGGAAAGACTCAATGCAACAGTATAGGGGAATACCAGATCAGGGAATTGGGAAGGGGTAGATGGAGGACCAGGGGGAGGGAAGAGGGCTTATGGGACTTGTGGGGAGTGGGAACCCAAAAAGGGGAAATCATTTGAAATGTAAATAAAAAAATTATCAATAAAGAAAAAAAAAGAAATGTAAGAATCCATCTTATAGCAAAAAATTCTGCTTTGCTTTGCTCCAACCATTTATGTTATTATGGTAAAAAAGAAAAAAGGCATTTCAGAAATTCCAGTCACAAGTTTTTTGTTGTTGTTTTTTTTTTGTTGTTGTTGTTGTTGTTGTTGTTGTTGTTGTTTTCTAGTCACTGCCTTGCAGGGCAGATGGATTCCAAACAATAGGCCAGACTGAAGAGATTTACATCTAAAGAACTTCTTAATACTAATGGATATCGGGCAAAATAGAGAGAATTTGCGTTTGAGTTGGTACCTAGTCCCATAGCTACTACCTTCCCCCACAGGTTAATCTAGTTCCACCTTTAACTTTTGATTTTCTTACAGACAGGCTATCTTAGGCCCACCTGAATAGCAAGGGAAGTTTATGAGGAACTGGCATTTTGTGTTACAGGCCTCACTCAGGGAGCCCTTGAGAAAAACAACCTTTCTTAGCTTATCCAGGTGTGATTCAGGATACAGTATATACTTAATACTCACAAAGACTCAATTTAGTCTCAGAGAGAGAGACAATAGATACTTTTTACTCAGAGAAGCTGTAGATTTTCTCTACTTAGAGAGAGACTCAGAGGAGGAATGAATTAGTTAATTCACCAGGCTAGAGGCTAGAGGCTGCTACAGGAGTTAATCACTGGAGCTGATCACCCGGGCCTATGATGGCCCTTGGCTTGGGGCCTACAATGGCCCCGGGCATGGCACAGAGAAGAATACAACTGGCAGACTAGGCAAAAGGACTCTTGAAAGACAGCTTGAGCCAGACAGCTTCCCAAGCTCTACAATGTCACCATTTTCACCAGAAGGCTAAGCACGAGAATCATCCTTCTTCAGCTCCTGGGCTGATGCGAACATCGAGACCAAGATGAAGAAGCAGTTTAGCCACATGGGCCCTAGACTTTGGGTAAACACCCTGTATTGCCCGAGAAAGCCTAGCTAGCCTTTTACAGATGTATATGATGCTTAATTTGAAATGTTAACTTGACGGGACTTTGGGAGATACCTGAAAATACATTCAAATTTCAAACCACCTCTGTAGTCATGTCAGTTTGTAATTCCCACCGTACCTGTGTCTTTCTGGACCAAAGAATCCTGGTTATCCCACAGCAGATCCATGGTCTGTAACAGAAAACATCTTCAACAAACAGTACAGATCTAACTAATGACTGCATGCAGAAGAATGCAAATAAACTCACATCTATCACTCTTCACAAAACTCATGTCCAAGTTTAAGAATGACCTCAACATAAAACAGGACACACTAAACCTAACATAAGAGCAAATAGAGAATGGCCTTGAACTCATTGACACAGAAGGCAAATTAATGAACAGAACACCAATATTTCAACAATTAATAAATGGGCCTCATGGAACTGCAAAGCTTTTACAAGGCTATGGACACCATTGATAGGACAAAATGGCAGCCTACAGAAACGGAAAAGATCTACATAAACCCTAAATCTGACAGAGGACTAATATCTGAAATGTATAAAGCTCAAGAAAATAGACCTTGATAAACCAAATAACCAAATTAAAAATGTGATACCATTTTCTTGATACTTCATAAATATCACTCTCCACATATACTGCTCTTCCTATCTGATAATTTTAATGTAGTTTCTCACACAACCTTTGCCTTCATTTTTCTTTTATCCAGTCATATTGAAAGATTTTGTTAGTTTGCTCTATTTTCTGAAGTATTATTCTACAATTCTGATTGAGAAAAATGTAGTTTATTTTAGTCTTCTGTTTTTGCTTCAGATCCTATATTTAAACTTAAGTACCAAAACATCTCTAGGAAAGAAAGCACATAGGATTATACAATGTCATATAAATTTGAAGGCAGATGGTGTTCTGGTTGTTTTGCTGTCCACATAATCTTTACCGATTATTAAATCCTAAGTAAACAGTGGAGATGAATTAAACTATATCAAAAATCCATAAGAACTTTGTGCCACACTGATGTGCAAAATGCTTTCTTGGAGAATAGAGAGGTTTTCTTTCCCAAGGTAGAGATAGTTCTGATTGACTACTGCTATATAGTCCATAAATGAATAGATAAAGTTCATGTCTCTAATAAAAGGGGAAAATGAGACATTTCTGTCTGATTGTTGGGGCAGAAGTGAGATTTCAGTATGAATATGTGTTAATTCTGGCCCTATATTTTACAATTTTCTTTTTATTTCTTTTTTCTCACTTTAACTTTGTGTTAGTCTCTGTGTGTGTTTGTGTGTGAGAGTGTACCTGACAGAGAGAGAGAGAGAGAGGAGAGAGAGAGAGAGAAAGAGAGAGAGAGAGAGAGAGAGAGAGAGAGAGAGAGAGAATTAGTGGAAAACATATTCAATATAGTCAACTGGCAGGCCTCATTTTCTTTTTCTTTTTTGAAATTTTAATAATAATTTTTATTTAATATTTGAAAGTTTCATTTGTTAATACAAAATATCATTTAGGGGGAAGAGGAAAGTTTTAAAAATCTCAGGTCACATTCCATCACAGAGAGCAATCAGAGAAGGAAATTAAAGGCAGGAACTGGAGCCAAAGCCATAGATTGGTACAGTTTATGAGTTTGTTTCCCATGAGTTGCTCAGCCTGCTTATTTCTAAATTTTTATTTTTATTTTTTTAATTCTTCAATCCTTTTTTAGAGTTCAGTTTTTATCCCCCTCCCAGTCTGCCCTCCAACACTCCCCATCCCTTCTCCCCTTTTCTCCAAGAGGTCTTCCTCAACCCCCTAAGCCCACCTCCCTCCCCCTAGACTCCTGGATGAGTTCTGTGGAAGTCCTCTGGCAGTGCTCAGGCAGCTGGGTGGGTCACCTGCTTAATTCAGGAATTTGTAGACCTGGAGGAACAATGAACTTCACCTTAACTCTGAGCATTCCACCCTAGGTGGAGCAGGATTCTGACTAGCACAGGAATCCATGCTCAACAAAGGCTGGGAGAAGTTTACCTTGATCAATGTCAAGTACACTCTGAGCACTCCACCCTAGGATAAAAATTCTTGCTGTAACCTACTTCCTTATTATGCCCTAATATCAGATTCCTGCCCAAAGCTGCAGACCTCCCCACACTCTGGGGTCTCAAGTTTCTCAAGCGTTAGGTGTATCTTCTCACTTAGGTCAGTTTGGGCATCCCTCTGTTATATACATTTCAGGGGCTTCATATCAACTGTTGTATGTTGTCTGGTTGGTGGTTCAGTATCTGAGAGATCTCAGGGGTCCAGGTCAGTGGAGAGTGCTGGTCTTCCCATGGGGTTGGCCTCCTCCTCAGCTTTATCCATCTTTTCCCCAATTCAACCACAGATGTCCCCATTTTCTGTCCATTAGTTGGATGCTTGTATCTGCATGTGACTCTTTCAGATGCTTGTTGGGGCTCTCAGATGGCTGCCATGCTGGACTCCTGTGTGCAAGTACACCACAGCATTAATAACAGTCTCAGGTCTCCCCTTGAGCTGGATCCCAATATGGGTATGTTACTGGACCTGCTTTCTCTCACAGTCTCCATTTTTGTCCTTGCAGAAACAATACTGGGTCAAGGCTTTTGACTGGGATAGCAACCTCATCCCTCCACTTTATGCCCTGTCCTTCCACTGGAGGTAGATTCTGCAACTCCCCCCTCCCCATTGTAGAGCACAATCTCTAAGGTCACTCACTTTGAGTTCTAAGAGTCTCTCATCTCTTTGGTCTCTGGTACATTCTAGAGGGTTCCTGCACCTCCTACCTCTTGAGGGTGCCTGGTACCTTTCTTTCTGCTGGTTCTCAGGGCTTTAGTCCTATTTCCCTAATGCAATATCTGATCATGTTCCCCCTTCCCATCCCTGTTCTGATTTTCATCCAGGTCCCTCCCTCCCTCTGCTCCCTGTGATTGATTGCTTCTCACTTCCAAGTGGGACTGAGGTACCCTCACTTGAATCTTTTGGCTTGTTAACTTTATTGAGTTCTGTGGATTGTGTCTTGTTTATTGTGTACTTTTTTGTCTAAAATACACTTGCTACTGAGTAAATATCATGCATGTCCTTTTGGGTCTGAGTTGCGTCACTGAGGATGATATTTTCTAATTCCATCCATTTGCCTGCAAAACTCATGATGCCCTTATCCTCAATAGCTAAGTATTATTCCATTGTGTACATGAGTCACATTTTCTGTATCCATTCTTCTGTTGTGGAACACCTGGGTTGTTTCCAGCTTCTGGCTATCACAAATAAGGCTGATATGAACATGTGGCACACATGACAACGTGGCCTGTTGGTCATCTTTTGAATATATGCCCAAAAGTGGAATAGCTGGATCTTCATATATATATATGTATATGTATATATATATATATATATATATATATATATATATATATATATATATTGAATTTTCAGAGGAAGCTCTAGATTGATTTCCAATCTGCTGGTATTCAGTGTTCTACCAGTTTACAATCCTACCAGCAATGGAGGAGTGTTCCTAATTCTCCACACCCTTGACAACATCTTCTGTCATCTGAGTTTTTGACCTTAGCCATTCTGATTGGTGTAAGGTAGAATCTCATGGTTGTTTTGATTTGCATTTCCCTGATGACTAAGGATGTTAAACATTTCTGTAGGTGCTTCTCAGCCATTTGCGATTTCTCAGTTGAGAATTCTTTGTTTAGCTCTGTACCTCATTTTAATAGGGTTATTTGGTTCTCTGGAGCCTAATTCTTGGAATTCTTTATATATTTTGGATATTAGTCCTCTGATAAATGTGGGGTTAGTGAAGATTTTTCCCAATCTGTAGGTTGCTGATTTTTCTTATTGAATATGTCCTTTGCCTTACCAAAGTTCTCCAGTTTCATGAGGTCCCATTTATCAGTTCTTGATCATAGAGCCTGAAGCCTTAAAGTTCTGTTTAGGAAATTTCTCCCTGTGCCAATGTGTTCAAGGCTCTTTGCCACTCTCTTTTCTATTAGATTCAGTGTATCTGGTTTTATGTTGAGGTCTCTGATCCACTTGGCCTTGAGCTTTGTGCAAGGTGACAAATATGTATCTATTTTCATTTTTCTACATATAGACTGCCAGTTAGGCCAGCACCATTTATTGAAGATGCTTTCTTTTTTCCATTGTATATTTTTGGCTTCTTTATCAAAGAACAAGTTTCTGTAAGTGTGTGGTTTTTTCTGGGTCTTCAGTTGTATTCCATTGATCAACCTGTCTGTCTCTGTACCAATACCATGAAGTTTTTATTACTATTTATTTATATATATTATAATAATATATTATTATATTAGTATATATTATATAATATGTTATTTTAATAATATATACTATATTATTTATATACTCTGTAGTATAGCTTGAGATCAGGGATGGTGATTTTTCCAGTAGTTCCTTTATTTTCAATATATATCTGTAAGACCTGGAGGAGTCTTAACTTACTGAAGAGACCCCCTGAGTGGACCATGAAGAGATGGGAATCCGATGCAAACCACAAGAGGAATATTTACTTAATATTCAGTATGCTGAGGTCACCCTGCACATGGAGAGAGAATGACCCATGGAGTCTATGCAGTGGACCTTTTATACAGTCCTCAGGGCAGCCACCATTAGGTTCAATGTGATTGGCAGAATAGTGTTAACTTTAAACAGATTGTTTTCTAGGTTTGGAGGTAAGTGGCCAATGGGACACTCCTTTGAAATGTGTCCCTACACTTAGGTTGGTCTCTCCATACCCCACCTCGTGGTATGAAGAATGTAAGTTAGCCTCTGACCTTTTTAAAGTTTCTGAATTAATCTTTTATCCTTTCCTTTCCTTTGTGCATGCTTCAATCCTGAAACAATTGCTGGAATTCTGATAGCTCATACTCCTGATCTTCTGTATCTAGTTCTTTGCATCTCTGCCATAAGATCATTAGCTGTACTGTGCCTTTGTGTTTCTTAACAATAGTAACCAAGCAGTCTAAAATGTAGGGTCCAAAGGTCAACAAGATTAGGAGAACAATTAAGAGTCCTAACAGGGTAGATATGTAGGTGATTAAATAAGGGAAGGAGTTAGACCAACCCTGACTCTATTTTTTCTCTTTTCTGCTTGGCTAGCCCTTTCTTCACCTTAGCCATTGACTATTTAAGAACTCTGGAATGGTCTATATAAAAGCAACAGCACTCAACTAAGGCAGCACATAGCCCTCCTATTCTGTAGTACTATTTCTGATAATGAAGTCAGTGATTCTTGAAGGTGACTGATGGGAGTTTCTATGTTCTACATCTAAATCAATGGCTGTCCTTGGACTGTCATAATTTTCCCCTATAAGATCATAGTGGAAGTACTGGTGCTTGCCCCAGCCGTTCCCAATTCCAACAGAAAGGAGACAGTAAGTGCTGTAACAGGTTTGGCGAATGGGCACATAGGATGGGGGAAAGGAAACAGAATCCAAGGGCACCACCAAGCAGTCATAATCAAGGTCAAGTGATTTTGAGATTGAGCAGATTATCTATCTTCTGTACCATCCAGCAGGGGTCTCTGGAGAGCCAGGAATCTTCAGGTTTCACATGGGAAGCATACACCCAGGCCATAGTACTGTTTACCTTGAGGTCTGTGGGAGTGACTTGTAGAGCCAGGAAGGGTCCCTTCCATCAGGGCCTGTTACCTGAAGTTTTCCTACACACATCCAGTCACCAGTCTGGAAGTAGTGTGAGGAGTCTCTGGCATCCCTGGAGCAGTTAAGGCAGACAGTTTGGGCCAAATCTCATGTTGTGGAATACCTTTTAGGAGGGCCCAGTGGACACCAAAGGAGTAGGGGTACCAAACAGGATCTCAAAAGGGGTCAGGTTAAAAATGGTAGGGGCTGTTCTTGGCTCAGAACAGGGCCAAGGGGAGTGGCACCATACAGCCTGAGCCAGTCTCCAAGGTCAATTTAATTAAGGTCTCTCATATAGTTTTATTTTCTTTAACTGCTCTGATCTCTGGGGACAGTATGCCCAATAGTGCTTCTAATTAGTCCCCAATATCTCTGCTAATCCCTGACTTACCTTAAGAGACAAAAGTAGGACCATTGTCTGATCCAATTACCTTGGGCACTTACCTATGAAAATTTCTTCTAGTATCTTCTTTAGCTACCATGGCAACTGTTTTCTGCTTGGTAGGAAAAGCCCCACCCCATCTACACAAAGTATCTACAAACACTAGAAGATATTTGTAACCGTATTTTCCTGCCGTAATTTTTATAAAATCTCTCAGTATACTCTAGACAATCTCTTCTAGGTCTTTTGCCCTGTTTACTCTTTGCTGCATAAGCATTCACTTACTGGCATACACTGTTCTATTATTTCTCTGGCCTAAAACCTGAATCATAAATGTATACTTTAGGTCCCTTAACTACCTGGACAAGCTTTTTATTCCCTAAATGAGTCTATTTGTATATTTGGCCTAGTAAGTCTTTGCTTACTTTCTGGGAAGTATAATTCTTTCTTCTTGTGTATGCCTTCCCTTGGTAATAGTTGGTAGGGTGGCTAGCAATCTGAGTCCTTTTTTCCTCTAGCATATCTTAAGTGAGGCAATCTCCTAATTCAGTCTCATTTCCCAGTGGGTGTCTCTTGCAGGCCCAAAACCAGTATAGGCTCCTGCATAGCCACCTCTGGAGCTACTTAATCTACCTTGTTATTGTCTGCTGAGTCTTTGCCCTTATGACATCCTGGTCAGTGAATAATATGCACAGTTGCTGGCTACATTAGGTCATCCAAGAGGTCCAAGATTTCTCTGATATGAGCAGTCCTCTCTCTTGGCATATAGCCCTGTGGACATGGGCTGTGGCAGAGGCATACTTACTATCCACATAGATGTTAATTTTCTTCCTGGCTCCAAGTTCCAAGGCCTTGGTGAGGGCAATTAGCTCCACTTTCTGTGTTGAGTGCCAGGGGTGGATGTTCTGACTGGTGACATTTGTGCTGTCCACCAGAGCAGAACCTGCTCGGTCTGACCTTCATGGAGAAAACTGGTCTCGTTTGTAGCTTCGACTTTTGGCAGAAGTCAGTCTCTCTTTTTGGGACAGCTAGCTAAGGCCCATTGAGCAGGAAGTGTATCTGGGTCCTCATTTTGGAGAGTATGTCTTGCTCCAACAGAGGGTAGGGACAGTTTGGGGGTGACCCTAAATGAATGAGCTACATATCTCATCCCTAGGTTCACTGTTCTTGGGTACTCAGTGAATACATTTTGGTGACAGTGTCTTCTTGGGCCCAAGATGTTTTTTTGGAAACAGGCCAGTGGCTCGGAGGACTGAGTGTTGAGCCCTTGTGTCCACTGAGAACTGAGTGGGTTTCCCCTCCAGTCACAGAGTTACTCTGGGTTGGGGGAGGTGGTCAGAACTCCATCTCCCCTTGTCACTGTCTTCACCCAGTGGCCTCTACTTTTAGTATGAGCACTGGTTCTTTTCTGTCTCTCTTTTCTGCTTTTTTAACTACTATATTCAGGACTCTCTGCAGCTTCCTTCTCTGTTATTTTTTCTTTTTCTTTTCTTTTTTGTTCCCTTTTTTGTTCTTTCTCCTGCAATGTTAAACTTTCTCAGCACTAAATCATTCTATAGACTTTGTTAGCAACCTGTACTAAATCTCTCTACAGACATTCTCAGCAATCTGCACTAAATCTCTCAATGGCTTATATTTTCTCTAGCTTCTGAATCTTTTTCCTGATATCTCTCCTAGTCTGGTATATAAAAGTCTTTATCCCATTAATTTTATATTCCTTGTCTCTAGGGTCATAGGTTGTATATTGGTTGTATGCCTCTTGATCAGCTCTAGAAAGGGTGTGGTCTCTGTTTAACCTCACATACCTTGGTCAAATTTTTGGGTTGCCATGCAGTCCCCTTGAGGCCTGTCCATGGAATATGGTGGTGGACCTTCAGGTGCCCCTTACCTTTTGCCATATTAAAGTCTCAATCAGGTCTAGTCAGGGAAAGCCCACTGTTCATGACAGCCTGGTCAATTGATAGCACCCCAAAGTCTAAGGGGGTATTCTTTTTAGATTCCTGTATTATAAATAAAACAATCTCAAAGAGATTAATCAGTCTCTTGGGAAATACATCCTTAGTGAGAGAGCCACTGTAGTATCAGGAGAAGTAGTCTCAGGTCTCCTCCTGCTCTGCTCACGCAGTCCTCTCTTCCTCCCTCTTTCTAGCTCTTTCTCTTCTCTCTCCTCTAATCACTGGCATCTCACTGCCTCACTGTTAATGGACAGGAAATCTTGTAACATTTCACAATTTCTGCTTAATATAAACTCTCTCTAAATATAAACTGAATATAACTATTACCATTTTGTAAATTATAAAGTATAGATAGACCAAAACCCAGTCTATTATCTCTGTCAATCAAACAAAACCTTTGGCATCTGTACTATCTTAGAAGACTATAAGAATTAACACCTGACTCATGTGGCTACAAATTTTATGTCATCTGAAAACCATCTATTTAAATCTATATCAGCTTTCTCAAAGTTAAACAGCTTGGGATTTTCTGAAACTAACCATCTTTAACCTCGTCAGAAATCTGAGAGTGACTAATATTAACTGAAAATATATAGGAAGCTTAAAACAGGTTCTAAGACTTAGTCAAATGATAGAGACGACTAAACACCTGAACAGTTTATACTTCAAAACTTTGAGGCATTGGTCTTTAGCCTTCTAACCCATGAACTTCTGACAGACATAAGAGAAACAGGAATATTAAATACTTGCCTGCTCTGTCTCGGCAGATTTAAGCTGTCCTAAGCCTGTATGTGTGTCCTTTCTTTGGACAGTATTTGTAGATGAAGAGAGACAACTTTTGCCTAGTGGCTGTCTTGCTACAGCTGGAATAACTCACAGATGCGCAATCTCTTCTTTGAATCTAAAACAGTGACGCTGTCAGGAGCAGACTAGTTTCAACAAATGATATGAATACCATAAAATATCATGTTCTGTGGAGTTCTGACACCTTTGAAGACTATCTATCTAAAGCATCTCTGAATTGTTAAGCCTTGACAACTATCAGCTGTTTTGATTAAAATCTTGAAAACACCCTAACAATAAACTCGGAGCCTTTATTTGTTATTTTGCCCTAAACTCACAGGTTTAAACATCTCAGACATGTTATAATAACAGCAAAAAAAAAAAAGGACTGGGTCTAATCTTTGTATTTTTAAATTTGCAGTATCAAAAGAAGAAATTTATACCAATGAAAACCTTGATTTTGTATCAAAATAAACCCCATACCAAATAAGAATTTATGACTTGAACTTAATAACAATTACAAAGATTTTTAACCAAACAAAATTATGTCTATATAGTCAATTCTATTTCTCCCCTGTTCTAAATACGATCCTTTCTATAGTCTCTAGAAAGACAACTTAATAATAACAACCCTCTCTAGCCCCAAATTCCAGGGAAATGAGTTGATGACTCTTCATAACTTCTTCAAGCTGAATACAGGCATTGAAATATAAAGGGGGGTGGGGAAGGGTAGAAAATCAGGACCAATCAGTCTCTGATGTCTGTGATTTGACTGAAGTCTAGGACATCAGGATTTCCATGTCAGTTTTGCATTTCTGACAAGGAAATTTACCAAGACTGTATTTTCTGTAATATATAAATCTCAAAACAAATTTTAGTATCACAAATACAGATTTTTTTTCGTTAGATATTCTGTCATCTAGTCCTCCAGAGGTCTCTTATTTCTGATCTAAATAGCTCTGGAAGATGTTCAGAGACTAATCACCCTTTTTAATAACATAAGATAAAACCTTTTCTCAAATCAGCCTATCCCGAGCCAGTAACCAGAAAAACCTTTATTTTGACTCTCTTCCAGAGGAATATTAACACAAAACTTAACATCATACCCATCATGAAAATCAAGACAATCTAAAACAAATGAAATAAACTATCTTTATTTTAACTTAACACAATTGATTTACTTTTCCATCTGTACCCACTTATAATCAGGTAGCTAGTCCAAGCAAGATTTAAACCCAGAATTCCCACAGTGCCCAAGTTAGGTAGAATTTGAAGATCTTGCTAAGACCTATATTTCCCACCAGGGGTACTCAGTATTCTCAGTCTTTGTTTCAACTTGGAATGCTTAAGTCATGTGACCCGATTTTGGCCCTCTTAGTAGATTTTTCTAGATAACTATAAAACCTTTTTTTTCCTACTGTGTTTATCACCTACAAGTCAAAGGTCCTTACCGGTAGGTCATTTGGAGAAGCAGGGAGTAACTAACTTGCTTTTCAGTCTGTCTCATATCCAAACAATGCCATCAGTCTAAGCCCCAAAACACAGAATGAGATTCCAAGAGACACAGAGAAAACCATCAGCACACAGACAGCCTTACACTGCCACGGGCCGGCAGTCACAGTTCACCCCTTGTGCTCTTGCCCATGTGACAGGAACCAGAAAACAGAAAACAGATCATAGCAAGACTCAGCTCCTGCCAATTACTCTTTTCCCATTTCTAGAAGGAGCAGAGCTTTCTTGGCTCTCTCCTGGGGCCTGGAGCATCCTCCAGTCTCCAGCGGTCTCAAGCTTTAGCAAGTCTGCCAGTCGAGCTCACTGCACCAGATACTGTAGGCTCTCCAAGCTTCCAGCCTCCCAGATGCCTCCAAGCACACAGAAAGTTCAGACAGGCTTCTGGACTCAGACATTGACAAACAGTGAAACAGACAGAAATCAAACTGTGGTACCTGCTTGTGACCTCTGATTCACTACTCCAGCATGTTCCCACAGGAGGTCAGGTTCCCGGCCAATGCACCAAATGTAAGAAAGACTCTTGGGAGTGGTAACTTACTGGAGAGACCCCCTGAGTGGACCATGCAGAGATGGGGATTGATGCAAACTGCAAGAGGAATTTTTATTTAATATCCAGCATGCTGGTGTCACCCTGCACATGGAGAGAGAATGACCTTTGCAGTTCATGCAGCAGACCTTTTATACAGTCCTCAGGGCAGCTGCTATTAGGTAAAATGTGATTGGCCGAACAGTGTTACCTTTAAACAGGTTGGTCTCTAGGGGATGAGGTAAGTGGCCAACAGATTGTCCTTCAGAATATATTCCCCCACCCTTAGGTAGGTCTCCCCCCTTTTGGTCTGAGGAATGTAATTTAGACTCTGACCTTTTTAAAGTTTCTAAATTACCCCTTTCATATCTATTTTAATTAAGCCATTAAAATATGAGAAATTAATATCATAACATGACTATGCAGCATCTCATAATTTTCTGTATTTAATGTACCTTGTTTTCTTTTTTCATTGAAATGTTGATATGGTTTTACTTGATAGTTTAATATGAATATTTTCATTTGGGTAGACACTATAAAGCATCTTCAAACCCTAATAATTTTACCACATCTCAGTGGGGACAACAGTTGGAATCTGAGTTTAGCTTTCAGGTATCTAAGTGGCTTCCAGACAAATTGTTGATATTAATTTCAATATATAATTATGTTAAAGAAAGAATTTAAAGTATATACTGGAAATCAATCCATTTCCCAGTATTTGTCCACCATAGATATATTTGTATATAGTTTTTCCGAAAGACTGATAAAGTGTACCATTGAGTATATCCCTTATATCATTTTCAGTGCCTAAATCACTTTAGTAATTATCATGGAAATTATAAACACAGAACATAGAAGAGAAAATCAAGAGACTTAAATACATACTAGTCTGGAGAAAATGTTTCATATTTATAAGGTCAGGTTCTTACAGATATTTTCTCACATGTGAATTTGGGGAAGATTTTAAGGATGGTAGATTTTTTATAGAAATTGAATATACAAATAGAGATTGTAGAAGCAGGTCCTGTTTGTTCCATTCTAAACTTACAACTTAGGGCCACGAGTGTGATGATCTAAATAACTACTCAGTAAAGGTACTTATAAAAGAAAGTTAATGATATCACTTCCCTCATGTTATTGTGTTTATATACAGGATACATTTAGAGTGAAGATGGCACACAATCATGTAAATTTTTGTTGGCTACATGAATTTTGAAAAAGAAAGATTTCTTGATATCTGTAGGAATTATGTACTAGTAATAATTATTAGAATAGTTTTAAATACTTCCAGACAGCTTCCAAATTATACACAAGTGTACAAATGAGATTCAGAATAGCCAAATAAGATATTAACTTAAGTGTCATGTGGTAGACACTGAAAGTAACATGAATAAATGAACTATTTTTAAGATCTTCAAAGAACAGATTCTATGGAAAATATTTGCTTTTTAGAGGGCCTCTTTTACATCTTTCTTTTTCAGAATATAAATGAAGCGATTCAGGATGGAGATCACCACTCTGTAGAACAGATACCACTCTGTTCTACTTAGTTGAGTAGCTGGACTTGGGCATCAAATAAATGAAAGCAATCATTCTACACTAGACCCTGACTGCAATAATGCTAGACGTGCAGGAGGACAATGCATTATGAAAGCTGTCATTGGAGCACATCTTCAGAATGGTGATGAGGATATAAATATAGGAGGTAGCTAAGACAAAAACGGATTCTACAATGATGGATCCAGCAGAGATGGATGGGATGATTGCAACAATGGAGACATCTGAGTTAAACATGTTCAAAATAAGGAGAAGTCACAGGAGAGATCTATCTGATTTCTGTATTTGATACACAGAAGTACAGACTTAAGAACAGGTAAGCTTTCAAGCACTCACACTGCCAGCTACACTAGAAGCCCAATTAAAGAGGGGGCAGATTTGTGAGACTTATGTTTGGTGTAGTTTAGGGGTAGGAAAATGGCCAAATAGAGGTCATGTTAGGTAACACAAAGCACTCTGCTGTACCAAAAGGTACCACAGAACAGACTGGAGCTTCATCATCATGCACAGGGAGTGCTGTTCCATGTACAATAAATACCATCAGCATTATTGATGTAATTGCTTTGGAATAAGTAGGGTTCAAAAGGCAGATGGCTAAGAAACAAGAGAATGATGCTGAGGAGCTGGTACAATTTCTTACTAAATTGATTATACTAGTAAAGTGACAATGTGTATTCCAAAAAAAGACACAAAGATGATGACAAAGCATAAGATTGTCTGTTAACCAGAAAAGGATGAACTCTGCCAAGGTTGTGTGAATTCTAGGCTCCATCTCTTGTGTGCTCCATCTCTGTTGAGGAAAATGATAAATTCATTTGTTTAATATACTCATTACATATGTTCAGAGTTGTAGAGAAATTTTCCTCAGTATCAATCAGGTGTTTTTGCTGAGCCCTGTATGGCAATGGTGGGGATGGAGTAACATGCCTGGGAAAGAGCCTTAGTGTAAGCTTCCATGAGTATTGAGAGCTGCTCTGGGCATAAGGCTTGTTTGTGTAATAATGTACATATTTTCACATTCCTCCAAGGAATATCCTGTTAAGGTTAATGGCTGTATAATAATCTAAGACATCAGGAGTCCAGTAGCTGAAGGTGTGATTAATGTCTCAGCAAAATGGTAAATATTGGGACCTTCAGAACAACAATTAAGGCTATTGGAAAGAGCTCTAAATACATGTATTGAAAATAGATATAACTGCTCAACTATGCAAAAGGATGCAATAAGAATTATGAGAGACTTCATGAATCTAATGGAACAAAGGAAGCTACACTATGAGGCAACATGTCAGAAAGATACAAGGGCAGTCAGATACCTAAATTCAAAGTCAGTGTAGGACAGAGCAAGGTTAGGCCCAAGTGTCATAGAAATGGTAATTTTAGGGCAGAATTCCACCCAACTAGCTCATTGTCTGTGTTTAACAAAGGCAGACAGATCTCTAAATTCTTTCCCATTGTTAAGAAAAAAGTGTCATGCTTGCTGACTCCTTAAAAGTAAAGGGTTTGGATCATGGAATAGTGATTCATAAGATAATCAAAAGAAACCTGCAGTATATGCCTGGACTGATAGGTAAAATCAAAGACTAAACTGGTGTTCTACAGGAGATAAGCTATCTAGAGAATTTTTTAGGATATATAAGAGAGAACTGGGAGTTCTGATACCACCAGGTTCCCAGGTCCACAAATGCTCCCTGGATCAGATATTGTGCTCCAGACCCTATCCTCCTCACCCACACCCAGAGACAATCTGACCACCTCTCCTTAGAAGCGTTCTGGGAGAAACAGAATCCCTGACCCCAAATTGTATTACAGGGCAATAGTGATACAAACCACATGGTATAGATACAGGTTGGTAGATCAATGGAATATAATTAAAGACCCAGAAATAAACCCACATACCCATGGTCACCTGATCTTTGACAAAGAAGCTAAAACCTTCCAGTGGAAAAAAGACAGCATTTTTAATGACTGGTGCTGGATCAACTGATGATTAACATGTAGAAGATTGCAAATTGATCCATTCTTATCTTCTTGTACAAAGCTCAAGTCCAGGTGGATCAAGGACCTCCACATAAAACCAGATACACTGAAACTAAGAGATGAGAAAATGGGGAAGAGCCTCAACACGTTGGCACAGAGGAAATTTTATGGGACAGAACATCAATGTCTCTGGCTCTAAGATGACTATAGGCAAATGTACATCATAAAATTGAAAAGTTTCTTTAGGACAAAAGACACTGTCAATAGGACAAAACAGCAATCCACAGGTTTGGAAAAGGTCTTTACCAACCCTACATCTGAACAAAGTCAACACATTGTATTTAATAAGAGATACATAGACAATTGAACAGTATAGTATATTTTCTATGGGCATTTTATATGGAGAGGTATTTAAACACACTTAGAATTCTTTGCTTTTTCAGTTCCTAAATTATTAAAAACTTTAAATCCTGAATTAGAGCTCAGGAATGGCATGAATGACAATGAAATACAAATGATTAAGTTGCCCTCATGTAGGCAATTACCTCAGCTGGGTATACAGTATGCATTTCTTTCCTGAAATAAAGTATACTAGGAAGAGAGATTATTCACCCAACCCTTTTAGCATCCAGGTAGATGCTGATGGTGGATAAAAAGATCAAAGTTTGATGCTGTCAGAGTATATGCCAGAAATACAGTCAACTGGTATCAAAGATAAGGACATCAGACAAGATCATAACACTGTTCCCCTCATCCTGATCTATATTAAGCAAACCGAGCTAATCTTTATAAGGCCTTGGAAATAGAAGGATGAGCATCCATCCCATGGCAACAGGACTATACAGGATGAAGAGATCAAATAGCTCATGAAAATTAATTGTGGACTAAAGATGAGGTAAAGGCTGCCATGCATGCTACTTTAGTAAATATCTATCCAGTAGCAGAGCAATTTAGAGAATTGACATGAGATCTTTCCATACAGTATTAGATCATAACAACATTTCTTTCATTTTGCTTTATATTTTTCATTATTTTTGTTTGTTTGTACCTTCTTAGCTGCCCATGCTTTATAAATAAATGAACATGTACTTGGAATGCATGATGGCATCATTTAGAGGTCCTGTCCACCATTTGTAGAAAGTTTATTGTATAAGGTTGAGTTTTCCATTTCTTACACATGTGTAAATTCATTGGAAAAAGTAAAGATGAGGTAAGGAGTTTAGACAAAGTCACCAGGCAGGAGTAGAAAATGGAATCCCAGAAGCCAAATAAATGCAAGCTAGTACAACTACCCTGAAAACCAGTCTGGCAGTTCCTCAGAAAAGTAGACATTGTACTTCCTGAGGACCTAGATATACCATTCCTGGGCATATAACCAGAAGATTATCTAACATGTAATAAGGACACATGCTCCACTATGTTCATAGCAGCCTTATTTAGAAGCTGGAAAGAACCAGGATGTCCCTTAACAGAGTGATGAATACAGTAAATGTGGTATATTTATACAATGGAGTACTAGTCAGCAATTAAAGACATTGAATTCATGAAACTCTTAGATAAATGGATGGAACTAGAAAATATCATCCTTAGTGAGGTAGCCCAATCACAAAAGAACACATGTGGTATGTACTCCTTGATAAGTAGATTTTATTCCAGATGCTTGGAATACCCAAGATATAATCCAGAGACCACACCAAGCTTAAGAAGGAAGACCAAAGTGTAGATACTTTGGTACTTCTTACATAGAGTACAAAATACCCATGTGAGGAAATACAGAGACAATATGTAGAGCAGAGAGTGAAGGAAAGATCATCCAGAAATTGCCCCACCTGGGGATCCTTCCCATATACAGTTACCAAACACAGACACTATTGTGATTTCCAACAAGTGCTTATTGGCAGGAACCTAATAAAGCTGTTTACAGAGAGGCCATGCCAGTGTGTGACAAATACAGAGGGGTATTCCTACCCTCTGTATCCACGTGGATGTCCTCACTCCCCACACCACTTGACCTCCAAACTCCATGGGTCCTCCAGTCTCTTGAGGGTTAGATGAATCATCTCTGAATGAGTAGGGACAAGGCATTCCTCTATTATATGTGTATTTGGTTCCTCATATCAGCTGGTATATGCTGCCTGTTTGGTGATCCAGTGTTTGAGAGATCTTGGGGACTCAGTTTAATTGAGACTGTTGTCCCTCCTACAGAATTGCCTTTCCCCTCACCTTCTTTCAGCATTCCCTGAGCCAGCAACAGGGGTCAGCTGTTTGTATCTTTTGGTTGGGTGCAAATATCTACATCTGACTCTTTCATCCGCTTGATGAATCAATCTTCAGAGTGTGGTCATGCTAGGTCCCTTTTTGTGGGCCCTCCATAACCTCAGTAATAGTGTCAGACCTTGGGAACTTCCCATGAGCTGGATCCCACTTTGAGCCCGTCTCTGGAACTTCTTTTACTTGGGCTCCTCTCCATTTCCATCCCTGCAATTTTTTCAGACAGGAACAATTATGGGTCAGAGTTGTGACTGTGGGATGCTCCCTCCCTCATTTGATGCCCTGTTTTCTTGCTGAAGGTGGGTTTTATAAGTTCCCTCTTTCTACTGATGGGCATTTCATCTAAGGGTCTTACCTTTGAGGCCTGAGAGTCTCTCACCTACCAGGTCTCTGGTGCATCCTGGAGGATCCTCCCAACTTCCTATCTTCTGAGGTGGCCTGTTTCCATTCTTTCTGCTGGCCCTCAAGGCCTTAGTCCTTTCCACTCACTCAATACCAGATCAGGTTCCCTTCTCTACTCCACTCCATCCTCCCCCAGTCTACTTTTCCTCCCAGGTCCCTTCCTCCATCCCCACTTGTTATTGCTTTGTTCTCCCTCCACTGTGAGACTTGGGCACTTCAGCTTTTTGATCCTTTTGAGTTCTGTGGACTGTATCTTGGGTCCTCTGTAGTTTTTTTTCTTTACTAACATTCACTTTTTAATGAGTACATATCATGCATGTCCTTTTGGGTCTGAGTTACCTGACTCAGGATGATATTTTTTAGTTCCATCCATTTGCCCGTGTAACTCAGAATGTCCTTGTTCTTAATAGCCAATTAGTATTCCATTGTGAAAATAAAGCACATTTTCTGTATCCATTTGTCTGTCATGGGACATCTGGGCAGTTTCCAGCTTCTTACTATCACAAATAAGGCTGTTATGAACATAGTGGAAAACATGCATACTCCCATGGCATGGTGGGGCATCTTTTGGGTATAGTCCCAAGAGTGGTATAGCTGGGTCTTCAGGATCTATTTCCAATTTTCTGAGGGACCTCCAGACTGATTTCCAGAGTGGTTGTACCAGTTTGCAATCCCACCAGCAGTGGAAGTGTGTTCCTCTTTCTCCACATCCTCTCCAACACATGTTGTCACCTTGGGGTTTGATCTTAGCTGTTCTGATTGGTGTAAGGTGGAACCTCAGGGTTGTTTTGATTTGCATTTCTCTGATCACTAAGGACTTTGAACATTTCTTTAGGTGCCTCTGAGCCATTCCAGATTCCTCAGTTGTGCAATCTCAGTTTAGTTCTATACCCCATTTTTTATTGCATTGTTTGATTTTTTGGTGGTTAACTTCTTGGGATCATTATATATTTTATATAATTGTGGGGCTAGTGAAGAATTTTTCCCAGTCTGTAGGATGCAGATTTGTTTTATTGACTATTTCCTTTTCCTTACAAAAGCCTTCCTGTTTCATGAGGTCCCATTTATCAATTCTTGATCTTAGAGCATGAGCCATTGGAGTTCTGTTTAGGAAATTTCCCGCTGTGCCAATGAGTTCTAGGCTCTTTCCCACTTCCTCTTCTAATATATTCAGTGTATCTGGTTTTATGTTGAGGTCTTTGATCCACTTGAACTTGAGCTTTGTGCAAGGTGACAAATATGGGTCTATTTTCATTTTTCTACATACAGACAGCCAGTTAGACAAACACCATTTATTGAAGATGCCTTTTTTCCCAATGTATATTTTTGGCTTCTTTGTCAAAGATCAAGTGTCCATAAGTGTGTGGCTTTATTCCTCAGTCTTCAATTTTATTTCATTGATTAATGTGCCTGTCTCTATACAAATATGATGCAGTTTTTAATCACTATTGCTCTGTAGTAAAGCTTGAAGTCAGGGATGGTGATTTTTTGTTAAGAATTGTTTTCACTATTCTGGGATTTTTTTCTCTAATAACCTCTCAAGTATTTAACTGAGAAGTGTCTAATACTCAGTTTATGTGGTGTTGGGGAACTAGCAGCTGACTATAAGTATTTAAGGCAAGGACTATATCAATTGGGTTATTTTAATAAGCTAGTATCTTATCTTAGATTAATAATTTGTTTATACACATATGCACATACATTCATACATGCAGTTTTCTTTGTGTATGGGAGAGTAAGTAGAGGTTGAAATTAAACTTCTTTTCTAAATATATTCATGGGCCATATTGGATGCTAGATTTTATAGTGTGGATGGCTGACACCAAGGAGTCTTCATGAATAGCTATGAGAAAATCATTCATTCATCCATTTCTTTCAAAGATATTTGTTGAATATTTTTTGTATTCTAGAAATGGGGTGAACACTTTAGATAGGCTAAGGAAAGTGAAACTCTTAGGAAATTTAGACTTCAGTGAAGGAGCCACAAGAAAATAAATAGCCAACATGGAAAGTAGTATAGAAGAAGGATTGCACTGATAAATTACTCAGGAGCAATAGATACCATGCCATTGTAGAACTGAGACTGGCATTCACCATCATGCTATTGAAATTAATATCCGGCATATTGATTCCCCCTGAAAGACAGTTCCTTTAATTTGAGGTCATATGGACTAGCGAAGCAGTACTTCTGCTCCACAGTCTCCTGACAGTTACTTTTGAGATGCAAGAGGAAGCTACATTCCATGCTCTCATTTGTAATTAATTTGGTATTTTATGACACTTTTTCCAAGTATATTTTTTTAAATAAAAAATATGATTACATCACATCCCTCTCTTCTTTTTCCTCCCTCTGACAACTTCAGTGCCTTCCTTTTTTTTCAAACTGACCATCTGTTTCTCTTTTATTTTTGTTTTTAGTTATATTTAAGTGTATAAGTATGTAAATACAATACATACCAGCAGCCTGAATGACCAGGAAGCAAATTATACCTGATATTAAAAACATAACCAGATATCAAGTTATTCATCTTAGAGGACAACTTCCTACTGGACCTTTGCTAGAGCAGCATATATCCTAATTGCTTTCTAAAGATTATCTTTATAAATGCCAGAGAGCTGCCCCTCATCTCACTTTGGTAGCACAACAAAGAAGGCCCTGGCAGCAAAAACATGGGTGAGCTGCACTCAATCATGAGAGCAGGAGAACTGGTGCTCCCTCTTCCTGGCATGAGATTGCTGGGGCAGTGCTGGAGAGCTTACCCTGCTGGTATGGGTGTGAGAGACGTGGCAGACTGCCTAGGTTAGCTACCACCCAGGCCCAGATCAAGGGTTTGATTTGGCTTACCTACTCCAACATCTAACATATTTATATATGAACTGTTGCAGCAAGTGAAGGGACCATTTCTGTAGATTCAAAACTACAGGACTTCCATGAGACAAGGAAACAACAGGATAGCCAAAAAGAGTTTCAGTGAGAATCTAGTATTGACAGTGTAGCAGAAACCAGAGTCTTTAAACCAGATGAATGACTCATTGCAATGAACATTTGCAAATAAAAATATGTGGACTGTTTGAGACAATGTGACACACTAAAGCTTCTGCACTGTATGTATGTGTGTGCATGCATGCATTCGTGTGTGTGTGTGTGTGTGTGTGTGTGCGCGTGGATTGCAGGGATCTTGCAAGGATGAAAATTAATATGAAGAATGGGTAGAGGAGTGAGTGGGTTTGGAGTACATGATATAAAATTCACAATCAATAAAATGTTAAAAAATTGAGAAGTCATCTTGGTGGATTTTGTCATAAGAGGAGAATTTATTGTCCTTCTATATCTCTTATGATTATTTTTGGTTTGATCTCTATTTTGTTAGGTATTAAAGTAGCTACAACCGGTTACTTCTTAGGTCAGTTTGCTTGAAATATCTTACCATCCCTTTACCCTAAGGTACGTCTCTCCTAGATGTTAAGGTGTATTTTTTATGTGACAGGAATGATCCTATTTCCCCATCCATTCTCTGTCTTTTTTGTGAAGTGAGAACTTTAAGATCTACCAATGATCAATTATTTGTTAATTTCTGTTATTTTGTTTTTCCTGTTGCTGCTGCTTCTGATGGTGGTGGTGATGTACATGTGCTTCTCTTCTTTTGATATTTCTTGTATAATATTATGCATTTTCTGTGTTTTCATGGTTGCAGTTAACCTCTTTGGCTTGGCCGTTTCCTTCTAGCACCTCTGTATGGCTGGATTTGTAGAGCAATATTGCTTCATTGTAGAGTATCCTGCTTCTTCCATCCACAGTGATTGAAAATATTCCAGGACATTGTAGTCTTGTCTGGCATTTGTGGTATTTTAGAATCTTCAGAACATCTTTCTAGACATTTAAGAGTCTCCACTGACAAATCAGATCTAATTCTAATTGTTCTGCATTTATATGTTACTTGCTCTTCATCCTTACAGCTTTTAATATTCTTTCTGTAAACTTTGTGTTTTGATTATTGTGTGCAGAGTGAAAGTTCTATTCTGATAATAATCAGTATATTGGGTGTTTTATGCATTTTATGCCTCTATAAGCCTCTCTTTCATTTGGTTATGAAATATTTTCTGCCATAATTTTGATGACAACAATTTTTGGGTCTATGAACTGGGTTTCTTCTCTTGCTTCCATTCCTATTATTCTTAGACTTAAAGTTTTCATACTGTTCTAGATTTCCTGGATTTTTTTCACATTTTTTTGAGTTATAATGGTAAAAACGTGCCTTTGTTTCTCAGATATGGCTTAACTACACACACAGTGTTACTAAGCCAGTTTGAAATTCATTTTGCAGCATTGACAAAGCAGAGGAATAGTCAGGGCACTCCTCAAATATTTCAACCAATAGAGATTTTCTTCAGTTGTTTTTGATGTTTGGAGTGTCATTTTGGATTGTTCCATATGACAGATAGTTTAGACTTGGGCAAGGATCAGTAACACCCATCCTTGTTGTTATGGCCTTGATAATATGGCCTGGCTTGGTAACAGTCTTCTGAGCAGTCAGCTTTTGGAATGCTGTTTGTGTCTTCCATGTGGATCCTATAGGATTCTTCTGGATGGTCCTTTCAAATTGCTTATGGTGGGTTAATGGATATGGAAGCAGACACATATGGAGAGCTGCAGCATGGATGTTTTACTTCTCACTAATAATCACATTGGGCAAATTCTTATTTATTCTTGGAGGACTTTCAGAGGCTTTAATAAGAAACTGGCATCTTTTCTTGGCACTGGGCTTCAGGTCCATCCCACCCCACTCTCCCCAGCCAGGAAAGGTCAGATTCAAATACTTTGGCTTATTGGCCTGGATAGCCCCTCTCTTCTCTTTTTAAGAACTCTTTAATGACATCATCGCCAGCAAAAGTTTCCTTTATCATTTGCTTTTGGTCTCTTGCCACTTCATTTTCCAATTTCTCTACTGTTGTTAGAAGTGCCAATGACCTCACAGAAGGACTTCTTGTAGTCAGAAGTTTCTGTACACTGATCATTTGCTCCTTCTTATTCTTCCCCTTGATCTGCTTATGTGGGTTCTTCCTCATCTGCTCCCTTTCTACTGAAGGTCTAGGAAGCTCCTTATTTGGAAGACAGTTCTCTTTACTTGGATCTTCTAGGTCCTCCAGAATTTGTACTACCTCTGGGCTCTGAAGCCACACAGCCAGTCATAGGGATGAATGTTTCCTACCTCATAAAGATGCTCAGCATGATCAGTATGACTGAGTTGGAGTATCCTAATGTCTACAAAGGCCAAATGGCTGAGGTAAAGGTACGTGGGCCGGTGAAGCTGGGGGCTGCTTTTGATTAGCATAATTATGCTTTCATTGACAAGTAAGGTGAAAGAGTCAATTATAAGAAACAGCAAGTGGCAGGAACTGTCTTACATTCCCTATTAACCCCACCCTAATTGAACTCTATTATATATTTTTAGGTCCCATCTATGTCAAGGATATTGAACAGTGTTGTAAATAGCAGAAGAAATCAAGGGCATAGTGCAGTGGAAAGACTTTTATCTCAAAGTTCACTGTCTATCATTGAGGTAGAAACTCAAAGATAGAAACTGGAGTCAGGAACTGAAACAGTGACTATGAATGAACAGTGCTTACTAGTTTCCTCTCCATGGCTTTCTTAGTTGCTTTCTTATAACACACAAGACCATCTACCCAGAAGTGACACCATCCACAATGAGCTGGACCTCCCCCCAAGTATCTTTAAACAGAAATGCTTTACACAAGTATTCACAGGCCAGTCTGATGGAGGCATTTTCTCAAAAGCTAATCCCTATTCCCAGATAACTATAGCTGATTTCAAGTTGACAAAAAATTCTAAGCACTCAAAATTCACTGTCACTCAGCTACAGGATCATAGCAGAGCTAATTTCCCCAGTTTATTTCCTGACCTAAAATAGAAAGTAAAATAGTGTAAGATAGCTCCCCAACCCATAGAGCCACTGAAACTTGATTAGCAGGTGGGTGTTGTAACTTCTTCATTTGTGTTTATATAAATTATGACAAATGTTGCCCAATGAGTGTCTCTTGGGATACAGCCACAATTTCACTATTCTTTTGTTGTTGTTTTGTTTTGTTTTTTTCAAGACAGGGTTTCTCTGAATAGCCCTGGCTGTCCTGGAACTTACTCTGTAGACCAGGCTGGCCTCAACTCAGAAATCCAGCTGGCTCTTCCTCCCAAGTGCTAGGATTAAAGGTATGCACCACCACTGCTTGGCTCACTATTTCTTCTTAATATCTTTGGTATCTGTGTCTTCCAGGCATTTGGAAGCTCTTCAATATCATTAGTAAATGAAACCATAAAATTCATGAGACCCATTGCTGTGTTATTCCAGTAGTTCTGAGGTACCCAAATACTTCCTCTCCTCTCCTTTGTTAATGTCCCATAATTCATTTTTGAAATAATGTGTACAAAAACTCTTTACTACAATTCTCACTCATTTTAAAAGAATGACAGCGTAATACAATCAAGCATGATAATTCAGTTGTGGAGGCCTCCATATTTATAATTTAAAGAGCTTACTAAGAACAATCTGTAACCTCAGAGCTGATACTAGATCCTATCTAGCTGGTAATTTGAACTATGATGATGGAATTTCATCAATTTTTAAGACACAGTAAATATTGTAGATTATTTGGAGGTTTGGAGAATTAAAGTAATTTCTTTATATTTATATGGCTATGATTGATGTATAAAGACTAAATTAGAATAGAGTAAGGACAGAAGAAAACCTTTTTATAGTTGTCTAGGTTTGCCCATATAAAAAATATGCACACAGGTAAACACATATAAACATACTCATATATGCAGACATTTGAAAACATAATGCAAAAGGTATTTGAAATGATTGGGTTTTGAGATATAAAAACAAAAAGCACATCATATTGGCATATAAAGACACATATCAACTGAAGAAATCATGTTGAAGACCTAGGCATGAATTCACATATATCACATATGTATATATGATTTTTGATGAAGCTACAAGTATTGGGAAAACATGCATCTTCAGCAAATGATGTTGATCATCCTGAATGTCTGCATATAGAGAAATACAAATAGATTCATTTTTATGACACTTCAAAAAAAATCTCCAAATAATTCAAAGATTTTAATATAAAATCAGACACAATGAATCTGATAAAAGAGAAGGTGGGGGATACCCTAGAATGCATTGATACAGGAGACAACTTACTGAATAAAATACTGGTGGTGACTGCACAAATGTCAACAATTAATAGGTACCCAGAAAAGTTAAAATGTTTCTGTAAGGCAAAGGATACCATCAATCAGACAATAATTTAATCTATGGAATTGGAAAATACTATTTTTTAATCAACCTCACATGTGATAAATGTTTAATGTACAAAGTCTATAAAGAACTAAGGAAACTAAAGATCAACAAGACAAAAAGTACAACTTAAAAATGTGGTGCATATCTAAACAGAAACTTCTCAATAGAGAAATCCCAATAAACATGTAAAGAAATGTTCACCACACGTAGCTATCGGAAGAATGCAAATGAAAACTACTTTGAGATTCTACTTTACACCTATCAGAATGATTAAGATCAGTAATATAAGTGATAACTTATGCTACCAGTGATATGGAACAAGGGGAATACTCCCCTATTGCTTATGGGAATTCAAATTTGTACAACCACCATATAAATCAATTTGGCAGCTCCTTAGGCAGATGGGAATAGATCTACCTAGAGGTGGGTTTCAGTTCTCCTTGGAGGTCTTTGACTACTGCTCCACAGGGCTCAGAAAGGAGAATGGGCAAGCAGGGTTCTCACAGCTGTGAGTGTGATGCAAAGACTTCCAAAAAGGTCTATTTTATTGCTCCAGTTGTAGCATATATAAGTGTTTTTTATGGGTATTAGTGGAAAGAGCTAATTGGTCACAACACAGTACTTAATTACCATACAAACAGATGAAAGAGTCACATTCATGTGGTGAATCATGAGACACTTGCAGGAAGCTCTGTGCAGAGTTATCCTCTAAATAAGGTCAGGTATCTGTACTCAGAGATATTCTCCAAACAATGTTGGGTAGATAAAAGGAAGTCCCACTGAGAAAAGGAGTCCACAATTTTACTTTGAGCTTAGGGTGCTAATTAGAGATTAATGTTAGATTTGAAAACTGTTCAGTAACCTAACTTTACATATGAAGCACTAGAATTATAATAGGAACCCCTGGTCAAATAAATTCAGTTTACTCTGTATATTTACTCTGTACAGTGCCCTGTGCACTACATGTTAAGACCAACAATAAAATACAGAGAATGTGTTCATTTGGGAGATGTAACAAGTCAGTTTGTTGTTATCAATAAGAGGCCCTCTTTTATGGACATGTGTCATCCAGAATATCAGTTACTTGAATACATTTGACCAATTTTTATAGTAAGAAATAAGATTTCTTTCAATACCTTGGAAGATATAATAAGAACTCATACTAAAATTACAAGTAGGAAGACCAATGATAAATGTATTAAATACTTTAAACACTTAATAAACCAATGCTTTACTATCATTACATTGTACTATCAGTCTAATCATTAGGCACTGTTTGATTACTATTTACCATATTATTAGGATAATCAAATCCTCACCAAATCCTTTCCTAACATGAAGATGCTCTCTAACTGGAGCAAAATGGAAGGAAATAATGTGAGTGCCTGCGGAGATAAAAGGGATGAATATTCAAACTCAAACATTATTTAATCCAGATTCACCCATTCCAGGCCTATATTTGTTTTTTCCATGGTGCTAAGATTCTGTGATGTTCGAGAATTTTGCCAATAAACAAAATCTACACTTCTATGAGACATTTCTTATGAAACCATCAGCCTATGTTTAGAGATTCCCCTCTAAAAATAAAAACCTTGGGGATGGAAACTTTTGTCTGGGATCTTTATTTTTATATATGGTTGATGTCTTCATGATGATAATTTATGTAGAATGAATCCTCTTTGCTTCTACATTCAATTGATTCTGGGGTCTTCTTCAGTGATTCTTGCACTCAATATTTGGGGGCTCATACAGTGTGATTGCTGAGGACCCCCCAACATGATAGCAGAGCATTTTTAGGGTCACAATCAGTTCTACAGATATCAGTGAATTGAAGCCCTCTGTGTTTTGTTTTTTGTCTTATCTTGCACAGAGCATGCTCTGTTCAGTGTAGAATGAGCTTTTTTATTTATCCTTTTCTGTTTCTTTGTCTGACACAACTAAGAAGCTACCAGAGGCAAGGCAGAAATGCCACAGACTTCCTGCTGGCCAATTGGTTCCATGGGCACTTTAGAACTCCCTATGAGAGATTTGAAAAGCTACCATTTGTATGCTATGCACAAGATTTTGGTAGAGTCTAACTGGATGGACCGTTGTAGTAGGCCATGCTTGAAGGCAGGAGAAACCAACATTGCCTGAGCCTTCCCAGTGTCAGTGGGAGTTAGAGAACTCTAGCCAAACCCAGGGTTTGGTGGAAACCAGTGGGTTTTTCCTGATAGACTGAACTAGAGAGGTTCTCATCAGTCTCATCTGATTTCCTTTTATACCTCCTATAGGCTTACTGTGTGTTTTAAGTGTGTGTAAATTATTTGTTCTCCCCTATAACTTTGAGAGACACCATGCTGCAGCCATCACCACTCCACTGGACCTAGTCCAATGACACTTCAAGGTGTTCAGATACCTGGTAGAGTATCAAAGCTTAACTTTACTTAGTTGAGTAAACTAACCATCTTTTGTAGGAAAGAATGGCCAGCAGTTCTTCCAGCTCTTGGTTTGTTAACTCCTCGATGTCGAACATCTGGATCCCTTTGGTGGGACAACTTGGTCTGGAGAAAAATGATTAAAACTGCATCTGCTGATTGTTCACCCCTTTGACTTAGTTTTAACTCATTTCAAGGATTTTTAGAAGGGAAAAAAGAATGTGATTAGGGACAACAAAAACTGATAAAGTGGAGCTGCCCTTGGAGCCCTGCTCTCTGTCTGGATCAAGGTGACAGCAAGACAGAGGCTCTGTGCAAGATGCTATTAAAAGGTCCATCAGCTTCTCAGATGCCCTAATAAGTAATCAGCATGGTACATTTTGCTACAAAACACTATGCCCATGAGAATTGGATTCAATAGGTAGCAAGAGCACTTGCTTAAAATACAGCTAAAAAATTAAAGAAAAAATTGTCTGTTTTAAAGGTATACATGTATGTCCACTTCATGTTATTTCTGATCAGTCCAAAATAAATAAGGTTACTTTATTTTGCATGTCTTAGTTATAAAATATTAATTTATGATATATGGTTAATAATCTATACTACATTAATAAAATGATAGTCTAAAACAACTCAGGGTTAAAACTATTCTGGACTAGAACATATGGTATGAACCAGCCAGTATCTGGAGATAATTTTGAGCTGGGATAATATGTTATTTAAATTCCTGTCCTTAAAATTAGACTTATAAAAGAGAGGACTTAAAAATCATCACCAGAAATAGTGACAAGTACAATAAAGACACTGTCATAAGAACAGGAGAGCTCAAATAAAGGAGCAAAATCACAGAAAAAGTGATTGATTCTATTGGATCTACAGATGTAAAAAGAAAAGAATGAAAGGGTGAAAGAAGAAGCATTAAGAAAACTGCTTACATATGCTACTACTAGCACCTGGACACAGACTTGTGTAGGGCATCTTGGTTGAATAAAGCAGTGGGCTACAGCTTGCCAAGGTGATCATAAGACATGACAGCTAGAGCAAAGCAATCAACTGTTCCAAACAAAGCACCTGAGCCAAGCTGGATGCCACATCCTAGGGTTGTACTGGTATTTTTCTCCACCAGGAATTTGACAAGCATATTGGGTGTGACAGAAGAAGAGAAGCCTATGTCAGCAGAAGGGAAGTGGCTGAGAAAAAAGTACATGAGGTGATGAAGCTTGGAAGAGACTCTGAAGAGAAAGATGGTGCTGAGTTTGCCAAACAGTCACTAGATAGATGCACAGGATGATGGTGAAAAAAAATGACTCTAAGAACTGGATCATCTGTTAAGCCCAATAAAGTGAACTCTGTCACTGAAATGTGGTTCCCATCCTCAAGAAGAGCCATGTAACAGTGTAGCTGCTGCTATATCTAGAGTGAGATGGAGACAATATAGAAAGACATTTACATTTATAGATCATTTTCATTAACATGAACATGAGGTTATTACAGTTAAGAATATCATTTAAAGAGAATGTAACACTTATTCTCATAACATTTTAAACAACTCTCTTATACATATATTTATGCATAATTAATATGTATTAATATCATTTTATTTATTTATGCATGTTTTCTTCAGCTCAGTTCATTGTAATTTTTATTGAAATTAAATTTATTTTCTCATATAATACATTCTGACCATCCTTTTTGCTACTTTTGTACCTCCTGGGTTCCCCACTCACAAAGGCACACCTTCCTTGTCCCCCAGATCAACTCCCCTTCTGTTTTTCTTTAAAAAGATGCAGGCGTCCAAGAAACAACAAACACACATGAGTAAAACAAGATAGTGCAAGAAAAGACAGAAGATTTCATATTGATGCTGGACAAGGAAGTAGGAAGAAAAGAGTCTCAAGGCAGGGACTAAAGTCAGAGACACACATGCTTTTACTATTACCATTCCATCCAAATCTCCAAGCTACTAGATGTAGCATTCAGAGGCCAGTTGCAGATGCATGCAGGCCTCATGCTTGTTCCTTCAGTCTCTGTGAGCCAATATGTAGCCTGCTTATGTGATTATAAACACCATCACTATAAACCTTCCTTTATATTTCTTGGTTTTTAAATTACACATGGTAAATATACCCATGTGGTTTTTAATCTGATTTCTTCATATTTTTCCAAGTTCTAATAAGAAAACTTGTCTCAATGTAGCCATGCTTCACTAACAGACAACATGAACTATAAAATAAGCAACCTGATCTTTTATGTATTAAACAAATAGCAGCAAATATACCCTACTATATATGGTGCAAATTTGTATGTGCTCTCAATTACATTATGATTCTTTCATTGATCATAGTTACTTAAAAGTTGGATCAAATACAGCTGGTCTGCAGTTCACATCCTCATTATAAACTTCTTCTGTAGTATTAAGCCATTTACTGTAATGAGCCACCCTTTGTTCTTCTCTGTTACAAGATGGCGCTGGCCACATGCAGCTCCCTGGTGGTAAATCACTTGAGTACATGCGCAGTGTGCTGTATTCCTTATCTCACTTACATGCTAATGAAGAACTCACTGAGTTCACCTATGAGGAAATAGCTGGTTATCTCCCTGGGCAGACGAGGCTATCTAGGCTTTATAAGGTCAGGCTGGGAGAGAGCCTGGGGCCGCCAAAAGAAGAAATAAGCTTAATTCAAGGTTTCCCGAATAAACCATTAAAGGAAGAAACTCCCTGGTGTTGCATCCTCTTTGCTGGCGAGGGTGGATGCGACATTTTTTGGTGGCCTGTACGGGGAGTATTCAGAACCTTTTTATGGTCGGGGGTAATAACAGCGCGCTGGTAAGTACCCGGTAGGGGGGTTAATTAAATTAAAAAATTCCCGGAATATGGGAGGTATTAAGATCCCGGAAATGGGACAAGACAGCTCTCGGTATTAAGAGGCTATAAAGATCCCAGTAATGAATGGGACAAGGCAGCTCTTGGTATTAAGAGACTATGAAGTTCCCGGTATTTGGGGCAAGTTTTAAATTATAAAAGAAAAATTAATCGGTAATAGAGGCCATGGGAGTCTCCGGTCTGTAGTACAAATGGACAAACGGTGAGTGTGGCTAGTTAGCCCCGCCCTGCAAATTAAGGCAGAGTGGGGGGGGGAGGTCGCAGTGGAACAAAAGGAAAGAGGATTTGCATAGTAACGAACTAAACTTAACTCCACAGTTAAGAACCGTGGGAATTACAAAAAAGTTCACGACCCTGCGTAAAAAGCAGCGAGCTTGGGAGAGCAGTTTAGATTCTGCGATTTATTACACAATAGCAGTGATAGAGGAAACTTGTTAGGATAGAGACTTCTGCATCCAATTTGTCTGGCTCTGCACTGAGTTATCTTAGAGATGGAAGATTCCCACAGCGAAGAAGAAATTCAGGCTCTAGTGAGCAAGTTAGAGGGGCAATACTAAAAAGAAAAAAGAGATTCAAAGACAAAAGGCAGATTCCTGCCAAGGCAGCAGAGTGCCACTCCCCTATGCTAGCCCTGCCTCCTTACTAGGAAGGCATTTCTTCAGTGCACCCTTCCCCCCTCCCACTCCCGCACTTTGTGGTCGTTCCTTTTGCCCAGAAGTCTAGGGGTGGGCCCGTGTGGGCCCCTCTCTCTGGGTGTTAATAGCCCTCTTAAAGGAGCTACAAGATTTAAAAGGAAATTTTAAAAAGTACTTTAAATCTTCCACGGAAGGCTGGATCACACCTAGCGAATTTATGTAGCCTACCCGAGCTAAATTCTCTGGAGGAAACTTTATTCTTTAAAAGTCATAGACAGTTAAAATGACCGGACAATGAAATTCCTGGGTTCTCCTCCCCTCCTACCTCTCTCCACATGGTCATGGCCAGGATACCATGTCTCACATTTTTTAAACTTCTTTCTCTTTTTATAAACTTAATATGGGTTAAAAAAGCAAGACACTATACAATAACTATCAGTGGTTGCCACTATCTCTTTCCTTCCTTCTCTGGCAGAACTCCCAGAAGAAAAAGAAGACAAGGAGTTAACTCTTAAACAAGAGAAAAAGCAGGTTTCAAAAAAGCAGTCTTTCCATGTACAGGACATGTTATCAAATAGTATACTACTACTACTACTACTACTACTACTACTACTACTACTACTACTGGTTAAAAGCTAATTTCAAAACTCTCCAAGAAACAGAAGAAAATGGGAGACGTCCCATTTTCTCTTTGAATCCTAATGGAGATATTCTTAGTTCTGGTTAAGGTATTTAGATCTTTCTGGGACATCAAATTCCATTTCTGTCTGTGGCCTATCTTTGGTGCACCAAACTTGTCTATATGTGTGTCAATTCATGTTGTCTATTGTTTGAGTGGCTGAATGATTGTTGTGTTTATGTTATGTGTTGAAAAGAAAGATAAAATGGTAAAAAAAAAAAGGGGGGGCATTATCTACTGGCAGTCCTGCCAGTCTGCAATTTACACAGAAGAAGATGATTAAAGGTGCTTCATATTCTTAACTATGAGTTAAACATAGCTGGAGAAAAAAAGCTACTTTTAAGAGGCCAACAACCTCAAACTTAATGGTTAATTCTCCTGGAAAAATTTCTACCATGGTGATGGTTGGGTTCAAGGTGTTTTATTCCCCTAAAATTACAGCTAGAAAAATATATATGTACTTGGTTTAAATTAATGAGATTTGTGTAATCGCTTCATTTTTATTTTTAATTGGTCTTAAAGGTATAAATGTTTTACATGCCTTGACTATAGAGTATTGACTCATAAGTTATTGGACATGATTTAAAAAATATAATGATGGTAACAAAAGGAAGGTTAAAACTGACAATTTAGGGTTAAAGCTATCTTAAGCAACACGTGGAATGACAGAAGCCAAGAAATACAGCTCTCTAAGGTATTTCTAAATTGACATAATGTTTTATGTGATTCTTATCCTAGAACTCAGACTTATAAAAAATAAGACTTAAAGTAATGTCTCTTCAATAAGTTACACTGTCACACAATCAAACACACAAGCTGATAGACAAACTTTGCAATATGAAAATAATGTGTTTGCTATTATTTTAAGGAGAAAAGATTGTTTAAAACTGGGTTTTGCTTTTAAAAAATTGTAGTTATGCTTTGATATTACAGGTTCCTTTTGTTATTTGACCTTCATACAGTGGGGTCTGGTTACAGGCTACTCCTTGCAAGATTGATGGGTGTAGGTCTGGCCTTATCTTACAGGTTTCACCTAGAGAGTTCTGGCCAAAAGAACATTTTTAACAGATTCACTCAGATGTGGTTTAAAATAAAGTTTTTAACTTAGATCTATAAAAAATTAATAAGGCAATATAGAAATTATAAAGGCATTAAAATTCGGCCTTGGATTCACCCCGAATATTAACACAGGAGGCTAGAGTAGCCCTCAAGTGAATAGAATAAGGGTTACAAGACACAATATTGTTTCGCTGCAAAAAAAGAGAGAAAATTGATTGACGGGCAGTGGCGCCGGCAGCGGCAGCAGTGGCAGCCCAGCAGTAGCTGGTCCAGCTGAAGGGCCATCAGCAGTGGAGCCAGGGCGACACAGGGACCAGTTAGGCCCTGTGCCCACGACCACTGCTCTTTGCTGACCAGCCGGGCGGCAAGCAGCTGCAGTTGTGCTGCGAGGCCACTTCAGAACTCGGCCTCCCACCAGTCAGGAGAGGTGCATCCATCTTGGTTCCGGACTCCGGGGATTGGACAGACTGAGGTACACAACATAATCTGAGGCCAACACCGTGGTGGTCTGAGCCCGACGGGCGTTGGCCTGCACCCAGGCCCTGGGCTGGTCGGGGGGGGGGCACCGGGGTGCCAACCCAGCCAGGGTTTTTTTAGCCCAGGCCTGCGCGCGCGCCGCTGCCATTTTGCCTGCAGGACGACAGAGAGCTCTGGCGGGCAGACCTGTAACAGGCATAGCCTGAGGCTAACAAAGCGGGGGTCCAGGCCCCAAAAGGCACAGGACTGACCCCAAGAACTGGGTGGCTTGGTGGGCCATCTGTGGGTCAACCCGCCATCCTAGTCACCTGGCATACCCAATTAACAGTCATAGCCCTAGGGGAACTTTGCTCGGACCTTGGCCTCCCAGGCTTTTGCCTGGACTCAGGGACTGGGCGGCCAGGCTAACCTTGTGTGTGACAGCCCGGTTGGTGGATCGGCTGCCCAGCGGAGTGAGCGGAACACAGGGGAGATCACAGCAGCATACACCATCAGCACTCCCTGGGTGTGCACACGGGCTCCATCTGCTCCACAGACACAATCTAGGGCAAGGCCTCAGGCAGAAGCCCTCAGCTCTACTCCCTCCGCTTCCGGATTCAGATCAGCCTGGGTGGCAGCACCACATCTCCAAGTCCTGCAAGTGGCTAGCTGGGCTTCCGGGAGGCCAGCTGGGAGAAGTCAGTGTGCTCCAGTGAATCCAGCGGGCCCCAGCGGGAGCCTTCGGGTGCCTGTTTTGGGATCTGAACAGCCTGGGCAGCAGCACCCTGTCTACAAGCAGTGCAGGAGGTAAGCTGTGCACCAGAGGCCAACGGGGAAGGGCCAGCTTGCACTGGTGAGTTCAGCACTGACAAGACAAACTAACACCAGTGAGCACTAGATAACAAAAGGCAAACGCAGGAACGTCACTAACAGAAATCAAGGCAATATGGCAACATCTGAACCCAATTCTCCTCTACCAACATGTCCTGGATACCCCATCACACCAGTAAAACAAGATTTGGATTTAAAATCACTGGTCATGATGCTGGTACAGGAACACATGAAGGACATACTTAAAGAAATTCAGGAGAAAATGGATCAAAAGTTAGAAGCCCTTGCAAGGGAAACACAAAAATCATTGAAAGAAATCTAGGAGAATACAAAAGCCAACAAGGAGGAAATGCAAAAAACACTTAAAGAAATACAGGAGAACTTTGGTCAACAGGCTGAGGTCATGAAAGACGAAACACAAAAATCTCTTAAAGAAATACAGGAGAACTTTGGTCAACAGGCTGAGGTCATGAAAAAGGAAACACAAAAATCTCTTAAAGAATTACAGGAAAACACAAACATGCAAGTGAAGGAGCTAAGCAAAACCATCCAGGATCTAAAATCAGAAGTAGAAACAACTAAGAAAACTCAAAGGGAGACAACTTTGGAGATAGAAAGCCTTGGGAAGAAATCGGGGGACAGAGATGCAAATATCAACAACAGAATACAAGAGATAGAAGAAAGAATCTCAGATGCTGAAGATTCCATAGAAACCATGGACTCAACAGTTAAAGAAAATGCAAAATGCAAAAAGGTTGTAACCCAAAATATCCAGGAAATCCAGGACACAATGAGAAGACCAAACCTAAAGATTATAGGCATAGATGAGAGTGAAGATTTACAACTTAAAGGGTCAGCAAATATCTTCAATAAAATTATGGAAGAAAACTTCCCTAACCTAAAGAGAGAGATGCCCATGAATATACAAGAAGCCTACAGAACTCCAAACAGACTGGACCAGAACAGAAATACTTCCCGTCACATAATAATCAAAACACCAAATGTTCTAAACAAAGAAAGAATACTAAAGGCAGTAAGAGAAAAAGGCCAAGTAACATATAAAGGAAGACCTATCAGAATCACAGCAGACTTTTCACCTGAGACTATGAAGGCTAGAAGGTCCTGGGCAGATCTCATGCAGACTCTAAGAGAACACAAATGCCAACCAAAACTACTATATCCAGCAAAACTCTCAATCACCATAGATGGAGAAACTAAGATATTTCATGACAAAACCAAGTTTACCCAATATCTATCCACAAACCCGGCCCTAAAAAGGATAATAGGAGGACAACACCAATGCAAGGAGGGAAACTTCACCCTGGAAAAAGCAAGATAGTAACCTTTCATCAAACCCAAAAGAAGTTAAGCATTCAAATTTAAAAAATAACGTCAAAAATGATAGGAGGTAACAATCACTATTCCTTAATATCTCTTAACATCAATGGACTTAATGCCCCAATAAAAAAGACACAGACTAACTGACTGGATACGTAAACAGGACCCTACATTTTGCTGCTTACAGGAAACACACCTCAGGGTCAAAGACAAACACTACCTCAGAGTAAAAGGCTGGAAGACAATTTTACAAGCAAATGGTCTCAGGAAACAAGCTGGAGTAGCCATCTTAATATCAGATAAAATTGACTTTCAACCCAAAGTCATCAAAAGGGACCCTGAGGGACACTTCTTGCTGGTCAAAGGAAAAATACAAAAAGAAGAACTGTCAATCCTGAACATCTATGCCCCAAATGCAAGGGTACCCTCTTTCGTAAAAGAAACTTTATTAAAACTAAAAGCACACATTGCACCTAACACAATAATTGTGGGTGACTTCAACACTGCACTTTCCTCAATGGACCGATCAGGAAAACAGAAACTAAACAGGGACACAATGAAACTAATTGAAGCTTTGGACCAATTAGATTTAACAGATATATATAGAACATTCTATCCTAAAACAAAAGAATATACCTTTTTCTCAGCACCTCATGGTACCTTCTCCAAAATCGACCATATAATTGGTCACAAGACAGACCTCAACAAATATAAGAAGATAGAACTAATTCCATGCCTCCTATCTGATCACTATGGAGTAAAAGTGGTCTTCAATAGCAACAGAAACAACAGAAAACCCACATACACGTGGAAACTGAACAATACTCTACTCAATGATACCTTGGTCAAGGAAGAAAAAAGAAAGAAATTAAAGACTTTTTAGAACATAATGAAAATGAAAACACAACATACCCAAATCTATGGGACACAATGAAAGCAGTGCTAAGAGGAAAACTCATAGCCCTGAGTGCCTCCAAAAAGAAAATGGAGAGAGCATACATTACCAGCTTAATGACACACCTGAAAGCCCTAGAACAAAAAGAAGCTATTTCGCCCAGGAGGAGTAGAATGCAGGAAATCATCAAACTCAGGGCCGAAATCAATCAAGTAGAAACAAAGAGAACCATACAAAAAATCAACAAAACCAGGAGCTGGTTCTTTGAGAAAATCAACAAGATAGATAAACCCTTAGCCAGACTGACCAAAGGGCACAGAGAAAGTATCCAAATTAACAAACTTAGAAATGAAAAGGAAGATATAACAACGGAAACTGAGGAAATCCAAAAAATCATCAGATCCTACTACAAGAGCCTGTACTCAACACAACTGGAGAATCTGGAGGAAATGGACAATTTCCTTGACAGATACCAAATACCAAAATTAAATCAGGACCAACTAGACCATCTAAACAGTCCCATAATGCCTAAAGAAATAGAAGGAGTCATAGAAAGTCTTCCAACCAAAAAAAGCACAGGACCAGATGGCTTCAGTGCAGAATTCTACCAGACCTTCAAAGAAGAGTTAACACCAATACTCTTCAAACTATTCCACAAAATAGAAACAGAAGGAACACTACCCAATCCCTTCTACGAAGCCACAATTACGCTGATACCAAAGCCACAAAAAGATCCAACAAAGAAAGAGAACTTCAGACCAATTTCCCTTATGAACATCGATGCAAAAATACTCAATAAAATTCTTGCCAACCGAATCCAAGAACACATCAAAATGATCATACACCATGATCAAGTAGGCTTTATCCCAGGAATGCAGGGTTGGTTCAATATACGGAAATCCATCAATACAATACACTACATAAACAAACTCAAAGAACAAAACCACATGGTCATTTCATTGGATGCTGAAAAAGCATTTGACAAAATTCAGCATCCCTTCATGCTTAAAGTCTTGGAGAGAACAGGAATTCAAGGCCCATACCTAAACATAGTAAAAGCAATATACAGCAAACCGGTAGCCAGCATCAAACTAAATGGAGAGAAACTTGAAGCAATCCCACTGAAATCAGGGACCAGACAAGGCTGCCCCCTTTCTCCTTATCTTTTCAATATTGTACTTGAGGTACTAGCTCGGGCAATTCGACAACATAAGGAGGTCAAAGGGATACAAATTGGAAAGGAAGAAGTCAAACTATCATTATTTGCAGATGACATGATCGTCTACCTAAGTGACCCAAAGAACTCCACTAGAGAGCTCCTACAGCTGATAAACAACTTCAGCAAAGTGGCAGGTTATAAAATCAACTCCAGCAAATCAGTGGCCTTCCTATACTCAAAGGATAAGCAGGCTGAGAAAGAAATTAGGGAAATGACCCCCTTCCCAATAGCCACAAACAGTATAAAGTATCTTGGGGTGACTCTTACCAAACATGTGAAAGATCTGTATGACAAGAACTTCAAGACTCTGAAGAAGGAAATGGAAGAAGACCTCAAAAAATGGGAAAACCTCCCATGCTCATGAATCGGTAGAATCAATATAGTTAAAATGGCCATTTTGCCTAAAGCACTATACAGATTCAATGCAATACCCATCAAAATCCGAACTCAATTCTTCACAGAGTTAGAAAGAGCAATTATCAAATTCATCTGGAACAACAAAAAACCCAGGATAGCTAAAACTATTCTCAGCAACAAAAGAAAATCTGGGGGAATCAGTATCCCTGACCTCAAGCAATAATACAGAGCAATAGTGTTAAAAACTGCATGGTATTGGTACAGTGACAGGCAGGAGGATAAATGGAACAGGATTGAAGATCCAGAAATGAACCCACACACCTATGGCCACTTGATCCTCGACAAAGAGGCTGAAAACATCCAATGGAAAAAAGATAGCCTTTTCAACAAATGGTGCTGGTTCAACTGGAGGTCAGCATGCAGAAGAATGCGAATTGATCCATCCTTGTCTCCTTGTACTAAGCTCAACTCCAAATGGATCAAGGACCTCCACATAAAGCCAGACACTCTGAAGCTAATAGAAAAGAAACTGGGGAAGACCCTTGAGGACATTGGTACAGGGAGAAAGTTTCTGAACAGAACACCAATAGCGTATGCTCTAAGAGCAAGAATTGACAAATGGGACCTCATAAAATTACAAAGTTTCTGTAAGGCAAAGGACACCATCAAGAGGACAAATCGGCAACCAACAAATTGGGAAAAGATTTTCACCAATCCTACATCAGATAGAGGGCTAATATCCAATATATATAAAGAACTCAATAAGTTAGACTCCAGAAAACCAAACAACCCTATTAAAAAATGGGGTACAGAGTTAAACAAAGAATTCTCACCTGAAGAACTTCGGATGGCGGAGAAGCATCTTAAAAAATGGTCATCTTCATTAGTCATTAGGGAAATGCAAATCAAAACAACCCTAAGATTTCATCTTACACCAGTCAGAATGGCTAAGATTAAAAATTCAGGAGACAGCAGGTGTTGGAGAGGGTGTGGAGAAAGAGGAACACTCCTCCACTGCTGGTGGGGTTGCAAATTGGTACAACCACTCTGGAAATCAGTCTGGCGGTTCCTCCGAAAACTGGGCACCTCACTTCCAGAAGATCCTGCTATACCCCTCCTGGGCATATACCCAGAAGACTCCCCACCATGTAATAAGGATACATGTTCTACTATGTTCATAGCAGCCCTATTTATAATTGCCAGATTCTGGAAAGAACCCAGGTATCCCTCAACAGAAGAGTGGATGCAAAAAATGTGGTATATCTACACAATGGAGTACTATTCAGCCATTAGAAACAATGAATTCATGAAATTCTTAGGCAAATGGATGGAGCTAGAGAATATCATACTAAGTGAGGTAACCCAGACTCAAAAGGTGAGTCATGGTATGCACTCACTATTAAGTGGATATTAACCTAGAAAACTGGAATACCCAAAACATAATCCACACATCAAATGAGGTACAAGAAGAAAGGAGGAGTGGCCCCTGGTTCTGGAAAGACTCAGTGAAACAGTACTCAGCAAAACCAGAACGGGGAAATGGGAAGGGGTGGATGGGCGGACAGGGGAAGAGAAGGGGGCTTACGGGACTTTCGGGGAGTGGGGGGGCTAGAAAAGGGGAAGTCATTTGAAATGTAAATAAATTATATCGAATAAAAAAAATCAGAAAAAAAAGAGAGAAAATTGCTTTATACATTTTGTAACTGCACAAGCACCCTTGCCGGGTGCCCCCAATATATTTACAGACGGATCTAAAACAGGCTATGGAGCTTATATGATCAAGCACATTGACACATATGATTTTGTGTCAATATCAGCCTGGCTCCCCACAGGTGGTTGAATTACAAATTGTGTTAGAAGTTTTCAAAAAATGTTCCTTTCCATTTAATTTACTTTCGGATTCTTCTTATGTGGTAAATGCTGTTAAGATATTAGAAGTAGCTGGCTCCATAAAACCTACTAGTACGGTAAGTCATCTTATGAAGGAATTACAGAAAATTATCTGTTCCATGGATTCAAAATTTTTTATACAACATATTAAAGCCCATTCTGGTCTGCCAGGCCTGCTGAGTAAGGGCAATGACCTTGTTGATTGATGCACCAGCATGTAATATGCCTTCCTGGCCTCATCCCTGGAAGCTGCATGAAAATTTCATCAACAATTTCATGTTTCAGCTAGGACATTACAACAAAAATTTCATCTTTCCCATGCAGATGCACAACAGATTGTGCTGGCATGCCAACAATGTATAGTTTTTCACCATCCCCCGGGTCTAAGAGTTAATCCAAAAGGCCTATTGCCCCTAAAATTATGGCTGATGGATGTGACTCATATATCTGAGTTTGGAACCTTAAAGTATGTTCATGTCTCTGTGGATACATGCTCTGGTATTATCCATGCTACTGCAATGAGTAGAGAGAAGGCTGACAATGTGATTAGACATTGCCTTGAAACATGCACTGCCTGGGGGCAGCCTTGTCAGTTAAAAACAGATAATGGTCCAGCTTATACTGCTCAGTCGTTCCAGTCTTTCTACAAACAAATAAATGTACAGTTAAATCATGGCCTTCCCCATAACCCCCAAGGTCAGGGCATTATAGAGCGTGCCCACTACACCTTAAGAGAATGCTTAATAAAACAAAAAGGGGGAATTGGCTATGGTGGCACCCCTAAGGACGGCATAGCATTTGCCCTCTTCTGGTGTGTCTGAAGACAGCTACAATATACTTATCTATAATTTAATCTTTAAAAAGGTGCCTGGACAGGACCCTTTGGGACAAGACACATAAAGTGTGTATCCCAAAGAGGGTATATAGAAACATTCAGATATATAAACACGTTTATTATTCATATCATCAAAAAGGTTATGGCTTAAAAAACAATTTTACATTTTTATATACATCAAATTATAAAGATTTGTTCTTGATGTACCACATAATGATGTTGATTCTAAAGGACTTAATTAACTTTTACAGATAATTGATACTCATATCTCTAATTTAAAAAATCAAAATATGTGCATATAACTATGATTCATTTTGGGGCATCATTTTCATAAATGGCTCTTCTGAAGGAAGAGCTAGATATCTTATTTATAATCAACAGGTGGCTATAAAAACACATGGGCTCAGCTCAGTTAGCAGAGCTGACAATGATCAACTTATAAATTATACTTTTAATCCTTTTACAATTTGACAAAGGGCTCATGCCCTGAGTAATCTGTCATCTAGCGTTGCTCATGCAATTGATGTGCAAGTGAACCTTTATGGTCAACTGAAAGGAGGCTTAATGGTTATAAATCAAAGAATTGATTTAGTACAAGAACAAATTGAGATCTTGTGGCAGCTAGCCCAATTGGGATGTCAGTGGAAGTATTCTAGTTTATGCACTACCAACATTCAATATGAAAATTTTACAAGAGCTGCGAATTTGTCTAAACAAATGTCTAAGTATCTTTTAGGAAATTTGACTGGTGAATTTGATGCCCTGATGGACCAACTTCGTATGGCCATCGTGACCGTGAATTCCACTCGAGTGGATGTGTCTTTGGCTGAAGGACTGTCATCATGGATCAGTTCAGTGGTGTATCACCTGAAAGAGTGGGCGGGACTTAGAGTCCTTGCTGTTCTCATGATTTTAATAGCATTTGCTTGCCTGTGGTGTATCTGTAGGATAGGTTTGTCCAACAGAGACAGGCCGCTATGATAGTGCAGGCACTCACAGCTATTAAAGCTGGACAGTTCCCACAGGCCTGGCTGACAGCCTTAAATACTCTCGCCTGATAGCGTGTTTTAATATAAAAAAGGGGGAACAAACGGGAGCGCAGAATGCATGGCCATGGTATGATTGGATCTTGTCAAATTGCAAAAATGCTTTTACCTCACTAACTCCTCTTGCTCGCATTAAGGGAGAAGAATTTTTTCTTTATAATATATTTGCTGTTAGGAACATTAACAGAAGGGCAGTCAGACTTCTTAATATAACCATAAACTCACTTTTGCAAAACATAATTTATTCCTCTGCCCCGGTTTGCCTCAAACCACCCTTTTTTTTTCTTATTCGTACCGATGTGCCTGGTGATCGCCTAAATTGTAACAGTATCCATACACAATGCTATCTATCGGAATGTTGGGATGGTGGCAATGATACTGCCTTGGTAGTTCACCTACCCATGTTTGTGCCCATTCAAGTTATAGAAGACCCAGACACTTTTCCTGTAGGACAATTGTTCCATGTCAAGAGAGATTTTGGTATTAATGCTGCCATTATTACAGCCATTACTATATCTGCAGCAACCGCTGCTACTGCTGCAGTTGCCATGGCATCTCAAGTGCAGACTACAGAGGTAGTGAATAGTATAGTTGAGTGGTCTGCATGAGCCTTACAGACTCAAAATCAATATAATTCCCATTTAGAAGCTGGAATATGACTTTTGAATCAGAGAGTAAATATTCTACAAGAAGAAACTGATGCACTTGTAACAATGGTGCAGGTATCTTGTGTTAAACATACCCCAGGATTGTATATTACTCCCCTCCAGGTAAATATGACAGCTCTAAAAGAAAGTCAGTACAATATCAGTGAATTCCTTAAAGGAAATTGGTCTCTTGAGGGAGAATTATTAACCAAACAGCTTGTATTTCAGATAGCTTCGCTTAATGCCACAAGACTGAAGCCAATCACCGTGGAGGACCTGACCTCGTGGATCTCCAGTGCCTTTTCTTGGATCAAAGAGTGGGCTGGGTTGTTAGCTATAGCCGCCCTTATGTGCTTAGTAGCCTTCGTCTGCCTTTGGTGCTTCTGCCGTATTAGACGAGATCGTGCAGTTCATAGAGCCGTAGTTTATCAGGCTCTTGCAGCTATGGACGCTCAGGAAGACGTCTCTGTGTGGCTGGCTTCTCTAAAATCTTAGAAGCCTTCGCTCCAGGGTACACTGAGCATATAGTACTGTACATACTATACTGTCTGGAATCCAATGATACCCAAAGACAGGCAACATCTTGGCGCTTGGATCAACCTATGACATGGGGCCCGATGGGCGATAGGGTAACCCTTTGAGGGGTAAGACCAAGTCGTGGCAGAGATGACCTAAGTCAGGGGTCATTGGTCAGCAGGATGCCAGTGACCCGATTAGCCCTGACTTGGGATGGCTTCTATTAAAACAAAAAAGGGTGATATGTAGTGAGCTACCCTTTGTTCTTCTCTGTTACAAGATGGTGCTGGCCACATGCAGCTCCCTGGTGGTAAATCACTTGAGTACATGCGCAGTGTGCTGTATTCCTTATCTCACTTACATGCTAATGAAAAACTCACTGAGTTCCCCTATGAGGAAACGGTTGGTTATCTCCCTGGGCAGACGAGGCTATCTAGGCTTTATAAGGTCAGGCTGGGAGAGAGCCCGGGGCCGCCAAAAGAAGAAATAAGCTTAATTCAAGGTTTCCCGAATAAACCATTAAAGGAAGAAACTCCCTGGTGTTGTGTCCTCTTTGCTGGCAAGGGTGGACGCGACAATTTACCAATTATCAAACTATATATTCTCAACGAAATAATAAACATGATTAATACTACTTCTTACAAATCAAAGACCTCTATGTTAAATTCTATTTCATATCCTGGTACGTTAGTGAACAATCAGTAAAAATTAGTCATGATTATATAATTGTGGTATTGTATAATTTGATTTCTTGTGTTATTCATAAGTTTTCTTGTTTTACCCAGGCTCATCCAACAGAAGACTACATGTACTCTTATCTCAGGATTTTTAACATTATTTCTTCTATTTGTCTAAATTATCTGGTGCTTGTAAAGACCATTGAGTCACCAAGGAAAGCATGTATTTCTAGAAGACAATACCAGTAGTATGCCATCAAAGCACTTCAAAGATAGGGACTTCATCTGCTTGTGTAGTATCTATAACATTACAGATAATATTGAATACTGGGACATCAAAGACTTTTTAGAATTTAATGAAAATGAAGGCACAACATACCCAAATTTATGGGACACAATGAAAGCACTGCTAGGAGGAAAACTCATATCCCTGAGTGCCTCCAAAAAGAAGCTGGAGAGAGCATACACTAGCAGTTTAACAGCACACCAGAAAGCGCTGGAACATAAAGAAGCAAATTCACCCAGGAAGAGTAGAAGACAGGAAATCAATCAAGTGGAAACAAAAACAAGCATACAAAGAATCAACAAAACCAGGAGATGGTTCTTTGAGAAAATCAACAAGATAGATAAACACTTAGCCAGACTAACCAAAGGGCACAGAGACAGTATCCAAATTAACAACATTAGAAATGAAAAGGGAGATAAAACAATAGAAATGGAGGAAATTCAAAAAATCATCAGATCCTACTACTAAAATCTATGCACAACACAACTGGAAAATCTGGATGAAATAGACAATTTCCTAGACAGTTACCAAATACCAAAATTAAAATTAAATCAGGATCAAATAGATCATCTAAATAGTCCCATAACCACCAAGGAAATAGAAGGGGACATAGAAACTCTAATGAACAAAAAAAAAAAAAAAAAAAAAAAGCACAGGACCAGATGGTTTTAGTGCAGAATTATATCAGACCTTCAAAGAAGACCTAACACCAAAACTCTTCATATTATTTCACAAAATAGAAACAGAAGGAATAATACCGAACTCAAAGCCACAATTATGCTGATAACAAAACCGCACAAAGATCAAAGGAGAACTACAGACCAATATCCCTTATGAATATTGACACAAAATACTCGATAAAATTCTTGCCAATCGATTCCAAGAAAACATCAAAATGATCATTTACCATGATCAAGTAGGGTATATCCAAGTGATGCAGGGATGGTTCAATATATGGGAATCCATCAATGCAATCTACTACATAAACAAACTCAAAGTAAAACAACCACATGGCCATTTCATTACATGCTGAAAAAGCATTTGACAAAATTCAGCATCCTTTCATGATAAAAGTCTTGGAAAGGACAGGAATTCAAGGCCCATAACTAAACATAGTAAAAGCAATATACAGCAAACTGGTAGCCAACATCAAACTAAATGGTGAGAAACTTGAAGCAATCCCACTAAAATCAGGGACTAGACAAGGCTGCCCCCTCTCTCCATATCTTTTCTTTTCTTTTTTTTTTATTGATATATTTTTTTATTTACATTTCAAATGATTTCCCCTTTTCTGTGTCCCCACTCCCCGCAAGTCCCATAAGCCCTCTTCCATCCCCCTGTTCTTCCATCCACCCCTTACCACTTCCCTGTTCTGGAATTCCCCTATACTCTTGCACTGAGTCTTTCCAGAACCAGGGGCCACTCCTCCATTCTTTTTGGACATCATTTAATTTGTGGATTATGTCCTGGGTATTCAAAGTTTCTAGGCTAATATCCACTTATCAGTGAGTGCATACCATGATTGATCTTTTGAGACTGGGTTACCTCATTTAGTATGATCTTCTCCAGCTCCATCCATTTGTCTAAGAATTTCATGAATTCATTGTTTCTAGTGGCTGAATAGTACTCCATTGTGTAAATATACCACATTTTTTGTATCCATAGTAGCCAGAAGCTGGAAAGAACCTAGGTACCCTTCAACGGAGAAATCTTTTCAATACAGTACTGGAGGTACTAGCGATAGCAATTAGACAACATAAAGAGATCAAGGGGATACAAATTGGAAAGGAAGAAGTCAAACTATCACTATTTGTAGATGATATGATACTATACTTAAGTGACACAAAAACTCTACCAGAGAACTCCTACAGCTGATAAACAACTTCAGCAAAGTGGCTTGTTTGAAAATCAACTCAAGCAAATCCATAACCTTCCTATACCCAACAGATAAGCAGGCTGAGAAAGAAATTTTGGAAATGACACCCTTCACAATAGCCACAAACAATATAAAGTACCTTGGAGTGACTTTAATGAACCAAGTGAAAGATCTGTATGACAAGAACTTTAGGTCTCTGAAGAAGGAAATCAAAGAAGAACTCAGAAAATGGAAAAATCTTCCATGCCCATGGATTGGTGGGATTAAGATAGTTAAAATGGCCATCTTGCCAAAAGCAATATACAGATTTAATGCAATCCTCATCAAAATCTCAACTCAGTTTTTCATAGAGTTAGAAAGAGCAATTGTCAAATTCATCTGGAATAACAAAAAACCCAGGATAGCTAAAACTATTCTAAATAGTAAAAGAACTTCTGGGGGAATCAGTATCCCAGACCTCAAGCAGTACTACAGAGCAATAGTGTTAAAAACTACATGGTAGAGTGCCAGGCAAGTAGATCAATGGAATATGATTGAAGACCCAGAAATAAACCCACACACCCACGGTCACTTGATCTTCGACAAAGTAGCTGAAACCATCCAGTCGAAAAAAGATAGCCTTTTCCTTTTTTTTTAATTCGATATATTTTGTTTTATTTACATTTCAAATTATTTCTCCTTTCCTGGCTCTCCACTCCCCGAAAGTCCCATAAGCCCTCTTCCCTCCCCCTGTTCCCCCATCCAGCACTTCCCACTTCCCTGTTTTGGTATTGGCCTATACTGCTGCACTGAGCTTCTCTAGAACCAGGGGCCACTCTGTTCGTCTTGGACATCATTTCGTATGTGGATTATGTCTCGGATATTCCAAATTTCTAGGCTAATATCCACTTACCAGTGAGTGCATACCAAGATTGATCTTTTGAGACTGAGTAACCTCACTTAGTATAATGCTCTCCAGCTCCATCCATTTGTCTAAGAATTTCATGAATTCATTGTTTCTAATGGCTGAATAGTACTCCATTGTGTATACATTTTTTTTTATCTATTCCTCTGTTGAGGGACATCTGGATTCTTTCCAGCTTCTGGCTATTATAAATAGGACTGCTATCAACATAGTGGAGGATGTATCCTTATTACATGCTGGGGAATCATCTGGGTATATGCCCAGAAGTAGTAGCAGTGTTCTCTGGAATGTTATGCCCCGTTTTCTGAGGAACCTTAAGACTGATTTCCAGAGTGGTTGTACCAATTTGCAACCCCACCAGCAGTGGAGGAGTGTTCCTCTTTCTCCACATCCTTGCCAACACCTGCTATCTCGTGAGATTTTAATCTTACCCATTCTGACTGGTGTGAGGTGAAATCTCAGGGTTGTTTTGATTTGCATTTCCCTAATGGCTGAACAGAACAACAATAGCTTATGCTCTAAGATCAAGAATTGACATATGGGACCTCATAAAATTACAAAGTTTCTGTAAGGCAAAGAGTATCATCCATAGGACAAATCAGCAACCAACAAATTGGGAAAAGATCTTCACCAACCCTACATCTGACAGAGGGTTAATATCCAATATGTAAAAAATATTCAAGAATTTAGACCTCAGAAAACCAAATAACCCTATTAAAAATGGGGTACAGAGCTAAACAAAGAATTTTCACCTGAACAACTTCAATTGGCTGAGAAGCATCTTAAAAAGATAGCCTTTTCAACAAATGGTGCTGGCTCAACTGGAGGTCAGTACGCAAAAGAATGAGAATTGATCCATTCTTATCTCCTTGTACTAAACTCAACTCCAAGTGGATTAAGGACCTCCACGTAAAACCAGACACACTGAAACTAATAGAAAAGAAACTGGGGAAGACCCTTAAGGACATGGGCAAAGGGGAAAAGTTTCTGAACATATCACCAATAGCTTATGCTCTAAGATCAAGAATTGACAAATGGGACCTCATAAAATTACAAAGTTTATGCAAAGGACACTGTCAAGTAGACAAAATAGCAAACAACAAATTGAGAAAGGATCTTCACCAACCCTACATCCGACAGAGGGCTAATATCCAATATATACAAAGAACTCAAGACGTTAGACTCCAGAGAGCCAAATATCCCTATTAAAAATTGGGTACAGAGCTAAACAAAGAATTTTCACCTGAAGAACTTTGAATGGCTGAGAATTACCTTTGAAAATGTTCAGCATCACTAGTCATTAGGGAAATGCAAATCAAAACAACCCTGAGATTTCACCTCACACCAGTGAGAATAGCTAAGATTAAAAACTCAGGAGACAGCAGGTGTTGGTGAGGGTGTGGAGAAAGAGGAACACTCCTCCACTGCTGTTGGGAATGCAAGTTGGTACAACCACTCTGGAGATCAGTCTGGCGGTTTCTCAGAAAACTGGGCATAACACTTCCCGAGGACACTGCAATGCCACCCAGAAGATTCCCCAGCATGCAATAAAGACACATACTCCACTATGTTCATAGCAGCCCAATTTATAATAGTCAGAAGCTGGACAGAACCCAGATGCCCCTCAATGGAAGAATGGATGCAGAAAATGTGGCATATTTGCACAATGGAATAATACTCAGCAATTAAAAGCAATGAATTCACGAAATTCTTTGGCAAATGGTTGGATCTGGAAAATAACATCCTAAGTGAGGTAACCCAGTCACAAAAGAACACACATGGAATGCAGTCACTGATTAGTGGATATTAGCTCAGAAGCTCTGAGTACCCAAGACACAATTCACATATCAAATGACTCCCAAGAAGAAGGAAGTAGAGTTCCCTGGTCCTGGAAAAGCTTGATCCAGCATTGTAGGGGAGTGCCAGGACAGAGAAGTAGGAGGGAGTAGATCAGAGAATGGGTGGAGGGAAGAGGGCTTATGGGACTTTTGGGGAGTGGGGGAACTGGCTAAGGGAAAATCATTTGCAATGTAAACAAAGAATATAGAAAAAAAAAGATAAAGGCCAAACAGTAAACCAGATTTGCACATAAATCTCAAAAGTTAACTTTTCCATCCAGTATTCATTGCAAAGTAATAAGGTCAAGGTCACTTTGCTTTTGTAGCTGCACAATTATCGTGTGGTATCATTGTTTGTCATTGAGTAAGTCCCTGATGAGACTCTGGATTCATGTGTGAATTCAAGTCACTGAGTATCATTATCTCATTCCCAGTCAATTTCGCACAAACACAACTACTTTTCAAGGAGTTTGCAGTCTCTAGCGGTATTTTCCTCTTATGTAAGAATTAACATGCTTCATTTGTCAATTATTTAAAGAATATGTTAAAATTTGTCAGGTTAAATATTAGTTTTAAGTTTGTTTTCTAGTTCATGTTACAGTAAGCTAAACAATAACTACAAGATGAGTAACTTTACCTTCTTTCATTTAATGCTTGTTTAGTTTATAACTGCTTTGTTATACATGAAGTAATATACTCTTCAAATTTCCCTGAATCTTCTATGAGGTAAAATAGATCTAGAAAGGTAGTTGTTTTCTATGTTTATCTTAGCGTTGTTCCACGCTGCTTTTGAAACATTCACTTGTTTTCAGGAGCTTCCTTCCCACTGGAAAATTTTTATTTTAGTCCTCAACTCTGAGAGACAGCAGTTATAATCTGGGGAATGAGCACCTTTGTTTAAAATGTAATTTGACAATCATATCACATGAACTTAAAAGAACAACAGCAGTTTCTTCTTCGGTGGGGTCTATGCATTCATCTGTTATTAATCTTTAGATTGGCTCATAGTGACCATATGTCAGAAAGTAGTTGGTTGCCTGCATACCTTTCCTGTCCTATTGAAGCATTGGGTACATATTGCCTGGCTTAGTGGTACTACTGTAACTACCAGGAACCATAGTTCACCAGTACTACATAAATAAAACTTTCTTTCAGCACCTTTATCATGTAGTTGTTGTTTACTCTTTTTTATTAGATATTTGCTTTATTTACCTTTTAAATATTATTCTCTTTCCTCTTTTCCTCATTGAAAACCCTCTTAGCACCTTTTATGGTAACTTGTAGTAATACAAAATCTAATCAGAAAGGAGCAATCATCAAGTCATGTACCAGCCTAATATCAGCATGTTGTGCACCCAAACAAATGTCTTCAGAGATAGGAACTTATCCAGCTCTTATGCACAACACAATGCACAGCAACAGTCTTTAAGTTTGTAGTGCTTTGGGTGCTCTTCAAGTGCCATAACTCTTATATAGCTCAAATCATTTGCTGGGATTTTCACCAAACAATCTTTTGGCTTCTTGGAGTTCCCTATTCTACTCATGCCCCATGCCTCTGTATAAACTCCTAAACTCATCTTTACTTTTCCAATGAACTTATATATGTGTAAGAAATAGAAAAGTGAACCTTATGGAATAGAATTTCTACAAATGGTGGACAGGACTTGTAAATGTGGCCATCATTTATGCAAAGTCTGTGCTCATTGATTTATAAATTGTGGGCAGCTAAGAAGGTACAAACAAACAAATAAATAAATAAAAAAATAAAAAGCAAGCAAGCAAGAAATGCTGTCATGGTCTAATACCGTATGGAGAGATCTCATGACAGTTCTGTAAATTGCACTGAATTGATATTTTCTAAAGTAGCATACATGGCAGTCCTTTCCTCATGTTTAATCCACAATTAATTTTCGTGCACTGTTTAGTCTCTTCATCCTGTATGGTGCTGCTGCCATGGGACTGATGCTGATCGTCCTATCTCCAAGGCTTCCTATTTCAAGTAAGATTAGATCAGCTTGCTTAATATGGCTCAGGCTCAAGGGTAGATGATCAGTGTTATAATCTTGCCTGATGTCCTTGTCTTTGGGACCAGTTGACTGTACTTCTGACATATACTATGACAGAATCAAACCTTTGGTATTTTCATCTACCATCAGCATCTACCTGAATGCTTAGTATACTTAGTTGCAGGGAAAAAAATGCATACTGTATACCCAGCTGAGGTAATTGTCTACCTGAGGGTAACTTAATAAATTGTATTTCATTGTCAATAATGCAATTCCTGAGCTGTACTTCAAGATTTAAATATTTTTTTTATTTTTTATATTCTTTATTTATATTTCAAATGATTTCCTCTTACCTGGATCTCTCCCTCCCCAAAAGTTCCATAAGCCCTCTTCCCTCCCCCTGTTTCCCAATGAACCAACTCCTACTTCCCTGTCCCTGTATTCCCCTACACTACTGTATTGAGTCTGTCCAGGACCAGGGGCTTCTCCCTCCTTCTTCTTGGGTATAATTTAATATGAATTGTTCCTTGGGTATTCTGAGCTTCTGGGCTAATATCTGCTTATCAGTGAGTGCATACCATGTGTATTCTTTTGTGATCAGGTTACCTCACTCAGGATGACATTCTCCAGTTCCACCAACTTGCCTAAGAGTTTCGTGAATTCATTGTTCTTAATAGCTGAGTAGTATTCCATAGTGTAAATATACCATATTTTCAGTATCCATTCCCCAGTTGAGGGATATCTGGATTCTTTACAGGTTCTGCCTACTTTAAATAGGGCTGCTGTGAACATAGTAGAGCATGTGTTCTTAGTACAAGCTGGGAAATCCTCTGGGTATATGCCCAGGAGTGGTATAATGGGGTACTCCAGTAGTATCATGCCCAGTTTTCTGAGGAACTGCCAGATTGATTTCCAGAGTGCTTGTACCAGCTTGTAATCACACCAGCAGTGGAGTATTGCTCTTTCTCCACATCCTCACCAGCACCTGTTTTCTCCTAAGTTTTTGATCTTAGCCATTCTGACTAGTGTGAGGTGAAATCTCCAGTTTCTTTGATTTGCATTTCCCTGATGACTAAAGATGTTGAACATTTCTTTAGGTACTTCTCAGTCCATAGTGATCTGATAGGAGGCATGGGATTATTTCGATCTTCTTATATTTGTTGAGGTCTGTCTTGTGACCAATTATATGGTTGATTTTGGAGACGGTACCATGAGGTGCTGAGAAAAAGGTATATTCTTTTGCTTTAGGGTGAAATGTTTTATATATATATGCTAGATCTAATTGGTCCAAAGCTTCAATTAGTTTCACTGTGTCCCTGTTTAGTTTCTGTTTTCCTGATCGGTCCATTGAGGAAAGTGCAGTGTTGAAGTCACTCACAATTATTGTGTTAGGTGCAATGTGTGCTTTGAGCTTTAATAAAGTTTCTTTTATGAATGAGGGTGCCCTTGCATTTGGAGCATAGATGTTCAGGATTGAGAATTCTTCCTTTGACCAGCAAGAAATGTCCCTCAGTGTCTCTTTTGATGACTTTAGGTTGAAAGTCAATTTTATCTGATATTAGAATGGGTACTCCGTCTTGTTTCCTGAGACCATTTGCTTGTAAAATTGTCTTCCAGCCTTTTATTCTAAGGTAGTGTTTGTCTTTGATACTGAGGTGTATTTCTTGTATGCAGCAAAATGTAGGATTCTGTTTATGTATCCAGTCCATTAGTCTATGTCTTTTTATTGGGGAATTGAGTCCATTGATGTTAAGAGATATTAAGGAATAGTGATTATTACTTCCTGTCATTTTTTTATTCGATATATTTTTTATTTACATTTCAAATGATTTCCCCTTTTCTGGACCCCCACTCCCCAAAAGTCCCATTAGCCCCCATCCCTCCCCCTGTTTTCCCATCCAACCCTCCCCATTTCCCTGTTCTGGTTTTGTTCTATACTGTTTCACTGAGACTTTCTAGAAAAAGGGGCCACTCCTCCATTCTTCTTGTACCTCATTTGATGTGTGGATTATGTTTTGGGTATTCCAGTTTTCTAGGTTAACACCCACTTACTAGTGAGTGCATACCATGATTCATCTTTTGCGTCTGGGTTACCTCAATTAGTATGATGTTCTCCAGCTCCATCCATTTGCATAAGAATTTCATGAATTCATTGTTTCTAATGGCTGAATAGTACTCCATTGTGTATATGGACCACATTTTTTGCATCCACTCTTCTGTTGAGGTATACCTGGGTTCTTTCCAACTTCTGGCAATTATAAATAGGGCTGCTATGAACATAATGGAGCATATATCCTTATTACATGCTGGGGAATCCTCTGGGTATATGCCTAGGAGTGGTATAGCAGGATATTTCAGATGTGATGTGACCAGTTTTCTGAGGAACTGCCAGACTGATTTCCAGAGTGGTTGTACCAATTTGCAACCCAAACAGCAGTGGAGAAGTGCTCCTCTTTCTCCACATCCTCGCCAACATCTGCTGTCCCCTGAATTTTTAATCTTAGTCATTCTGACTGGTGTAAGGTAAAATCTCAGGGTTGTTTTGATTTACATTTCCCTAATGACTAATGAAGTTGAGCATTTTTTTAAGATGCTTCTTGGCCATCCGAAGTTCTTCAGGTGAAAATTCTTTGTTTAACTCTGTACTCCATTTTTTAATGGGGTTATTTGTTTTTCTGGAGTCTAACTTCTTGAGTTCTTTATATATATTGGATATTAGTCCTCTATCTGATGTAGGGTTGGTGAAGATCTTTTCCCAATTTGTTGGTTACCAATTTGCCCTTTTGATGATGTCCTTTGTCTTACAGAAACTTTGTAATTTTATGAGGTCCCATTTTGCTGCCACTTTGCTGAAGTTGTTTATAAGCTGTTCTCTAGTAGAGTTTTTTGGGTCACTTAGGTAGACTATCATATCATCTGCAAATAATGATAGTTTGACTTCTTCCTTTCCAATTTGTATCCCTTTGACCTCCTTATGTATGCCCGAGCTAGTACCTCAAGTACAATATTGAAAAGATAAGGAAATAGGGGGCAGCCCTGCCTAGTCCCTGATTTTAGTGGGATTGCTGCAAGTTTCTCTCCATTTAGTTTGATGCTGGCTACCGGTTTGCTGTATATTGCTTTAACGATGTTTAGGTATGGGCCTTGAATTCCTGTTCTTTCCAAGACGTTAAGCATGAAAGGATGCTGAATTTTGTCAAATGCTTTTTCAGCATCCAATGAAATGACCATGGGGTTTTTTTGTTTTAGTTTGTTGATGTAGTGGATTGCATTGATGGATTTCCGTATATTGAACCAACCCTGCATCCCTGGGAAAAAGCCTACTTGATCATGGTGGATTATCGTTTTGATGTGTTCGTGGATTCGGTTAGCAAGAATTTTATTGAGTATTTTTGCATCAATGTTCATAAGGGAAATTGTTCTGAAGTTTTCTTTCTTTGTTGGAACTTTGTGTGGTTTTGGTATCAGCGTAATTGTGGCTTTGTAGAACGAATTTGGTAGTGTTCCTTCTGTTTCTATTTTGTGGAATAGTTTGAAGAGTATTGGTGTTAGGTCTTCTTTGAAGGTCTGATAGAATTCTGCACTGAAACCATCTGGTCCTATGCTTTTTTTGGTTGGAAGACTTTCTATGATCCCTTCAATTTCTTTAGGGGTTATGGGACTATTTAGATGATCTATATGGTCCTGATTTAATTTTGGTATTTGGTATCTGTCAAGGAAATTGTCCATTTCCTCCAGATTCTCCAGTTGTGTTGAGTATAGGGTTTTGTAGTGGGATCTGATGATTTTTTGGATTTCCTCAGTTTCTGTTGTAATATCTCCCTTTTCGTTTCTAATTTTGTTAATTTGGATACTTTCTCTGTGCCCTTTGGTCAGTCTGGCTAAGGGTTTATCTATCTTGCTGATTTTCTCAAAGAACCAGCTCCTGATTCTTTGAATGGTTCTCTTTGTTTCCACTTGATTGATTTCAGCCCTGAGTTTGATGATTTCCTGTCTTCTACTCCTCCTTGGTAAAATAGCTTCTTTTTGTTCCAGGTCTTTCAGGTGTGTCCTTAAGCTTCTAGTGTATGCTCTCTCCATTTTCTTTTTGGAGGCAGTCATGGCTATGAGTTTTCCTCTTAGCACTGCTTTCATTGTGTCCCAAAGATTTGGGTATGTTGTGCCTTCATTTTCATTATATTCTAAAAAGTCTCTGATTTCTTTCTTTATTTCTTCTTTGGCCAAGGTGTCATTGAGCAGAGTATTGTTCAGCCTCTATGTGTATGTGGGCTTTCTGTTGTTTTTTGTTGCTATTGAAAACCACTCTTACACCATAGTGATCTGATAGGAGGCATGGGATTAGTTCGATCTTCTTGTATTTGTTGTCTTGTGACCAATTATATGGTCGATTTTGGAGGAGGTACCATGAGGTGCTGAGAAAAAGGTATATTCTTTTGCTTTAGGGTAAAATGTTCTATAAATATCAGTCAAATCCAATTGGTCCAAAGCTTCAATTAGTTTTACTGTGTCCCTGCTAAGTTTCTGTTTTCCTGACCGGTCCATTGAGGAGAGTGGAGTGTTGAAGTCCCCCACAATTATTGTGTTAGGTGAAATGTGTGCTTTGAGCTTTAGTAAAGTTTCTTTTACGAATGAGGGTGCCCTTGCATTTGGTGCATAGATGTTCAGAACTGAAAGTTCTTCTTGGTGGATTTTTCCTTTTACCAGCAAAAGTGTCCCTCAGTGTCTCTTTTGATGACTTTAGGTTGAGAGTCAATTTTATCTGATATTAGAATGGCTACTCCTGCTCGTTTCCTGAGACCATTGGCTTGTAAAATTGTCTTCCAGCCTTTTACTCTAAGGTAGTTTTTATCATTGACCCTGGGGTGTGTTTCCTGCATTCCGCAAAATGTAAGGTCCTGTTTCCTTATCCAGTCTGTTAGTCTATGTCTTTTTATTGGGGGATTGAGTCCATTGATATTAAGAGATATTAAGGAATAGTGACTATTACTTCCTGTCATTTTTGATGTTATTTTTATATTTGAGTGGTTATCTTCTTTTGGGTTTGATGAAGGAAGGTTACTATCTTGCTTTTTCCAGGGTGTAGTTTCCCTGCTTGCATTGGAGTTTTCCTCCTATTATTCTTTGCAGAGCTGGGTTTGTGGAAAGATATTGTGTAAATTTGGTTTTCTCATGGAATGTCTTGGTTTCTCCATCTATTGTGATTGAGAGTTTTGCTGGATATATTAATCTTGGCTGACATTTGTGTTCTCTTAGAGTCTGCATGAGATCTGCCCAGGATCTTCTAGCTTTCATGGTCTCTGGTGTGAAGTCTGGCGTGATTCTGATAGGTCTTCCTGTATATGTTACTTGGCCTTTTTCTCTTACTGCCTTTAATATTCTTTCTTTGTTTAGTGCATTTGGGGTTTTAATTATTATGTGGCGAGTGTTATTTCTGCTCAGATCCAGTATGTTTGGAGTTCTGTAGGCTTCTTGTATATTCACAGGCATCTCTCTCTTTAAGTTGGGAAATTTTTCTTCCATAATGTCGTTGAAGATATTTGCTGGCCCTTTCTGTTGTAAATCTTCACTCTCATCTATACCTATAATCCTTAGGTTTGGTTTTCTCATTGTATCCTGGATTTCCTGGATGTTCTGGGATACCAGCTTTTTGCATTTTACATTTTCTTTGACTGTTGAGCCAATGGTTTCTATGGTATATTCAGCCTCTGAAATTCTTTCTTCCATCTCTTGTATTCTGTTGTTTATATTTGCATCTATGCCCCCTGATTTCTTCTCAAGGTTTTTTATCTCCAAAGTTGTCTCTCTTTGTGATTTCTTAGTTGTTTCTACTTCTGTTTTTAGATCCAGGATGGTTTTGCTCATTTCTATCATTTGTTTGTTTGTATTTTCCTGTAATTCTTTAAGAGATTTTTGTATTTCCTCTTTCATGACTTCTGCCTCTTGACTCAAGTTCTCCTGTATTTCTTTAAGTTTTGTGTGTGTGTGTGTGTGTGTGTGTGTGTGTGTTTCTTCTTTATTGGCTTCTATCTCTTGAGCCTTATTCTCCTGCATTTCTTTAAGTGATTTTTGTGTTTCCATTATAAGGGTTTCTAGCTTATTCATGTTCCCCTGTATTTCTTTAAGAGGTTCATTTATGTCCTTTTTGTGTTTTTCTAACAGCATCATGACCAGTGATTTTCAATCCAAATTTTGTTTCTCTGGTGTGTTGGCATAACCAGGACTTGCTGATGTTGCAGATTTTGGTTCAGATGCTGCTATATTGCCTAGATTTCTGTTAGTAGCATTCCTGCATTTGCCCTTTGTCATCTTGTTCTCTGGAGTTAATTGGTCTTGTTTCTGGGTGGTGTTTGGGCCTCCTGAGGGGCTCTGGCGCTATTTCTGCAACACTATATGGCTGGGTTTCCCCTGTAGCAGATTGCTGATGTGCTGTCCTCCTGTTGGGTGCCCTTGCAGCCCTAGTGTGCTTTGCCTTAGATTGTGTCTGTGAACCAGATGGTGCCCTGTTTGTACCTTCAGGGAGTGCTGAAGTTTGTATGCTGCCGGGACCTTTTCCGTGTGCTGATCACTTTGCTGGGCAGCCGATCTCCCAACTGGGTTAGTGCACCCAAAGCTTGCCTAGCTGCTCAGGCCCTGAGTCTTGGCAAAAGCCTGGGAGGGCAAGATTCGAGCAATGTTCCCCTCGGGCTCTGACTGTTATTTGGTTCTGTCAGGTGGCCAGGATGGTGGGCATGCGTGCGTGCATGCGCACACTCCCTGAAAGTGCTGGGAGAGTCTGCTGGGCTAACAACCTCCTGGGTGTGCTAACACACAGATGGCCCACCGAGCAGCCCAGTTCTTGGGGTCAGTCCAGGGCATGTTGGGGCCTAGACCCCTGCTATGTTAGCCTCAGGCTATGCCTGTTAGCTTGCTTTGCCTGCTAGAGCTCTCTGGCATCCTGTAGGCAAAATGGCAGCGCACGCTGGGCCTGGGCAAAAAACTCCCTGCTTGTTTGGCACCCCATGGCCCCCCGAAAAGTCCAGGGCCTGGGTGCAGGCCAACGTCTGTTGGCCTTAGACCCCCGCGATGTTGGTCTCGGGTTATATTTGCGTACCTCAGTCTGTCTGATCTCTCTGGAGTCCCAGAACCAAGATGGAGGTGAGTCTCTCGTGACTGGTGGGAGGCAGAGTTCTGAAGTGGCTTCTCTGCGGTGAAAGGCACTGTAAATCTGCTGCTGCTTGCAGCCTGGCTGGCCAGTTAGGTCAGTGGTCGTGGGCTCGGGGCCTAAGTGGACCCTCTGTCTCCTTGGTTCCACTGTTGATGGCCCTTCAGCTGGACCAGCCACTGCTGCCGCTGCAGCCCTCTCACAACTTCCTGTCATTTTTGATGTTATCTTTTATATTTGAGTGGTTATCTTCTTTTGGGTTTGATGAAAGAAGGTTACTATCTTGCATTTTCCAGGGTATAGTTTCCCTCCTTATATTGGTGTTTTCCTCCTATTATCCTTTGTAGGTCTGAGTTTGTGGTAAGATATTGGGTAAACTTGGTTTTGTCATGGAATGTCTGGGTTTCTCTATCTATGGTGATTGAGAGTTTTGCTGGGTATAGTAGTTTTGGCTGGCATTTGTGTTCTCTTAGAGTCTGCCTGAGATCTTCCCAGGATCTTCTAGTTTTCATAGTCTCTGGTGAGAAGTCTGGTGTGATTCTGATAGGTCTTCCTTTATATGTTACTTGGCCTCTTTCTCTTATTGCCTTTAATATTCTTTCTTTGTTTAGTACATTTGGTGTTTTGATTATTATGTGATGGGAAGTATTTCTGTTCTGGTCCAGTCTGTTTGGAGTTCTGTAGGCTTCTTGTATATTCATGGGCATCTCTCTCTTTAGATTGGGAAGTTTTCTTCCATAATTTTATTGAAGATATTTGCTGGCCCTTTAAGTTGTAAATCTTCACTCTCATCTATGTCTATAATCCTTAGGTTTGGCCTTCTCATTGCATCCTGGTTTTCTTGGATGTTTTGGGTTACAAGCTTTTTGCATTTGATATTCCTCAGATGAAAATTATTTGTTTAACTCTGTACCACATTTTTAATAGAGTTATGTAGCTCTCTGGACTCTACCTTTTTGAGTTCTTTGTATATCTTGGATAATAGCTGTCTGTCGGATGAAGTGTTGGTAAAGATCTTTTCCCAATTTGTTGGTTGCTGTTTTGTCCTTTTGACAGTGTCCTTTGCCTTACAGAAACTTTGATTTTATGTAATTTTATGAGGTCCCATTTGTCAGTAATTGATCTTAGAGCATAAGCTATTGGTTTTATGTTCAGGAAATTTTCTCCTGCGTCCATGTGCTCAAGGCTTTCCCCCAGTTTCTTTTCTATTAGTTTCAGTATGTCTGGTTTTATGTGGATGTCTTTGATCCATTTGGACTTGAGCTTAATACAAGGAGATAAGAATGGATTGATTTGGTGCTCTGGTGAGCCCAGCAGGCCGCTGCGGGAGCCTTCAGGTGTCTGCATGGGGATCAGAACAGCCTGGGCCACAGCACTCGGTGTCCAGGAAGTGCAATAGACCTGGTGTGTACCCGGAAGCAGACTGGGAGTGCACAGCTTGCTCCAGAGGCACAGAGCTTGGGTTCCAGTCCTGAGGCCTCTGGCAGGAGCCTTCAGATCTCTGCTTCAGGATCCAGAACAGCCTGGGCTGCAACGCCACATTTCCAGGTCTTGCAAGAGGCAAGAGGGGCATCCAGGAGGCCAGCTGGGAGGAGTCAGTGTGCTCTGGTGAGTCCAGCAGGTCCCTGCAGGAGCCTTCAGTTGTCTGCTTCAGGATCTGAACAGCCTGGGCCACAGCACTCAGTCTCCAAGAAGTGCAGGAGACCTGGTGTGCACCTGGAAGCAGACTGGGCACCTGGGACACAGCACCCTGTCTCCAGGCAGTGCAAGAGGTCAGCTGGGCACCAGAGGCCACCTGGGAAGAGGCAGCTTGCACTGGTAAGTCCAGCATTGACAAGATAAACTAGCACCAGTGAGAACTATTTGGCAAAAGGCAAACACAGGAATGTCACTAACAGAAATCAAGGCAATATGGCAGCATCTGAACCCAATTCTCCTTTAACAGCATGTCCTGGATACCCCATCACACCAGTAAAACAAGATTTGGATTTAAAATCACTGGTCATGATGCTGGTACAGGAACACATGAAGGACATACTTAAAGAAATTCAGGAGAAAATGGATCAAAAGTTAGAAGCCCTTACAAGGGAAACACGAAAATCATTGAAAGAAATTCAGGAGAATACAAAAGCCAATAAGGAGGAAACACAAAAATCACTTAATGAAATACAGGAGAACTTTGGTCAACAGGCTGAGGTCATGAAAGAGGAAACAAAAAATCTCTTAAACAATTACAGGAAAGCACAAGTAAGCAAGTGAAGGAGCTAAGCAAAACCATCCAGGATCTAAAATCAGAAGTAGAAACAACTAAGAAAACTCAAAGGGAGACAAATTTGGAGATAGAAAACCTTGGGAAGAAATCAGGGGACATAGATGCAAATATCAACAACAGAATACAAGAGATAGAAGAAAGAATCTCAGATGCTGAAGATACCATAGAAACCATGGACTCAACAGTTAAAGTAAATGCAAAATGCAAAAAGCTTGTAACCCAAAATATCCAGGAAATCCAGGACACAATGAGAAGACCAAACCTAAGGATTATAGGCATAGATGAGAGTGAAGATTTACAACTTAAAGGGCCAGCAAATATCTTCAATAAAACTATGGAAGAAAACTTCCCTAACTTAGAGAGATGCCCATGAATATATAAGAAGCCTACAGAACTCCAAACAGACTGGACCAGAACAGAAATACCTCCCGTCACATAATAATCAAAACACCAATTGTACTAAACAAAGAAAGAATATTAAAGGCAGTAAGAGAAAAAGGCCAAGTAACATATAAAGGAAGACCTATCAGAATCACAGCAGACTTTTCACGTGAGACTATGAAACCTAGAAGATCCTGTTCAGATCTCATGCAGACTCTAAGAGAACACAAATGCTAGCCAAAACTACTATACCCAGCAAAACTCTCATTCACCATAGATGGAGAAACTAAGATATTACATGACAAAACCAAGTTTACCCAATATCTATCCACAAACTCAGCCCTACAAAGGATAATAGGAGGAAAACACCAATACAAGGAGGGAAACTTCACCCTGGAAAATGCAAGATAGTAACCTCTCATCAACTCCAAAAGAAGTTAACCAATCAAATTTAAAAAATAATATCAAAAATGACAGAAAGTAACAATCACTATTCCTTAATATCTCTTAACATCAATGGATTCAATGCCCCAATAAAAAGACATAGACTAACTGACTGGCTATATAAACAGGACCCTACATTTTGCTGCATACAGGAAACATACCTCAGGGTCAAAGACAAACACTACCTTAGAGTAAAAGTCTGGAAGACAATTTTACAAGCAAATGGTCTCAGGAAACAAGCTGGAGTAGCCATTCTAATATCAGATATATTTGACTTTCAACCCAAAGTCATCAAAAGAGACAGTGAGGGACACTTCTTGCTGGCCAAAGGAAAAATACAAAAAGAACTCTCAATCCTGAACATCTATGCTCCAAATGCAAGGGCACCCTCATTCATAAAAGAAACTTTATTAAAGCTCAAAGCACACATTGAACCTAATACAATAATTGTGGGTGACTTCAACACTGCACTTTCCTCAATGGACCAATCAGGAAAACAGAAACTGAACAGGGATACCATGAAACTAATTGAAGCTTTGGACAAATTAGATTTAACAGGTATATATAGAACATTCTATCCTAAAGCAAAAGAATATACCTTTTTCTCATCACCTCATGGTACCTTCTCCAAAATCAACCATATAATTGGTCACAAGACAGACCTCAACAAATATAAGAAGATCAAACTAATCCCCTGCCTCCTATCAGATCACTATGGAGTAAAAGTGGTCTTCAATAGCAACAAAAACAGCAGAAAACCCACATACACATGTGTAGGGAGCTGCTTGCTCCCGCGCCCTTAAAGTGGCCTGGGTTTATGCTTTCAGCCTTACTGCTGGCAGGCTCCCTGTCATAAACAAGTCCTTATTTGGGTGGAGCCTGTTGAGTCTTGTGCCTTCAGTGTGGATACAGCCTATCAGCAATGCCCACGTGGCTAAGCCTGATTGGCTGGCTATTAGTATTTAAGGGCTGGGCTGATTCTCTCTGGGGTAAGAAGAAGAAGTACAGGGATCCTGAGTAAACTCCTTGAAGAAGATCTTCCTGTGTTGTGTCATTCCTTGCCTGCGAGGGTGGTCGAGATAACTGGTGCCGCAACCCCGGAACTCTCCTCATTCAGGGGTTTCGAAGATCAGAACTTCTCGCAGTCAGGGTAGTGCACTGGTAAGTTCCCAAGGTAAGTTGGGACATAAGGGACCGTGAAAAGCGGGTAGCCTGCTCCTCCTTGTAGACAAAGAGGGAGCGAAAAGTTTGCGGAAAGCAAACCGAAAGTAAAAGTAAAGTCCGCGGTCTTGTGGACCAAGGCCTGCTCCTCTCTGTAGACAAAGAGGGAGAGGAAAAGTTTGCGGAAAGCAAACCGAAAGTAAAAGTAAAGTCTGTGGTCTTACGGACAGAGGTTTAAGTTCGCGGATTAGCGACCTAGTGAAAATTAAAGGTTTACAATTTATGGACCCTGCTCTGAGAGCAGTGTCCTACTTTTTTGCCTGCGTTCTTTTTGGGGGAGTCGTGTTCTGGTTTTGCTGACCGACGTGCAAGTAAAAGGAGTTAGAGACTTAATTTTTAAAATGGGGACCTCACAGTCTCATCCAATTTTTCTGGCTCTTCAGGCGCTGCTTTTATCAAAGAATTTAAAGATCAAGAAATCAACCTTAGAGAGATTTCTTAATGAATGTGATACCGTGGCACCCTGGTTCGCTGTTTATGGCAGCCTAACGGTCGCCTGCTGGGATAGGTTAGGGAAGGATCTGGACTTTGCCTGGGATCAGGGCACACGCAAAGGAGGAGTAAGACCTATTTGGAACCTTGTTAGGGGCTGTTTCATAGATCAGAAATGCTGTAAGGCCATAGAGGATGGACAAACTGCCTTAGAAATCTTACAAGAGGAAAGATCAGAAAAGGCAGACTGTGTTAAAAGAAAAGGGGGCATTGGGAAATTTTTACAAGGAAGGACTAGCCCAGTTGTTGCTCAACAAAGACCCGGTTAGCAAGGTCTGGGTTTTTCCTAGGGGCCATTGAGGAGGGTATTCCCATCACATGGAAGACAGAGGAACCTGTGTGGGTTCCTCAATGGCCCCTTTCCTCTGAAAAGCTTGCAGCAGCTCATTCCTTAGTAAGTGAACAGCTCTCCCTTGGGCACATTCAAACCTCAGTATCTCCTTGGAACACACCCATTTTCGTTATATAAAAAAGAAAATAGGAAAATGGAGGCTGCTGCATGACCTCCGCGCTATTAATCAACAAATGCAAGTGATGGGTCCAGTGCAGTGAGGCCTTCCCTTGTTGTCTGCCTTACCTAGCCATTGGCCAGTCATAGTAATCGATATAAAATACTGTTTTCTTTTCAGTCCCTCTCTGCATTAAAGACAGGGAGTAGTTTGCATTTACCATCCCTTCCTGTAATCACGAGGAACCTGATAAGAGGTATGAATGGAAAGTGTTACCCCAGGGCATGGCTAATAGCCCCACTATGTGTCAAGTATTTGTGAGTGCTGTCATCGCTCCTCTAAGAGAGCAATATTCCAGAGTAAGATGTATCCACTACATGGATGATATCCTTCTGAGTAATAAAGATGAGAAGGTTTTGAATCAGGCTTATGAAGAGCTAATAAGATTATTGAGAAGAAAGCAATTGTTTGTTGCCCCTGATAAGGTTCAAAAAAAACCAGTGTAGTCTCTTATTTGGGAGCAAGATTGGATCCTCTTACAGTAGTTCCACAAAAGATTGAAATTAGAAAGGATAATCTCAAGCCACTTAATGACTTTCAGAAGTTGTTGGGTGATATAAACTGGATCCAAAGCTATTTGAAAATACCTAATTATGAATTAAGGCCATTATTCAATCTTTTGGCCAGTGATTCAGCCCTGGATTCTCCTAGACAATTAACTAAGGAGGCTCGAGTGGCCTTGAGGAAGGTAGAGCAAGGACTACAGGATGCAGCACTATATCGTTGCACGGAGGACTTGGATATCATCCTGTGCATTCTGCCTACCTTTTTGCAGCCTACAGGGCTGTTATGGCAGGAAGGACCCTTATTATGGATTCATCCTAAAGCCTCACCAGCAAAATCCATAGAGCATTACCCCACTGCTGTTGCAAAATTGGCCCTTAATGGAATACAACAGTGTGTGCAGTTTTTTGGGAGATATCCAGCCTCCCTGATTATTCCATATACTGCTTTTCAAGTGCAAATATTATGTGGAGCAATTGATGACTGGGCCATATTGTGCTGTAGTTTCCATGGTATTATAGATAATGTTATCCCAAGCATCCTTTGCTTTTCTATTTTAAAGAACATCCTGTTGTGTTTCCAAAAGTAACTACACAAAATCCTTTGTCAGATGCTCCCAATATATTTACAGATGGATCAAAAACTGAATGTGGGGTGTATATGGTAGAACATCAGAAACAAGTCCTGTATCAATTCCAGCCAAATTCTCCACAGGTGGTTGAGTTGCAAATTGTCTTGGAAGTCTTTAAAAAATGCCTTTTTCCCTTCAATTTGCTTTCTGATTCGGCATATGTGGTAAATGCTGTAAAAATTCTAGAGGTGGCCAGACCTATAAAACAAAGCAGTACTGTTTGTCAATTACTGAGAGAGTTACAAAAGATCATTTGGCTGAGAGAGTCAAAATTTTTTATACAACATATTCGAGCTCATACAAGGCTTGCCTGGCCCATTAAGTGAAGGAAATGATCTGGTTGATCGTTGCACTAGAATCGAATGTGCCTTTTTGAGTTCTGTCTTGGAAAATGCCCGAATTTTTCATAAGCAATTTCATGTTCCTTCAAAGACCTTGCAACGAAGGTTTGGATTATCCCGAGCAGATGCCAGACAAATTGTGCTCGAATGTCAACAATGTGCTGTTTATAATCATCCCCCTAGTTTAGGAATTAATCCAAGAGGTTTGATACCTTTAAAAATTTGGCAAATGGATGTTACTCATATTTCTGAATTTGGAACTTTAAAATATGTTCATGTTCCTGTGGATACTTGTTCTGGCATCATTCATGCTACAACCTTGAGTGGAGAGAAGACACGTAACGTTATTACACATTGCCTTGAAGCATGGGCGGCTTGGGGGCAACCTCAACAGCTTAAGACAGACAATGGCTGGAGATGATGAGCGGCAGCAGCAGCAGCAACAGCAGCAGCAGCTGGTCCAGAGGAAGGGCCATCAGCAGTAGAACCAAGCAGACAGGGTCCAGGCAGACCCTGCGCTCATGACCACTGGCCATCGCTGGCCAGCCAGGCTGCAAGCAGTGGTGGATTTACGGTGCCTTTCACCACACAGAAGCCACATCAGAACTCTGCCTCCCGCCAGTCAGTTACAAGGCCTCCATATTGGTTCTCGGTCGCCAGAGAAATCAGACTGAGGTACGCAAATATAACCCCAGACCAACATCGTGGGGGTCTAAGCCCGACGGGCATTGGCCTGCACCCAGGCCCTGGGCTGATCCTGATCGGGGTGCAAACCCGTCCAGGAGGTTGTTTGCCCGGGGCAGGGCACGCACGCCACCACCATTTTGCCTACAGGAAGCCAGAGAGACCTAGCAGGCAAAACCAAACTGCCTAACAGGCATAGCCTGAGGCGGACATAGCAGGGGTCTCAGAGGGTCAGGCCCTGGACTGCCCCCAGGCCCTGGACTGCTCGGTGGGCCATTTGTGTGCCGACCCGGCCGGGAGGTTGTTAACCCAGCACTCTCAGGGAGCACGTGCATGCCACCATCCTAGCCACCTGACAGACCCAATTAACACTCACAGCTGAGGGGAACTTTGCTCGGACATTGGCCTGCCAGGCTTTTGCCTAGACTCAGGGCCTGAGCAGCTAGGCTAGCCTTGTGTGCACCAACCCGGTTGGGAGTTCCGCTGCCCAGCAGAGTGATCAGCACACAGAAAAGGTCCCTGCAGCATACAGCCTCAGCACTCCCTGAAGGAGCAAACGGGCACCATCTGGTTCACAGACACAATCTGGGGCAAAGAACACTAGGGCTGTAAGGGCACCCAAGAGGAAGACAGCACATCAGCAAACTGCAACAGGGGAAACCCTGCCATCCAGTGTTGCAGAAATAGCCCTAGAGCCTCTCAGGAGGCTGAAACACCAGCCAGAGACAAGACCAATTAGCTCCAGAGAACAAGATGGCAAAGGGCAAATGCAGGAACACTACTAACAGATATCTAAGCAATATGGCAGCATCTGAACCAAACTTTGCAACATCAGCAAGTCCTGGTTATGCCAACACACCAGAGAAACAAGATTTGGATTTAAAATCACTGTTCATGATGCTGCTAGAAGAACACAAAAAGGACATGAATGAATCTCTTAAAGAAATACAGGGGAACATGAATAAGCTAGAAACCCTTATAATGGAAACACAAAAATCACTTAAAGAAATGCAGGAGAATAAGGCCTAAGAGATAGAAGCCAACAAAGAAGAAAGGCAAAAAAAAAAAAAAAAAAAAAAAACAAACAAACAAAAAAAAAAAACTTAAAGAAATGCAGGAGAACTTGAGTCAAGAGGCAGAAGTCATGAAAGAGGAAACACAAAAAGAATTACATGAAAACACAAACAAATGATAGAAATGAGCAAAACCATCCTGGATCTGAAAACAGAAGTAGAAACAACTAAGAAATCACAAAGGGAGACAACTTTGGAAATAGAAAACCTTGAGAAGAAATCAGGGGCCATAGTTGCAAATATCAACAACAGAATAAAAGAGATGGAAGAAAGAATCTCAGATGCCAAAGATACCATAGAAACCATTGACTCAACTGTCAAAGAAAATGCAAAATGCAAAAAGATTGTATCCCAGAACATCCAGGAAATTCAGGATACAATGAGAAGACCAAACCTAAGGATTATAGGTATAGATGAGAATGAAGATTTACAACTGAAAGGGCCAGCAAATATCTTCAACAAAATTATGGAAGAAAACTTTCCCAATTTAAAGAGAGAGATGCCTATGAATATACAAGAAGCCTACAGAACTCCAAACAGACTGGACCTGAGCAGAAATACCTCCTGTCACATAATAATCAAAACCCCAAATGCACTAAACAAAGAAAGAATATTAAAGGCAGTAAGAGAGAAAGGCCAAGTAACATATAAAGGAAGACCTATCAGGATCACACCAGACTTCCCATCAGAGACCATGAAAGCTAGAAGATCCTGGGCAGATCTCATGCAGACTCTAAGAGAACACATATATCAGCCAAGACTACTATACCCAGCAAAATTCTCATTCACCATAGATGGAGAAACCAAGATATTCCATGACAAAACCAAATTTACACAATATCTTTCCACAAACCCAGCTCTGCAAAGAATAATAGGAGGAAAACTCCAATACAAGGAGGGAAACTACACCCTGGAAAAAGGAGGATAGTTACCTTCCTTCATCAAATCCAAAAGAAGATAACCACTCAAATATAAAAAGAACATCAAAAATGACAGGAAGTAATAATCACTATCCCCTAATATCTCTTAATATCAATGGTCTCAATTCCGCAATAAAAAGACATAGACTAACCAACTGGATAAGGAAACAGGACCCTACATTTTGCTGTATACAGGAGACACACCTCAGTGTCAAAGATAAAAACTACCTTAGAGTAAAAGGCTGGAAGACAATCTTACAAGCCAATGGTCACAGGAAATGAGCAGGAGTAGCTATTCAAATATCAGATAAAATTGACTTTCAACCTAAAGTCATCAAAAGAGACACTGAAGGACACTTATTGCTGGTCAAAGGAAAAATCCACCAAGAACTTTCAATTCTGAACATCTATGCGCCAAATGCAAGGGAACCCTCATTCATAAAAGAAACTTTACTAAAGCTCAAAGCACACATTGCACCTAACACAATAATTGTGGGGGACTTCAACACTCCACTCTCCTCAATGGGCCGATCGGGAAAACAGAAACTAAACAGGGACACAGTAAAACTAATTGAAGCTTTGGACCAATTGGATTTGACTGATATTTATAGAACATTTCACCCTAAAGCACAAAAATATACCTTTTTCTCAGCACCTCATGGTACCTTCTCCAAAATCGACCATATAATTGGACACAAGGCAGACCTCAACAAATATAAGATGATCGAACTAATCCTATGCCTCCTATCAGATCACTATGGTGTAAGAGTGATTTTCAACAGCAACAAAAACAACAGAAAGCCCAAATACACATGGAGGCTGAATAATACTCTACTCAATGACAACCTGACCAAAGAAGAAATAAAGAAAGAAATCAGAGACTTTTCAGAATTTAATGAAAATGAAGGCACAACATACCCAAATCTTTGGGGCACAATGAAAGCAGTGCCAAGAGGAAAACTCATAGCCCTGAGTGTCTCCAAAAAGAAAATGGAGAGAGCATACACTAGCAGCTTAACGACACATCTAAAAGTCCTGGAACAAAAAGAAGCTAATTCACCCAGTAGGAGTAGAAGACAGGAAATCATCAAACGAAGGGCTGAAATCAATCAATTGGAAACAAAGAGAACCGTACAAAGAATCAATGAATCCAGGAGCTGGTTCTTTGAGAAAATCAACAAGATAGATAAACCCTTAGCCAGACTGACCAAAGGGCACAGAGAAAGTATCAAAATTAACAAACTTGGAAATGAAAAGGGAGATATAACAATGGAAACTGAGGAAATCCAAAAAATCATCAGCTCCTACTACAAGAGCCTATACTCAACACAACTGGAGAATCTGGACGAAATGGACAATTTCCTTGACAGATACCAAATACCAAAATTAAATCAGGACCAAATAGATCATCTAAACAGTCCCATAACGCCTAAAGAAATACAAGGAGCCATAGAAAGTCTTCCAACCAACAAAAGCACAGGACCAGATGGTTTCAGTGCAGAATTCTATCAGACCTTCAAAGAAGACTTAACACCCATACTTTTCAAACTATTCCACAAAATAGAAACAGAAGGAACACTACCCAATTCCTTCTATGAAGCCACAATTATGCTGATACCAAAACCATACAAAGATCCAACAAAGAAAGAGAACTTCAGACCAATTTCCCTTATGAACTTCGATGCAAAAATACTCAATAAAATTCTTGCCAACCGAATCCAAGAACACATCCAAACGATCATCCTCCATGATCAAGTAGGCTTTATACCGGGAATGCAGGGTTGGTTCAATATACGGAAATCCATCAATGCAATCCACTACATAAACAAACTCAAAGAAAAAAACCACATGGTCATTTCACTGGATGCTGAGAAAGCATTTGACAAAATTCAGCATCCTTTTGTGCTTAAAGTCTTGGAAAGAACAGGAATTCAAGGCCCATACCTAAACATAGTAAAAGCAATATACAGCAAACCAGTAGCCAGCATCAAACTAAATGGAGAGGAACTTGAAGCAATCCCACTAAAATCAGGGACTAGACAGGGCTGCCCCCTTTCTCCTTATCTTTTCAATATTGTACTTGAGGTACTTGCTCGGGCAATTTGACAACATAAGGAGGTCAAAGGGATACAAATTGGAAAGGAAGAAGTCAAACTATCATTATTTGCAGATGACATGATAGTCTACCTAAGTGACCAAAAAAACTCCACTAGAGAGCTCCTACAGCTGATAAACAACTTCAGCAAAGTGGCAGGTTATAAAATCAACTCAAGCAAATCAGTGGCCTTCCTATACTCAAAGGAAAAGCAGGCTGAGAAATAAATTAGGGAAATGACCCCCCTCACAATAGCCACAAACAGTATAAAGTATCTTGGGGTGACTCTTACCAAACATGTGAAAGATCTGTATGACAAGAACTTCAAGATTCTGAAGAAGGAAATGGAAGAAGACCTCAAAAAAAATGGGAAAACCTCCCATGCTCATGGATCGGCAGGATCAATATAGTTAAAATGGCCATTTTGCCAAAAGCAATATACAGATTCAATGCAATACCCACCAAAATGCCAACTCAATTCTTCACAGAGTTAGAAAGAGCAATTAACAAATTCATCTGGAATAACAAAAAACCCAGGATAGCTAAAACTATTCTCAGCAACAAAAGAAATTCTGGGGGAATCAGTATCCCTGACCTTAAGCAATACTACAGAGCAATAGTGTTAAAAATTGCATTGGTACAGTGACAGGCAGGCAGATCAATGGAACAGGATTGAAGATCCAGAAATGAATCCACACACCTATGGCCACTTGATCCTCGACAAAGAGGCTGAAAACATCCAATGGAAAAAAAGATAGTCTTTTCAACAAATGGTGCTGGTTCAACTGGAGGTCAGCATGCAGAAGAATGCGAATTGATCCATCCTTGTCTCCTTGTACTAAGCTCAAATCCAAATGGATCAAGGACCTCCATATAAAGCCAGACACTCTGAAGCTAATAGAAAAGAAACTGGGGAAGACCCTTGAGGACATTGGTACAGGGAGAAAGTTTCTGAACAGAACACCAATAGCATATGCTCTAAGATCAAAAATTGACAAATGGGACCTCATAAAATTATAAAGTTTCTGTACCGCAAAGGTCACCATCACAAGGACAAATCGGCAGCCAACAAATTGGGAAAAGATCTTCACCAATCCTACATCAGATAGAGGGCTAATATCTAATATATATAAAGAACTCAAGAAGTTAGACTCCAGGAAACCAAACAACCCTATTAAAAATGGGGTACAGAGTTAAACAAAGAATTCTCACCTGAAGAACTTTGGATGGCGGAGAAGCATCTTAAAAAATGCTCAACTTCATTAGTCATTAGGGAAATGCAAATCAAAACAACCCTAAGATTTCACCTTACACCAGTCAGAATGGCTAAGATTAAAAATTCAGGAGACAGCAGGTGTTGGAGAGGATGTGGAGAAAGAGGAACACTCCTTCACTGCTGGTGGGGTTGCAAATTGGTACAACCACTCTGGAAAGCAGTCTGGTTCTTCCTCTGAAACCTGGGCACCTCACTTCCAGAAGATCCTGCTATACCACTCCTGGGCATATACCCAGAGGATTCCCCACCATGTAATAAGGATACATGCTGTACTATGTTCATAGCAGCCCTATTTATAATTTCCAGATGCTGGAAAGAATCCAGGTATTCCTCAACAGAAGAGTGGATGCAAAAAATGTGGTATATCTACATAATGGAGTACTATTCAGCCTTTAGAAACAATGAATTCATGAAATTCTTATGCAAATGGATGGAGCTAGAGAACATCATACTAAGTGAGGTAACCCAGACTCAAAAGGTGAATCATGGTATGCCCTCACTAATAATTGGATATTAACCTAGAAAACTGGAATACCCAAAACATAATCCACACATCAAATTAGGGACAAGAAAGGTGGAGTGGCCCCTTGTTTTGGAAAGACTCAGTGAAGCAGTATTCGGCAAAACCAGAACGGGGAAGTGGGAAGGGGTGGGTGGGATGACAGGGGAAGAGAAGGGGGCTTATGGGACTTTCGGGGAGTGGGGGGCTATAAAAGGGAAAATCATTTGAAATGTAAATAAAAAATATGTTGAATAAAAAAAAAAAAAGACAGACAATGGCCCTGCCTATTCAGCTCAGTCTTTTCAATCCTTTTGCAAGCAAATGAATATAATCTTGAATCATGGTCTACCCTATTATCCTCAGGGCCAAGCCATTGTTGAACGTGCTCATCGCACCCTTAAGGAATGTTTAAGAATACAAAAAGAGGGAATTGATTATGGTAGAACACACAAAGAATGACTTTCATTGGCATTATTTATTTTAAATTTTTTGAATCTGGATAATGATGGTTTGGCTGTAGCTGATCGGCACCAATGCCCTAATAATACCTTGAAGGGTTATGTTAAATGGAAGGATGTGCTTACTGGATTATGGCATGGCCCTGATCCAGTGTTGGCGTGGGCGAGAGGTTCTGTTTGTGTGTTTCCTCAGACTCAACAAGATCCACTGTGGGTGCCTTAGCGGCTGACCAGATGCTGCAATAAAAATGAAGATCCTCCTGCTGTTACTGATTCTCAGCGAGACATTGATGCTGGTGTAAATGGAGCCAAGATGGGCAATCTTGTCAGTGTTCCCGAGACCCATGCCGATACGCCATGATGCTAAGCTGTTTCCTTGTCTTTTTAGTTCTAACAAGTCTCTTGATATACCTTATTCACCTTTAGATAGAGGAGGGAATTGTAAATGAAAAGTATGCCCTTGCCATCCTTTTGATAGTACTTTCAATAGTTTGCCTGTGGTGCATCTGCAGGATGAGGTTTATCCACCAAAGACAGGTTGCAATGATGGTACAGGCATTCACAGCCATTGAAGCTGGACAGTCCTCCCAGGCCTGGCTGGCAGCCATGAAGGCCTAATAAGATGCTTTCCACGTTCAGGATGCGAGGCTAAGCACTGCACTCAGGGGCCCATGATTGGAGAGCCCTTGAGGGGAGCATGTTTGACTGCACACAGGTTGGTACCCCAGAACCCATCTCAGAGCAAAACGTACCGGACCGGTTTGATGAAATCCACTGGGCTGATGGCTCAGAAGGGTGTCGAAACAAGGTCCATGAGTCCACCCTATGGGCAAACGATATATCAGAGGTCAAAGCTCTACTCTTGCCTGAATGCGTGTTTAAAAAGAAAAAGAAGGAACTGTAGGGAGCTGCTTGCTCCCGCACCCTTAAAATGCCGTGGGTTTCTTCTTTCCACCTTCCTGCTGGCGGGCTCCCTGTTGTAAACAATCCTTATTTGGGTGGAGCCTGTTGAGTCTTGCGCCTTCCGCATGGATACAGCCTATCAGCAATGCCCACGTGGCTAAGCCTGATTGGCTGGCTATTAGTATTTAAGGGCTGGGCTGATTCTCTCTGGGGTCAGAAGAAGAAGTACAGGGATCCTGAGTAAACTCCTTGAAGAAGATCTTCCTGTGTTGCGTCATTCCTTGCCAGCGAGGGTGGTTGCGACACACATGGAAACTGAACAATATTCTACTCAATGATACCTTGGTCAAGGAAGAAATAAAGAAAGAAATTAAAGACTTTTTAGAACTTAATGAAAATGAAGGCCCAACATACCCAAATCTATGGGACACAATGAAAGCAGTGCTAAGAGGAAAACTCATAACACTGTGTGCCTCCAAAAATAAAATGGAGAGAGCATACACTAACACCTTAATGACACACCTGAAAGCCCTGGAACAAAAAGAAGCTATTTTACCCAGGAGGAGTAGAAGGCAGGAAATCATCAAACTCAGGGCTGAAATCAATCAAGTAGAAACAAAGAGAACCATACAAAGAATCAACAAAACCAGGAACTTGTTCTTTGAGAAAATCAACAAGATAGACAAACCCTTAGCCAGACTAACCAAAGGGCACAGAGACAGTATCCAGATTAACAAACTTAGAAATGAAAAGGGAGATATAACAACAGAAACTGAGGAAATTCAAAAAATCATTAGATCCTACTACAAAAGCCTATACTCAACACAACTGGAGAATCTGGAGGAAATGGACAGTTTCCTAGACAGATATCTGACACCAAAACTAAATCAGGATCAAATAGATCAACTAAACAGTCCCATAACACCTGAAGAAATAAAAAGGATAATAGAAAATCTCACAACCAAAAAAAAAAAAAAAAAAAAAAAAAAAAAAAAAAAAAAAAAAAAAAAAACCACAGGGCCAGATGGCCTCAGTGCAGAATTCTATCAGACCTTCATAGACGACCTAACACCAATACTCTTCAAACTATTCCAAAAAATAGAAACAGAAGGAACTCTACCCAACTCGTTCTATGAAGCCACAATTACGCTGATACCAAAACCACACAAAGATCCAACAAAGAAAGAGAACTTCAGGCCAATTTATTTTATGATTATTGATGCAAAAATACTTAATAAAATTCTTGCCAAACGAATCCAAGAACACATCAAAACGATCATCCACCATGATCAAGGAGGCTTCATCCCAGGGATGCAGGGATGGTTCAATATAAGGAAATCCATCAATGCTATCCACTATATAAACAAACTCAAAGAAAAAAACATATGATCATCTCATTAGATGAAGAAAAAGCATTTGACAAAATTCAGCATCCTTTCATGCTAAAAGTCTTGGAAAGAACAGGAATTCAAGGCCCATACCTAAACATCATTAAAGCAATATACAGCAACCCAGTAGCCAACATCAAACTAAATGGAGAGAAACTTGAAGCATTCCCACTAAAATCAGGGACTAGACAAGGCTGTCCTCTCTCTCCATATCTTTTCAATATTGTACTTGAAGTTCTAGCAAGAGCAATTAGACAACATTAGGAGGTCAAGGGGATACAAATTGGAAAGGAAGAAGTCAAATTATCACTATTTGCAGATGACATGATAGTCTACTTAAGTGACCTGAAAACCTCCACCAGAGAACTCCTACAGCTGATAAACAACTTCAGCAAAGTAGCTGGTTATAAAATCAACTCAAGCAAATCAGTTCCCTTCCTATACTCAAAGGATAAGCAGGCTGAGAAAGAAGTTAGGGAAATGACACCCTTCACAATAGCCATAAACAATATAAAGTATCTTGGTGTGACTCTAACCAAACAAGTGAAAGATCTATATGACAAGAACTTCAGGTCTCTTAAGAAGGAAATCGAAGAAGACCTCAGAAAATGGAAAAAATCTGCCATGCTCATGGATTGGCAGGATTAATATAGTTAAAATGGCCATCTTGCCAAAAGCAATCTAAAGATTCAATGCAATCCCCATCAAAATCCCAACTCAGTTCTCCACAGAGTTAGAAAAAGCAATTCTCAAATTTATCTGGAATAACAAAAAACCAGGATAGCTAAAACTATTCTCAACAACAAATGAAATTCCGGGGGAATCAGTATCCCTGACTTCAAGCAATACTACAGAGCAATAGTATTAAAAACTGCATGGTATTGGCACAGTGACAGACAAGTGGACCAATGGAATAGAATGAAGATCCAGAAATGAACCCACATGCCTATGGTCACTTGATCTTCGACAAAGGAGTCAAAAACATCCAGTGGAAAAAAGATAGCCTTTTCAACAAATGGTGCTGGTTCAATTGGAGGTCAGCATGCAGAAGAATGCGAATTGATCCATTCTTATCTCCATGTACTAAACTTCACTCCAATTGGATCAAGGACCTCCATGTAAAACCAGAAACACTGAAACTAATAGAAAAGAAACTGGGGAAGACCCTAGAGGACATGGGCACAGGGGAAAACGTTCCTGAACAGATCAACACTAGCTTATGCTCTAAGATCAAGAATTGACAAATGGGACCTCATAAAATTACAAAGTTTCTGTAAGGCAAAGGACACTGTTAAAAGGACAAAATGGCAACCATCAAATTGGGAAAGGATATTCACCAACCCCACTTCAGATAGAGGGCTAATATCCAATATATACAAAGAACACAAGAAGTTGGACCTCAGGGAACCAAATAACCCTATTAAAAATGGGGTACAGATCTAAACAAAGAATTCTCATGAATTCTCATCTGAAGAAATTCAGATGGCCAAGAGGGACCTTAAGAAGTGCTCAACATCATTAGTCATTAGGGAAATGCAAATCAAAACAACCCTGAGATTTCACCTTACACCAGTCAGAATGGCTAAGGTCAAAAACTCAGGAGACAGCAGGTGTTGGTGAGGATGTGGAGAAAGAGGAACACTCCTCCACTGCTGGTGGGGCTGTAAGATGGTACAACCACTTTGGAAATCAGTCTGGCGGTTCATCAGAAACCTGGACATGACCCTTCCAGAGCACCCTGCTATACCTCTCCTGGGCATATACCCAAAGGATTCCCCGGCATGCAATAAAGACACATGCTCCATTATGTTCATAGCAGCCTTATTTATAATAGCCAGAAGTTGGAAAGAACCCAGATGCCCCTCAAAGAAGGAATGGATACAGAAAATGTGGTGTATTTAACAATGGAATACTACTCAGCAATTAGAAACAATGAATTCACAAAATTTTTAGGCAAATGGTTTGATCTGGAAAATATCATCCTAAGTGGGGTAACCCAGTCACAAAAGAATACACATGGAATGCAATCTCTGATAAGTGTATATTAATTAGCTCAGAAGCCCTGAATACCGAAGGCATAAATCGCATAACAAATGACTCCCATGAAGAAGTATGGAGAAGTTCCTGATCCTGGAAAGGATTGATCTAGCATTGGAGGAGAATATAAGGACAGAAGAAAAGGAGGGAGGTAATAGGAGAATGGATGGAGAGAAGAAGTTTTATGGGACATATGGGGAGGGGGGATCCGGGAAAGGGGAAATCATTTGGAATGTAAACAAAGAATATAGAAAATAATAATATTAATAAAAAAGAATGGATTGATTTGCATTCTTCTGCATGCTGACCTCCAGTTGAACCAGGACCATTTGTTGAAAAGGCTATCTTACTTTTTTTCACGGAATGGTTTTAGCTTCTTTGTCAAAGATCAAGTGACCATAGGTATGTGGGTTTATTTCTGGGTTTTCAATTCTATTCCATTGATCTACCTGCCTGTCATTGTACCAATACCGTGCAGTTTTTAACACTATTGCTTTGCTTGAGGTCAGGGATCTCCCAAAAGTTCTTTTACTGTTGAGAATAGTTTTAGATATCTTGGGTTTTATTTTTTTTATTCCAGATGAATTTGAGAATTACTCTTTCTAACTCTATGAAAAATTGAGTTGGGATCTTGATGAGGATTGCACCGAATCGGAATATTGCTTTTGTCAAGATGGCCATTTTTCCTATATTAATTCTGCCAATCCAAGGGCATGGAACATTTTTCCATCTTTTGAGGTGTTCTTGAATTCTTTATTCAAAACTTGTAGTTCCTGTCATACAAATGTTTCACTTGTTTGGTTAGAGTCACACCAAGATACTTTATATTGTTTGTCGCTATTGTGAAGGGTGTCATTTCTCCAATTTCTTTCTCAGCCTGTTTATCTTGTGAGTATAAGAAGGCTACTGATTTGCTTGAGTTAATTTTATATTTAGCTACTTTACTGAAGTTGTTTATCAGCTGTAGGAGTTTTTTGGTGGAGTTTTTTGAGTCACTTATGTATATTATCATATCATCTGCAAATATTGATAAATTGAATTCTTCCTTTCCAAGTTGTATGCCTTTGACCTCCTTTTCTTGTCTAATTGCTCTAGCCAGAACTTCAAGTACTTTACTGAATAAGTATGGAGAGAGAGGGAAGCCTTGTCAAGTCTCTGATTTTAGTGGGATTGCTTCAAGTTTCTCTCCATTTAGTTTAATGTTGGCTACTTGCTTGCTATACATTGCTTTTACTATGTTTAGGTATGGGCCTTGAATTCCTGTTCTTTCCAAGTCCTTTAACATGAAAGGATGCTGAATTTTGTCAAATGCTTTTTCAGCATCTAATGAAATGACCATGAGGTTTTTTTTCTTTGATTTTGTTTATGTAGTGGATTACATTGATGGATTTCCATATATTGAATGATCCCTGCATCCCTGGGATGAAGCCTACTTGATCATGGTGCATGATCATTTTGATGTGTTCTTGGATTTGATTGGCAAGTATTTTGAGTATTATTGCATCGATATTCGTAGGAGAAATTGACCTTAAGTTCTCTTTCTTTGTTCTTTATGTGGTTTTGTTATCAGTGTAATTGTGGCTTTGTAGAAGGAGTTGGGTATTGTTCTTTCTTTTTCTCTTTTGCGGAATAGTTTGAAGAGTACTGCTGTTAGATCTTCTTTGAAGATCTGATAGAATTCTGTACTAGAACCATCTGGTTCTGTGCTTTTTTTGGTTTGGAGACTGTCAATGACCACTTTTATTTCCTTAGGGGTCCTTAGCAACATTTAGATGGTATATCTGATCCTGTGTGTCTGCAAGCATATCTAAACACCCCTGGGTGACTGGCTGTCTCCTGGCACAGAGCGTTGTGGTGCTGCCTAGTTCCTGGCTGCAAGTCAGGCCCTGGCAGACCAAGTCCCAAGTGATCTTACACTTGAAAGGATAGAAAATAATACAGCCTAACTCTAATGACCCCAAGAAGTCAGAAGTTTAAAATGCTATCTTGCTTTATTAGAAACTAGGTAAAAGGTCACATTCCAGAGCCCGCCCTTTGTTTAGAGCTAACAGAAAGGCCTTGAATAGGTGATCCTGGCCCCATAAGGTAATTGGAAAGGGGCTAAGCTTATCTTGCTTCTGTAAATGTAAGCCATTACCCCTCTGCAGGAGTTCACGCAGCTGTAGACATTATAGGAAACTAATTGGTCCACTGAGCGTGGGCTCCGATAATTTAAACTGATTGGCCTAAAAATTATGGAGTGGTACAAATCAATTGGCTCGCATTTCTCAGGCTCTCCATGCTAAGAAATGATTGGTTTGTGATTCGCAGGCTCTGTTGTAAACTTCTAAAAGCTGTTGCAATTCGGCACTTGTGGTCCTTAGTCCTCTACTCCTGTGTGGTGTACGGCTGTGGGACCCAGAATTCTGGAATAAAGAAATCCTCATGCTATTGCATCGAGACTGTTTCTCATGAGTGATTTGGGTGTCGCCTTCTGGGGTGTGGGGTGCTGGGGCACCCTAGGTTTTGGGGGGTCTTACACACTCAGGTATTCTCTGCATTTCTGGCTATTAAAGTTTTTAATAGTTGCTTTAGTGACTACAAAAGCAAAGACTTCTAAATGCATTTAAATGCTTCTCCACATAAAATGACCATACTAAATACACTACACTGTTAAATTTTCTCTGTTGGCTTTGTTCAAATGTAGCGTTGGTAAAGACCTTTTCTGAATCTGTGGATTGCTGTTTTGTGCTATCAGCAGTTTCTTTGTCTTACAGAAGCTTTTCAATTTTATGAGGTAACATTTGCCTATAGTTCATCTTAGAACCAAATACATTGATGTTCTGTCCCAGAAAATTTTCCCTGTGCCAACATCTTGAGGCTCTTTCCCACTTTCTCTTCTCTCGTTTTCAGTGTATCTGGTTTATGTGGAGACCCTTGATCCTCCCAGACTTGAACTTTGTTCAAGGAGATAAGAATGGATCAATTTTCATTCTTCTACATGCTGACCACAAGTTGATCCAGCACCATGTTTGAAAATGCTGTCTTTTTCCAATTGGAAGGTTTTGACTTTTTGTCAAAGATCAGGTGACCATGGGTCTGATTGTTTATTTCTGATTCTTTAATTATATTTCATTGATCAAACTCTCTGTCTCTGCACCATGTGGCTTTGATCACTATTGCTCTGTAAAACAGCTTGAGGTCAGGGATTGTGATTCTCCCAGAACTACTGGGGGTGGAGGTGTGTCAGGCTGTCTCTGGGTGTGGGCAAGGTGGATAGGGTCTGGAGCACAAGATCTGCTCCAAGGAGCATTTGTGGACCTGGGAACCTGGTGGCATAAGAACTCCCAGTTCTCTTTTATATATCTTAAAAATTCTCCAGATAGTTCATCTCCTGTAGAACCCAAGTCCAGTCTTTGATTTTATCTATAGGTCCAGTAATTTACTTCAGGTTTCTTGTGATTATCTTATGAATCAGTATTCCATGATCCAATTCCTTTACTTTTTTAGGAGACAGCAAGCATACACTTTTATTTTAACACTGGGAAAGAATTCAGTGATCTGTCTGCCTTTGTTAAACACAGACAATGAGCTAGTTGGGTGGAACCCTGCCCTAAAATTACCATTTCTACCACACCTTGGCTTAACCTTGCTCTGTCCTAAACTGACCTTAAATTTACATATCTGTCTGCCTTTGCATCTTTCTGACATGATGCCTCATAGTGTAGCTCCCTTTGTTATTTTAGATTCATGAATCCTCTCATAATACTTATTGCATCCTTTTGCATAGTTGAGAAGTTATATGTACTTTCAACAAGTATATTTAGAGTTATTTTCTCTAGCCTTAAAGGTTGTTCTGAAGGTTCCAGCATTTATCATTTTGCTGAGACATTATTCAAGCCTTCAGCTCCTGGACTCCTGCTGTCTTAGATTATTATGCAGTCATTAACCTTAACAGAGAGGATACTCCTTGGAGGAATGTGAAAATATGTACATTATTACACAAACAAGCCTCATGCCCAGTGCAGTCATCAACACTGGGATTCTTTCCCAGGGGCATGTTACTCCAGCCCCACCAGGGTCATACAGGGCTCATCAAAAACACCTGATTGATACTGAGGAAAAAATCCTCTACAAATCTGAAAATATGGAATGAGCATATTAAACAAATGAATTTATCATTTTCCTCAACAGGGAGAATCTGCACAAGAGAGGGAGCCTAGAATCCATATTACCTTGACAGAGTTCATCCTTTTCAGGTTAACCGACAATCTTATGCTTTCTGTCGTCATCTTTGTGCCTTTTCTTAGAATATGCATTCCCACTTTACTGGCATAAATAAATTTAGTAAGAAATTGTATTAGTTTCACAGTACCATGCACTTGTTTCTTAGCCATCTGGCTTTATTGAATTTTGCCTATTCCAATGCAATTACACCTATAATGCTGATAGTATTCTTTGTACATGAAACAGCAATAGCTGTGAATGTGCATGAAGTCAAAATCTGTTTTGTGGTGACTTTTAGGACAGCATAGTGCTTTCTGCTAGTTGGCATGACCTATGACCTTTATTTGTCTATATCCTTACCTCTAAACTACCCCATAAATAAGCCTCACAAATCTGCCTCCTCTTCATTGGGCTTTTTATGTGACTGGCAGTGTGAGTACTTGAAAAACTTACCTGTCCTTAAGTCTGTACTTCTGTGTATCAAATCAGATAGATCTCTCCTGTGGCTTCTCCTTATCTTGAAACTATTTAGCTCAGATGTCTCCATTGTTGGAATCATCTCATCCATCTCTGCTGGACCCATCATGGTAGTATCAGTGTTTGACATAGCTACATCCTACATCTACATCTTTATCCCCTTTCTGAAGATGTGTTCCACTAAGGGCTTTCACAATGCCTTCTCCTCCTGTACCCCCAACATTATTGCAGTCAGCCTCTAGTATAGAACCATTGTTTTTAATTATATGATGCCCAAGTCCAGTTACTCAACTAAGCAGAACAGAGTGATATCTCTGTTCTACACAGTGGTGATCTCCATCCTGAATGCCATCATTTATGTCCTTATTTGGCTGATCTGAATCTCATTTGTACATTTGTGTATAATTTGGAAACTATCTGGAAGTATTTAAAATTAGTGTTATAATAATTACTACTAGTAAACAATTCCTACAGATGTCAAGAAAACTTTCTTTTTAAAATTCATATAGCCAACAATAATTTGCATGATTGTGTGCCATCTTCACTCTAAATGAATCCTATATATAAAGACAACAACATGGGGAAAATGATATCATTAACTTTATTTTATAAGTAGCTTAACTGAAGAGTTATTTAGATCATCATGTTCATGACCATAAGTTGTAAGTTTAGCATTGAACCCACAGGACATGCTTCTACAATATCTACTTCTATAATCAGTTTCTAAAATAAATCTTCTGTCCTTAAAATGTTGCCCAAATTCACAGATGAGAAAATATCAGTGAGAAGCTGACCTTAATATGAAACAAGGGGCTGGTTAAGAGCATTGACTATAATTCCAGAGGTTCTAAGTTCAATTCCTAGCAGCCACATTGTGGCTCAAAAACATTTGTAATATGATTTGATGCCTTCTCCTAGTGTGTCTGAATACAACTATATTGTACTCACATGTAAATAAATAAAATAAATATGAAACAGTTTCTCTAGAATGGTGTATATTTAACTCTCTTGATTCTGTCTTCAATGCTTTGCATTTATGCTTTCCATGACAATTACTAAAGTGATTTAGGCAAGGAAAATGATGTAGGGGACATACTGAATGATACCCTTTATCAGTCTTTTGGACAAACTGTATACAAATATAACGATGATGTACAAACACTGGTAAATGGATTGATTTTCAGTATATATTCTTAATTCTTTCTTTAGCATAATTACACATTTAAATTATTATCAACCACTTTACTAGAGACAATTCAGGTACTTGAAATGTAAACTCAGATTTGAACTATTATCACCAATGAGGCAGTGTAAAGATATTAGGGTTTGGAGATGTTTTATAGTATCTACCAACATGAAAATATTCATATTAAAATATCAAGTAAAACTATACCAATATTTCAATAAAAGGTGCTAAGCAAGGCTGAAAGGAAGCAAGGTACATTAACTACAGATAGTTATGAGGTGCTGTGTAATCATGTTATTAGTTTAATTTCTCATTTTTAATGCTCTATTGAAAAAGATATACATTGAAAATAAAAAAAAAAATTCTGGTGGAATCACCATCCTTGACCTCATGCTATAATACAAAGAAATAGATATAAAAACTTCATGGTATTGGTACAGAGACAGATGGATTGATCTTGGAAGACCAAGAAATAATACAACACACTTACAGAAACTTGATCTTTGATAAGGAAGCCAAAAACTTACAATGGAGAAAAGAAACAGTCTTCAATAAATGGTGCTGGCCTAACTGTCTGTCTGTAGAAAAAATGAAAATAGATACATATATGTCAGCTTGCACAAAACTCAAGGACAAGTGGATCAGAAATCTCAACACATTGAATCTAATAGAAGAGAGAGTGGGCATTGGCCTTTAACTGATTAGCATAGGGAGAAATTTTCTAAACAGAACTCCAAGGGCTCAGGATCTAAGATCAACAATTGATAAATTGGATCTCATGCAACTAGAAAGCTTCTGTAAGGTAAAGGACATAGTCAATAGGACACATCAGAAGCCTACAGATTGGGAAAAATCTTCACTAACACCACATTTAACAGAGGGATAATATCCAAAATATACAAAGAACTGCAGGAGTTAGACTTAAGAAAACCAAATAATCATATTAAAAATGGGGTACAGAGCTAAACAAAGAATTCTCAGTTGAGGAATATCAAATGGCTGAGAAGCACATACAGAAATGTTCAACAACTTTAGTCATCAGGGAAATGCAAATCAAAATGACCCTGAGATTCCCCCTTATACCAGTCAGAATAACTAAGATGAAAAACTCAGTCAACAGCAAATTTTATTTAGGGTATGGAGAATGAGGAACACTCCTCCATTGCTGTTGGGATTGCAAAATGGTAAAACCCTGAATACCAGCAGATTGGAAATGAATCTGGAGGTCCCTCCAAATATTGGAAATAGATCTACCTGAAGACCCAGCTATACCACTCTTGGGCATATATCCAAAAGATGACCCACCAGGCCACAGGGGCATATGTTCAGTGACGTTCATAGCAGCCTTATTTTTGATAGACAGAAGCTGGAAACAACCCAGGTGTCTCACAACAGAAGAATGGATACAGAAAATGTAATTCATGTACACAATGGAATAATACTCACCTACTGAGGATGAGGATCTAAGAGGTGAGAGAATTTTAGGGCTCAAATGGATGGACCTTGGAGAAAGTGCAGAGTAATGGGGAGGGGAAACTTGTAGAGTCTATCTCCAGTAGAGGACAGGGCATGAAGTGGAGGGATGGGGTTGCTATCCTTGTCAATAGCCTTGACCTAGTATTGTTTCTACAAGGACAAAAATGGAGAACATGAGACAAAGCAGGTCCAGTAACACGGTACAATTGGGATCCAGCTCAAGGGAAGGCCTGACAATGTTATTGATGCTGTGGTGTGCTTGCACACAGGAGTCCAGCATGGCAAGCTTCTGAGAGCCACAACAAGCATCTGAAAGAGTCAAATGCAGCCAAGCACCCAATGAATGGACAGAGATGGGGACCTCTGTGGTTGAATTTGGGAAATGATGGATGAAGCTGAGGAGGAGGACAACCCCATTGGAAGATTAGCACTCTCCACTGACCTGGACCCCTGAGATCTCTCAGATACTGAACTACGAACCAGGTAGCATACAGCAGTTGATATAAGGACCCTGAAGCATATATAGCAGAGGGTTGCCTGGTCTGGCTTCAGTGAGAAGATGCACCTAACACTAGAGAGACTTGAGGCCCCAGAGTGTGGAGAGGTCTGCCAAGGTGGGCTTGGGGGGTTGAGAAAGACCTCTTGAAGAGAGGGGGGAAAAGGTATGAGATGGAGAGTGTTGGAGGGCAGACTAGGAATGGGATAAAATTGGACTCTAAGAAAGGATTAAAGAATTAAAAAACAACAATTTAAAATTTAGAAATAAGGAAAGCAGGCTGAGCAAGTCATGGGAAACAAGCTCATAACCAGTACCCATCTATGTCTTCAGCTCCAGTTCCTGCCTTTACTTTCCTTCTCTGATTGCTCTCTGTGATGGAATTTAACCTGAGGTTTGTAAAACTTTCTTCTTCCCCCTAAATGATATTTTTATTAACATTTGAAACTTTCAAATATGAAATAACAATTATTAAAATTTCAAAAAGGAAGATAAAGAAAATGAGGCTTGCCAGTCGGCAAAACTGGATATTAGTGCTTTCCATTAATTGTATACTTCTCCCTCTCTCTCCCTCTCCCTCTCCCTCTCCCTCTCCCTCTCCCTGTCCCTCTCCCTTTCCCTCTCCCTCTCCCTCTCCCTGTCCCTCTCCCTTTCCCTCTCCCTCTCCCTCTCCCTCTCCCTCTTCCTCCCCTTCTCCCTCTCCCTCTCCCTCTCTGTCTCCCTCTTCCTATACCTCTCCCTCTCCCTCATTTCTCTCTCTCTCTCGAAGGTACATTCACATACACAAACACATGGAGACTAAGAGCAAGTTAAAGTGAATAAAATCAAAAGAAAATTGTAAAATATAGGGACAGAATTAACACATATTGGTACTAGAATCTCACTTCTGCCTCAACAATTAGAGCAGAAAGGTAACCATTTTTCCCCTTTGATTACAGACATAAAATTTATCTATTCATTTATGGACTATACAGCTGTAGTCACATAAAAGTCTCTTTACCTTGGGAAAGAAAACTTCTCTATTCTCCAGGAAAGCATTTTGCACATCAGTGTGTCACAAAATTCTTATGGTATTCTTGAGACAGTTCAATTCAGTTCAGTTACTTAGCATTTAATAAACAGTAGGGATTCATTATGTGAATACCAAAACACCCAGAGCACCATCTGACTTCAGACTAATATGACATTGTGTAATCCTATGTGCTTCCTTTTCAAGAGCTATTTTGGTACTTATGTTTAAGTATAGGAGCTGCAGCAAAAAGCAGAAGGCTAAAAGAATTTACATTTTTCTCAATCAGAATTGCCTAATAACACTTCAGAAAATAGTACAAGCGAACAAAATCTTTCAATAAGACTGGATAAAAAATATTAAGGCAAAGGATGTGTGATAAACCACAGTAGAGTTATCAGATTGGAAGAAGTGTATGTGGAGAATGATATTTATGAAGTATTAAGAAAAATGGGATTGCCTTTTTAATTGGATAATTTGGTTTGGGTTTTTTTCTTTTTCTTTTTCTTTTCTTTTTTTTTTGTAAGTTTCACATATTAGTCCTCTGTCAAATTTTGGGTTTGTGTAGACCTTTTCTGATTCTGTAGGCTGCCATTTTATCCTATCAATGGTACCCATAGCCTTGTAAAATTTTTGCATTTCTATGAGGTCCCATTTATTAATTGTTGATCTATTGGTGTTATGTTCATTAATTTGTCTCCTGTGTCAATGAGTTCAAGGCCATTCCTTACTTGCTCTTCTATTAGATTTAGAGTGTCCTGTTTTATGTTGAGGTCATTATTCTACTTGGACTTGAGTTTTGTGAAGTGTTATAGATATGTTTATTTGCATTTTTCTGCAGTCAGACTTCATTTAGACAATTTATTTGATGAAATGTTTGTTGAAGACACTTTCATTTATATTTTGTATGGTTCAGCTTGTTTATCAAATATCAAGAGTTTATAGGTATAATTCTGGGTCTTCTATTCCACTGATCAACCTGACAGTTTTTATTCTAATTCCATGCAGTGTCTATTACTATTGCTCTGTAGTGCAGACTGAAGTCAGGGATAGTGATACCTTGAGAAGTTCTTTCATTGTTTAATATTGTTTTATCTATCTTGAGATTTTGTTTTTTGTTTTTGTTTTTCATATGAAATTGGGAATTGCTCTTTCTAGCTCTATAAATATTTGCATTGTATTTTTGATGGGAACTGCATGGAATGTGTAGATTACTTTTGGTAAATGGTCATTTTATGAGCAGAGGGAATCTTTTCATCTTCTGATATCTTCCTTGGGTTCTTTCTTCAGTGACATGAAATTCTTGTCATACAGATCTTTGACTTGCATTCCTGAAGGTATACCAAGTTTTTTTTTTTTATATTATTTGTGGCTATTGGCAAGAGTGCTATTTCCATAAATTCTTTTTCAACCTATATATCAGTTGTATAAGGAAGGACACAAGTCCACAAGATTTGTGTATTGATTTTGTATCCACCCAGTTTGCTGAGGATGTTTGCTAGCTGCACATGTTCTTTTGCAGAATTTTTGGAGTCTGTTATGTATACTATCATATCATCTATGAATAGGGATACTTTAACTTCTTCCTTTCCAATGTGTATCCCCTTGTTCTCCCTGTGTTCTTTATTGCCCTGGCTATAGCTATAAGTGCTATGTTGAATAGACAGGAAGAAAGTGGGAAGCATCATCATGTCCTTGACTTTAGTGGAATTGTTTTAAGTTACTCTCCACTTAATTTAATGTTGGTATTGGCTTGCCGTATATTGGTTTTATTAATTTTATGTATGCACCTTGCATCCCCCAGTCCTTCAAAAATTTTAAAATGACAGAGTGCTGGATTTTGTCAAAGCCTTTTTCAGTATCGAATAAGATGACATTGCATTTCTTTAGTTTGTTTATAAGGTGAATTAGATCGATAGATTTTCATACATTGAACTATTTGTACACCATTGGGATGACACCTACTTGATTTTGGTGGATGAATAATTTTCAATACAGTCATCTCAAATGGCCAAAGAAGTGCTTAAATGATGTTCAATATCCATTTTTTTTTATTTTGAGAAAATCATTTTTATTATTACTGCCCAGCTTGTGTGCAGGATTATGTACCAAATGGCCATATCTTCTAAAGAACATCTGCATAATATTTCTGTTATGTTTCAAGAGATGAAAATAAGTGTTCAAGGTTAGGTACAAAAATATACAAGACAACAGACATGAGAAAATCTATGTATGACATTTTATCCCACCCGTATCTTTAATATATTTGAAAAGTATAATTCATAGAACTAAAATTATTTAGTTTAGTCCTGTCAAGTTTAGTGGGAGTTGGTTTAACCTGATTACAACACTAACACCAATATCACTGTTCTAATATTTACAAAAAACCTCATATTTTTCAATAAATTAAAGTCAGTGTAACACCCATGCAGGCTAGAATACTAGCTATTTTGTGAACAAGGACTGAACATCTGAAAAAGTTTATAGAGCGGTACAGTTGGTATGTAATGGGAATAAAAATACATTATAGAAAAAATGGGGTGAAAGTGGGTAACAAGGATGGATATTTTCTCAATGAGTTATATTTGTATATGAGATTATACAAATTGGAGGCATTATGTGATATTCATTTCCTAGTGAAAAATACATAAAGAGAGGATTGTGCTGAGAAAAGGAAGTGCTGTCAGATGGGGTCCACTGGAATGTTTAGATAATTCGATTGCCTATCATTCCTGTAGAAATAGTAGGAAGTAAACTCTAGGTCTCCAGAAAATAGTGACCATGATAAAATCAGTTATATAGAAAAGGTGAAGGAAAGTATAGATTGAAAAATGCTAGGATATGGAACTTTCTGACTGTTAGATGAGGATTGATCAGATAGGAGGGGATACTGTGACTTCAATGGCCCAGATGTGCCGAATGGATGCTATGATCCATAATATACTCCTTTGAGATTAACGGGTAAAGTAGGAAAACAGGCTAATGTATAGAGGAGTAAAATTTGTTACTATGGCCATTTCTATCATAGGAAGTCAATTCAAGACTTCAAAATAGACAGAACTTTTTAAAGTACTCATAGAGCAACTCTATCCAATATCCTCCTTTTTGATTTTAAAAAAGATTCATTTCTTTTTACTTTTTTGTGTATGAGTGCTTTGCCTTTAAACATATGTACCCTATGCATTCCAGAATCCTTTATAAGGCAGAAGAGTGTGCTGAATCCCCTAGATTTTGAATTGTAGATTGGAGCCAAAATATTGGTTCTGGGACCTAAATGCAGGTCCTCTGCAAAAGTAATAGGTGGTCTTATATATTGGGCCATCTCTCCAGTCCATTCAATCTCCTCTTAGTTCTACCTTGTCATTTATCTTTACTCTGTCTTGCCTGCTTCTTTATTTTTATGTTTCATTTAATATGTGTGCTTTGGAGTATGCATGTGTGTGCACAAGAACTTGCAAGTTTACACATAAGAGTATAACTTGTGTGAGTTAGTTCTTTCCTTCTACCATATAAGTCTCTTGGATCAAAGTCAAGTTATCATGCATGGTGGCATTGGTTTTTCCCAGTAAACATTGGCTTCTTCATATTGTCAGCTGTCATTTTGTGAAAGTTATGACTAACGCTTCTAAGAGATTGTTCCTAGTCTTTGGCATTCAACAAACTTCCCAACATATCTGGTAAAATGTTCAGGTGCTTCTGACTACATGAGACCTTAAAACTTTTGCCATGTAAACTACAATTCCTGAACACAAAATTAGTCCCTGCAAAAGCCCTGGATGGAGTGTTCAAGTGTTCTGTATTTTATATTTGTATTGTCTGAGTTTGAATTACAATAATATTTGCTTTTTCATTTTGAATTACGTAATTCATAACTTAATAACCAGTCAGAAATATTAGTGTTAGTATCAATGAAGATTTGAACACAGTTCTATTTCAGGATAGCTTTGGAGGAAGACAGGGAAAAGATATCAAAAACCACCTGTGTCTTTCTTCATGACAGGAAATTTTTTTGGAATCTTCTGTCAGAGCTTTGGAATTATTTTACAGGTAGATACAAGATAACCATTGAGCCATTCATTCCATCTAGAAAATTTATTGTATTGTCAACCAAGTAGATACTAAAATTTGTTACTAAATGATACAATTCTCATAGAATTTATATTGTAATGGAGAGTGCAGTAGAGAAGAATCAAGCTTTAAAAATATAAAGTGTTGTGGGGAAGAATAAATGGAGCCGATCTTAGTAGGAAAGTTAGCTCTGTTGGAGGTAGGTTGTGTTAACTGTGTAGGGTAGCAATGAAATCCCTATGTAGCAAGTGGTATTAGATAAAGAAACTAAGACAGGCACGTGTATTCTGTTCTAAGGTGAAGGAAAATATTTAGAAATAAAATATAGGTGTAGACAAATCTAGGGATATAATAAAATACATGTTTACAGACATTTCTTCTATGAATAATTCATGTAAAATAAACACCAGCCAGGAAAGACATACCTACAGGTGCTATAGTGTACTATGCATATAATATAGATCATTCCCAAATATCATGGGAATAAACATGAACTTTCTTATTTGATCTAAGTCTAACTCCACAAGATGAAAAATCACCCCTAACACTCCTATGACTGAGCCAAACCTGTGATAGACAGTTTTTGGTCACTAGGCAAGAACCCACCATCTTTATCCCAATGAATGGATATAGGATCAAACAAATTCTCAATGGCTTAACATTGTATGCATAGATTTTTCCATCTCCCAACCCTTATCATAATGGTTTCTTTGTGTAGTAAATAGTGATTAACAAAAAATCAAACCAAAACAAATAAATAAACCAACAACAACAACAACAACAAAAAAAAAACACTTCTCAATGTAGAGAGAACTGTGGAAGGTGCTACAATATGTGGAACTTCTATACAACACCTCCTTTTCTCTAATCTCAGGAATCATTATGAGAATGGGTGAAAAGATGTAAGAGCTAGAACTGGTGGATGACTACAAATAAACAGGGTTTTCAGGACATCAGAAATGATTGCAAATATGGATTCATATAAGCACTTTTGGCATCAACATGCTCAAACCAGAAAAAAATCACAGCACAGAGGAGGAACATGAGCATGAAGTCCACAGGTAGCTGAGGAGTGATTAGCAACTTAAGACTTCCAGGAGGAAAGTAAATTATCTATAAGGACATTGCCCTGGTAGGCTACCCATGCTGCGTTAAAGCCTAAATTCCTAAATTGCACAAGATGAATTTGGTAAAAAAATATATTTGAATGTGCAGAAGAGAGAGATATACTGAGAAGAGTTTGAGAGGAGCTGTACATGATCAAAATATTTTATATAATGTTCTCAAAGACTTATTAAAAACTACATAAAATAAAATGCAATAAAATATAATATCTATATGTACTGGGAGAAAAATGAGATTCAGGCAAAAGGAATAACAAGAAGGTGAATTGCCAACCTCAGATGATGGTCATACTTGTCTTGGGTAATTATCATTATTATATTGAATTTTACAAACCAGGTTACCCTAAGAAAATATTTTCTTTCCCAGATGTCTCTTCATAGCACCCTTAATCTCATTATTCCTGAGGCTGTAGATGAGGGGATTCAACATGGGGATCACCAGTGTGTTAGATATAGACAACACCTTGTTCTGATCAGTGGAGTAGCTGGACTTGGGCATCACATAAATGAATATAGCAGTTCCATAGAACAGAGTGACCGCAGTGAGGTGGGAGGTACAGGTCGAGAAGGCCTTCTGTCGACCCTCTCTGGAGTGCATCTTCAGGATGGTGATGAGGATATAAGTGTAGGAAATGGTTATGACAAACACTGTTAGCATAGTAACTGCACCAGCTGAAAATGAGATAACAACTACAGGGACAGTGACATCAGAACAGGAGAGCTCAATCAGAGGAGCAAAATCACAGAAAAAGTGATTGATTCTGTTTGGTCCACAGAAGAGAATGGATAAAAAAGAAAGCGTGGCAAAGGAAGCACAAAGAAAACCTCCTAGATAAGATCCTACAATCAACTGGATACAGACTTGTGTGCACATTTTGATGGAATAAAGCAGTGGGTTGCAGATTGCTACAAAGCGATCATAAGCCATGACAGCCAGAAGGAGGCATTCAAGTCCCCCAAAGAAAGTAGCTGAGCCAAACTGTATAGAACAACCAAGGTAGGAGATGGTATTTTGTTTTACCAAGAAGTTAACTAGCATATTGGGTGTGACAGAAGATGAAATGCCTATGTCAACAGAAGCCAAGTGACTGAGAAAAAAGAACATGGGATAATGGAGTTGGGAAGAGACATTAATGAGAAGGATGGTGCTGAGGTTCCCAAACACAGTCACCAGGTAGATGCACAGAATGATGATGAAGAGGATGGCTCTAAGAACTGAGTCATCAGTTAAGCCCAATAAAATGAACTCTGTCACAGCAGTGTGGTTCCCATCCTCTAGGAAAGCCATGGAATAGTGTAGCTAGTGCTAGATTAAGGCTATGATGAAGATATTACAAAATGGAATTTATAAATTGGTTACTTCAGTTCATTTAATAGAACATTATAAACTAATATATTATTCAAAACATTGAATCACTTACTGATATTTTACTAGCATCATAATTATTTGTACATTTATGTGCAGTAATTACTTCAAAATGATTTAAGCACAAATGCCTGAAATGAGGTATAAATAATAAATAACTTTTATTTACATTTACTTATAATGAAATATAAAAGATTGTCATTAAGGCTAAAGTTTAAAATTATGAGAATTGGACCAGTAAAACAGCTTGGTAGGTAAAGATTCTTGCCACCAAGTTTCACATGTTACAGATAGAGTTTGATTCCTGGAACCCACAAGATGGGAAGGAATAAGCAATTACTGAAATTTGTTCTTTGTCAGTCACACATGTGCTGTGTTATCAGTACCCCGTTACACAAGTAAATAAATATATAAATACACCAATAAATTCATAGATGAATAACTATAAAATAATCTGTATCTTAAGAATACAACAATGTATTTGTTATTAGCTTAACAAAAGAATGAATTATAAAAGCATAGAATTAAATAATGAAGTCTTAAGTTATTGCTATTATTGAATGATTACTACATTACTAGCCCAGGATATAAAATAACTTGTATGTTTTCCTATTTTTATTTCTTTGAAGTTACATTGTTCCTTTTGTCATTTCTATATTCTAGCAGACAAATATTTTAAGTTAAGTAACAGACTCTCAAAAATACAAAGTAATCAATTTATGGAGATTCAGTATCAGCTCAGTTATTAAGAGCACTTGGTGAACTGGCACAAAAAGGGTTTAATCCTCTGTGTTTTCTGGCGAGAGTCTGTTGTTCCAGTTCTGAGGTCCCAGTACTCTCTTGTGGTCTTCACAGTCACCAGGAATACATGTGCTACAATGTGTTCATTCTGACAAGAGTCACACACAAAATAAAAATGAGAAATCTTTAAAAAGAGAAGTAGATACAAACCCTGGTTAGACCAAACTCAGAGTACTCCTTTTAGTAACCAGGCTATAAAATAATGGGTGGGCATACAATTGAGGCTATGATAAATTAGAACCAGTATCAGAGGGGAATTTCAGCTCTCAGATGCGTAAGACAAAGTCTGTAAAACTGAATAAAGATTATGTTAAATTTACAAATCTGACTTCCAGTTGTAAACTCATTCAATATTTTAAAGTCTTCTAAAGAGGTAATTGTTCTTTAAAGTAATTTGAAATATCAATTTTAACAGGTTTTATGAATATATAGCACATTATTAGTTACTCTTTAGACACACCCATTCCTTTTCCAGTGTAACAGTGTTTTCTAACTGAAATATTTTGGAATGAATTCTCATCATTTTCAACAAAGGTCAGTGCTCAGTATTTAAATTCAAAAGTTAAAAGATTTCTAAAGACTCACTCAGCAAAGGGCAAATAGGCTGTCATTTCTCACATTCTATACTTACGTTCTCATTTGTGTGTCATGATGTCTCTGAGGCAAATACATTCACTTCATAAACAACCAGATCCTTGCACAGGATATCTCCTAACAGTAAGCCGACAAAGTGTTTTAAAGCTAGTGAATATGTTAGCCTGTTGGTGAACTCTACATGTGTACAGATTTGAAGGTCATGTTGATTTCTGGTCTTGCCAACATATGGATAAAAAGGAAATCTATAAAAATTTGCTTTTATGCCGATTAGTCTGATCAGTTTATTCATGAAATACAAGGAAATTCTATGAAAGTTTCTGTTCCCCCCTTCTGTTATACAACTTCATAATTCCATCTGACATATTTCTATATCATGGTTTGAAATAAGATACATATAAAAAAAAGTATCTCCATTTACCAACAAACTCTTACCTCCTTAAATAAGAATTCATTTTAAAGTAAGAATTCAAAATTTTTAGATTTTTACAGATATAAATCTCTTTCCAACTGTCATTATTTATCCCTGAGGATAAGTCCCTGCAGAGGCTCTGGATTCCAGTGTGAATTAAAATCACCAATGATCATTACCTTTGATCCAGTGAGTATTGAGCAGGTCATTTCATACAAAGACAATTAATTTTCAAGTACTCAGTCAATCTAAAGCAATCTATTTTCCTCTTTATGTGAGAATTAGCACACTTTTACTTGGTGATTATGGGATTTACATGATAACAAATTATCAGAGGAAAATGTTCTTTCAAGTTAATATTTGTTTCAGGTTAGTTTACATTAGAGGATATAAACTACTCATTACAATGGACCATTTTGTTTCTTTCATTCATGTGCATCAATTTTTCTTTTAATATTTTAGTGATTGATGTAATATACTCTATTAGGGACTTAGGTGAATATAGGGAGGGATGAGATTCAAAATTGAGTAATTGTTTGAGGCACTGACAAGTTTTATAGATGAGAGTATAAAATGTCACACTTAGAAAATAGTGCATAGAAATAGGAATGTATGATTTCTAGTAAGAATTAAGATTCCATAATATATTTTTTAATTTTTTATTTGTTATATTCTTTATTTACATTTCAGATGATATCCCCATTCCTGGATCCCCCTTCTCCAAAAGTCCCATAAACCCTCTTCCCTCCCCTTGTTCCCCAATCACCACCTACCCATTTCTCTATCTTGGAATTCCCCTACACTGCTGTACTGAGCCTTTCCAGTACCAGGGGCCTTTCTTTCCTTCTTCGTGGGCATCATTTGATATGTGAATTGTTTCTTGGGTATTCTGAGCTTCTGGGCTAATATCTGCTTATCAGTCAGTGCATACCATATGTGTTCTTTTCTGATTGTTTCGCCTCACTCAGGATAACATTCTCTAGTTGCACGCACTTGCCTAAGAATTTCATGAATTCATTGTTCTTAATAGCTAAGTAATATTCCAGAGTAAGTATATCACCTTTTCTGTGTCCATTCCTCTGTTGAGGGAAATCTGGATTCTTTCCAGCTTCTGGTCATTATAAATAGGACTACTATGAACATAGTGGAGCATGTGTCCTTACTACATGCTGGAGAATCCTCTGGGTATATGCCCAGGAGTGGTATATCAGGGACCTCCAGTAGTATCAAGCCCAGTTTTATGAGGAACTGGCAGACTGATTTCCAGAGTGGTTCTACCAGCTTGCAATCCTACCAGCAGTGGAAGAGTGTTCTTCTTTCTCTACATCCTTGCCAGCATCTGTTTTCTCCTGAGTTTTTGATCTTAGCCATTCTGACTGTATGAGGTGAAATCTCAGGTTTGTTTTGATTTGCATTTCTCTGATGACTAAGGATTTTGTGCATTTCTTTAGGTGCTTCTCGTCCATTCCATATTCCTCAATTGAAAATTCTTTTTTTTTAATTTTTATTTATTTATTTATTATTCGATATATTTTTTATTTACATTTCAAATGATTTCCCCTTTTCTGGCCCCCTTCCCACTTCCCTGTTCTGGTTTTGCCCTATACTGCTATACTGAGTCTTTCCAGAACCATGTTTAACTCTGTACCCCATTTTTAATAGGGTTATTTGGATCTCTGGACTCTATGTACTTGAGTTCCTTGCATATCTTGGATATTAGCCATCTGTCCGATGTAGGGTTGGTAAAGATCTATTTCCAATTTGTTGGTTGCCTTTTGTCTTTTTGAGAGTGTCATTTGCCTTACAGAAACCTTGTAATTTTATGAGGTCTCATTTGTCAATTCTTGATCTTAGAGCATAAGCTTTTGGTGTTCTGTTCAGGTAATTTTCCCCTGTGCCCATGTGCTCAAGGCTCTTCTCCAGTTACTTTTATATTAGTTTCAGTGTGTCTGGTTTTATGTGGTTGCCCTTGATCCACTGAGACTTGAGCTTGGTACAAGGATATAAGAATGGCACGATTTGCATTCTTCTGCTTGCTGACCTCCAGTTGAACCAGCACCACTTGTTGAAAAGGCTATTTTTTTCCACTGGATGGTTTTAGCTCCTTTTGTCAAAGATCAAGTGACCATAGGTGTGTGGGTTCAATTCTATTCCATTGATCTAACTGCCTGCTACTTTGACAAATAACATTCTGTTTTTATCACTATTGCTCTGTAGTAACACTTGAGGTCTAGGATGCTGATTCCCTGAGAAGGCCTTTTATGTTTGAGAATAGTTTTAGCTATTCTGAGTTTTTTGTTATTCCAGATGAATTTAAGAATTGCTCTAACTCTATGAAGAATTGAGTTGGAATTTTGATGGGATTGCATTGAATCTGTATTTTGCTTTTGGCAAGATGGCCATTTTTTACTATATTTATGTGGCCAATCCACAATCATGGGAGATTTTTCCATCTTTTGAGGTCTTCTTCTATTTCTTTCTTCAGAGACTTGAAGTTCTTGTCATACAGATCTTTCACTTGTTTAGTTAGAGACATGTCAAGATGCTTTATCTTGTTTGTGACTATGTGATGGGTGTCATTTCCCTAATTTCTTTCTCAGTCTCTTTGTCATTTGAGAATAGGAATGCTACTGATCTGTTTGAGTTAATTTTTTATCTCTCCACTTTGCTGAAGTTGTTAATCAGCTGTAAGAGTTCTCTGGTGGAGTTTTTGGGGTCACTTAAGTATACTATCATATAATCTTCAAGTAATGTTAGTTTGATTTCTTCCCTTTCAATTTATATTCTTTTGGCCTCCTTTTGTTGTCTAATTGCTCTAGGTAGAACTTCAAGTAGTATATTGAATAGATAGGGACAGAGGTCAGCCTTGTCTAGTCCCTGATTTTAGTGGGATTGCTTCAAGATTCTTTCCATTTAGTTTGATGTTGGCTACTGATTTGCTGTATATTGCTTTCACTATGTTTATGTATAGGCCTTGAATTCATGATCTTTTCAAGACTTTTTTTAATGTTTGAATGCATATTTACTTTATTTCAAGATGCCATAAATTTTATATGTACCTTGAGTTCTTCAGAGCCAATGAAAGCATTGCTCAGTCGATTTACAACATTGTGGTGACACACACAGATACACACACACACACACACACACACACACCAATCTGTGTGTGTCTGTGTGACCAATGTGTGTCAGATTAAACTTGAGAAAGGGAAATCAGGAACAGCAGAATGCAAGAATATGCTACAATGGAGAAAGTGGAGTCTGCTCATTATCAGTTTTAACAAATTAGAGCAAGACAGTGGTGGCAACTGAGTATCTTAGGTGCACAGTGTTTAGGAGGAACCAGGGAAGAATGCCAGAAGAGCCAATTCTAAAATTTTCTGGATTGCTTCCGTGAGAATACTTGGATGTATTTGCTTTTTAGTGTGACAAATCTTTAGCTTTGGCTGTCAGTTAATTTCCAGAAGTTGAGGGAAGTTCTGGGCTTGCTGTGAGTGGGAGGTTTGCCAAATAGCAGAGCAGCCATAGGGAGAGGCTCTCTGAAGCTGTTCTGAATGTACCTCTAATGGGCCGTCATTGTCCAGAGATTCTGTAGCTTGCCATTTATCGCTGGTGAAAAATTAGCCTGCACCTTAGAGGAGGTACTTGTCAGTTTGGCATCTTTTCAAACTCAAGTTTACTAAGTAGTTAGTTCTTTTTTTTTCTTTTTTTTTTTTTAAATATTTTTATTTTCTATATTCTTTGTTTACATTCCAAATGATTTCCCCTTTCCCGGATCCCTCCTCCCCAAATGTCCCAACAGTAAGGGATTCTGAATTTGGTCAAATGATTTTTCAGCACCTAATGAAATGACCATGTAGATTTTTTGTCTTTTAGTTTGTTTATGCAGTGGATTACATTGATGTATTTCTGTATATGAAACCATCCCTGAATCCCTAGGATGAAGCCTACTTGATCATGGTGAATGATTGTTTTGATGAGTTCTAGGATTTGGTTGGCAAGAATTTTGTTATTTTTGCATCCATATTCATAAGGGAAAGTGCTCTGAATTTCACTTTCTTTGTTCGATCATTGTGTGGTTTTGATATAATTGTAATTGTGGCTTCATAGTGTTCCTTCTATTTCTATTTTGTGGAATAATTTGAAGAGTATTGGTCGTAGGTCTTCATTGAAGGTCTGATAGAATTCTGCACTAAAACCATTTGGGCCTGGATGTTTTTGAAATGCAAATCAAAACAACCCTGAGATTTCACCTCACACCAGTCAGAATGGCTAAGATCAAAAAGCCAGGAGAAAACAGATGCTGGTGAGGATGTGGAGAAAGAGGAACACTCCTCCACTGCTGGTGGGGTTGCAAGCTGGTACTACCACTCTGGAAGTCAGTCTGGCAGTTCCTCAGAAAACTGGGAATGATACTTTCAGAGGACCCCGCTATAGCACTCCTGGGCATATAGCGAGAGGATTCCCCAGCATGTAATAAGGATACATGTTCCACTATGTTCATAGCATCCTTATTTATAATAGCCAGAAGCTGAAAAGAATCCAGATGCCTCTCAATGGAGGAATGGATACAAAAAATGTGGTATATATACACAGTGGAATACTATTCAGCCATTAGAAACAATGAATTCATGAAATTCTTAGTCAAATGGATGGAACTAGAGAACATCATCCTAAGTGAGGTAACTGAGTCTCAAAGAACACCCAGGGTATGCACTCACTGATAAATGGATATTAGCCTATAAGCTTGGAATAGCCAAGACACAATGCACATATCAAATAGTGCCCAAGAAGAAGAAAGGAGTGGCCCCCAGTCCTGGAAAAGCTCAGTGCAGCAGTGTAGGAGAATACCAGGAGAGGGAAGTGGGAAGGGGTGGATTGGGAAAGAGGGGGAGAGAAGAGGGCTTATAGGACTTTCGGGGAGGGGGGATTCAGGAAAGGGAAAATCACTTGAAATGTAAATAAAGAATATATTGAATAAAAAACAAAACAAAAAACCAAAAAAATCAAAACCAAAACCAAAAAACCCCACACATTGTTTTAAAGATCCACAATACCTTCTCCTTGAGAATTATAAAGAATCCCAGTAATATAGGTAACATTAAATTGTTTCCAAAACATCTCAAATGATTGACTCTGATAGCCAATTCCATTATCTGTTTTAATCTGATTTGGAACACCAAGCATAGAAAAACAATGCTGGTGGACAATTACATTTTTAGTTACTTTTGTTAAAGCAGTTGGAACTAGAAAGCCTGAAAAGGTCTCAATAGTCACATGTGCATATTTTACTTTTCTAAAATAGAAATATGAGTACCAATTTGCAATATTTGATTAGGTATAAATCCTTGAGAATTAGCACCATTTTGTGGTACAGGTAGAAATGAGGCCACCGAGAACAAGTCTTTACAATATGATGTGCACATTTCTAAAAATACCAGATTATTGTCTCAGGCCGTTACTATTATAATGATGTAAAGAATGAGATTGTATGGGCAATTGTCCCTAAGTAAAGCCTATAATCTGCCTGGGATACTAATCTGCTGTGGCATTACATTATGGTTTCTTGTTCACGCAGTCAAGACGTGCTCTTAAATGTCGAAAGACAGTCCTTTAAAAGAACACTAATTTTTCTTTTTTTTTTTTTAAATTTTCTATATTCTTTGTTTACATTCCAAGTCATTTCCCCCTTTCCAGTTCTCCCCTCACCATAAGTCCCATAAGACCTCTTCCCTACACTTATTCCTCAATTAACCCCCTCCCTGGCAATCTGGTCTCTGTCCAGGTAATCCCCTACAATGCTGCATCAAGCCTTTCCAGGGCCAGGAACTTCTCTTTTCCTTCTTCTTGGGAATCATTTGATATGTTAATTGTGTCTTGAATACTCAGAGCTTCTGGGCTAATATCCACTTATCAGTGAGTGCATTCCATGTGTATTCTTTTGTGATTGGGTTACCTCACTTAGGATGATATTTTCCAGTTCCAACCATTTGCCTAAAATTTTCATGAATTCATTGTTTTTAATTGCTGAGTAGTATTCCATTGTGTATATATACCACATTTTCTGTATCCATTCCTCCATTGAGGGACATCTGGGTTCTTTCCAGCTTCTGGCTATTATAAATAAGGATGCTATGAACATAGTGGAGCATGTTTCCTTATTGCATGCTGGGCAATCCTCTGGGTATATGCCCAGGAGTGGTATAGCAAGGTCCTCCAAAAGAGTCATGCCCAGTTTTCTGAGGAACCACCAGACTGATTTCCAGAGTGGTTGTACCAGCTTGCAATCCCACCAGCAGTGGAGTAGTGTTCCTCTTTCTCCACATCCTCACCAACACCTGCTGTCTCCTGAGATTTTAATTTAAGCCATTTTGACGGGTGTGAGGTGAAATCTCAGGGTTGTTTTGATTTTCATTTTCCTAATGATTAATGATGTTGAACATTTCTTAAAGTGCTTCTCAACCATTTGAAATTCTTCAGGTGAAAATTCTTTGTTTAGCTCTGTATCCCATTTTTAATAGGGTAATTGGGTTCTCTGGAGTCTACCTTCTTGAGTTCTTTGTATATATTGGAAATTAGCCCTCTGTTGGATGTAGGGTTGGTGAAGATCTTTTCCCAATTTGTTGGTTGTCATTTCGTCAGATTGACAATGTCCTTTGCCTTACAGAAACTTTGTAATTTTATGAGGTTTAAAGTATCTTTTTATATAAGATACTTTATATTGTTTGTCGCTATTGTGAAGGGTGTCATTTCTCCAATTTCTTTCTCAGCCTGTTTATCTTGTGAGTATAAGAAGGCTACTGATTTGCTTGAGTTAATTTTATATTTAGCTACTTTACTGAAGTTGTTTATCAGCTGTAGGAGTTTTTTGGTGGAGTTTTTTGGGTCACTTATGTATATTATCATATCATCTGCAAATATTGATAAATTGAATTCTTCCTTTCCATGTTGTATGCCTTTGACCTCCTTTTCTTGTCTAATTGTTCTAGCCAGAACTTCAAGTACTTTATTGAATAAGTATGGAGAGAGAGGGAAGCCTTGTCAAGTCTCTGATTTTAGTGGGATTGCTTCAAGTTTCTCTCCGTTTAGTTTAATGTTGGCTACTTGTTTGCTACACATTGCTTTTACTATGTTTAGGTATGGGCCTTGAATTCCTGTTCTTTCCAAGTCCTTTAACATGAAAGGATGCTGAATTTTGTCAAATGCTTTTTCAGCATCTAATGAAATGACCATGAGGTTTTTTTTTTCTTTGATTTTGTTTATGTAGTGGATTACATTGATGGATTTCCATATATTGAATGATCCCTGCATCCCTGGGATGAAGCCTACTTGATCATGGTGCATGATCATTTTGATGTGTTCTTGGATTTGATTGGCAAGAATTTTGAGTATTATTGCATCGATATTCGTAGGGGAAATTGACCTTAAGTTCTCTTTCTTTGTTCTTTATGTGGTTTTGTTATCAGTGTAATTGTGGCTTTGTAGAAGGAGTTGGGTATTGTTCTTTCTTTTTCTCTTTTGCGGAATAGTTTGAAGAGTACTGCTGTTAGATCGTCTTTGAAGATCTGATAGAATTCTGTACTAAAACCATCTGGTTCTGTGCTTTTTATGGTTTGGAGACTGTCAATGACCACTTTTATTTCCTTAGGGGTCCTTAGCAACATTTAGATGGTATATCTGATCCTGTGTGTCTGCAAGCATATCTAAACACCCCTGGGTGACTGGCTGTCTCCTGGCACAGAGCGTTGTGGTGCTGCCTAGTTCCTGGCTGCAAGTCAGGCCCTGGCAGACCAAGTTCCAAGTGATCTTACACTTGAAAGGATAGAAAATAATACAGCCTAACTCTAATGACCCCAAGAAGTCAGAAGTTTAAAATGCTATCTTGCTTTATTAGAAACTAGGTAAAAGGTCACATTCCAGAGCCCGCCCTTTGTTTAGAGCTAACAGAAAGGCCTTGAATAGGTGATCCTGGCCCCATAAGGTAATTGGAAAGGGGCTAAGCTTATCTTGCTTCTGTAAATGTAAGCCATTACCCCTCTGCAGGAGTTCACGCAGCTGTAGACATTATAGGAAACTAATTGGTCCACTGAGCGTGGGCTCCGATAATTTAAACTGATTGGCCTAAAAATTATGGAGTGGTACAAATCAATTGGCTCGCATTTCTCAGGCTCTCCATGCTAAGAAATGATTGGTTTGTGATTCGCAGGCTCTGTTGTAAACTTCTAAAAGCTGTTGCAATTCGGCACTTGTGGTCCTTAGTCCTCTACTCCTGTGTGGTGTACGGCTGTGGGACCCAGAATTCTGGAATAAAGAAATCCTCATGCTATTGCATCGAGACTGTTTCTCATGAGTGATTTGGGTGTCGCCTTCTGGGGTGTGGGGTGCTGGGGCACCCTAGGTTTTGGGGGGTCTTACACACTCAGGTATTCTCTGCATTTCTGGCTATTAAAGTTTTTAATAGTTGCTTTAGTGACTACAAAAGCAAAGACTTCTAAATGCATTTAAATACTTCTCCACATAAAATGACCATACTAAATACACTACACTGTTAAATTTTCTCTGTTGGCTTTGTTCAAATGTAGCGTTGGTAAAGACCTTTTCCGAATCTGTGGATTGCTGTTTTGTGCTATCAGCAGTTTCTTTGTCTTACAGAAGCTTTTCAATTTTATGAGGTAACATTTGCCTATAGTTCATCTTAGAACCAAATACATTGATGTTCTGTCCCAGAAAATTTTCCCTGTGCCAACATCTTGATGCTCTTCCCCACTTTCTCTTCTCTCGTTTTCAGTGTATCTGGTTTATGTGGAGACCCTTGATCCTCCCAGACTTGAACTTTGTTCAAGGAGATAAGAATGGATCAATTTTCATTCTTCTACATGCTGACCAGAAGTTGATCCAGCACCATGTTTGAAAATGCTGTCTTTTTCCAACTGGAAGGTTTTGACTTTTTGTCAAAGATCAGGTGACCATGGGTCTGATTGTTTATTTCTGATTCTTTAATTATATTTCATTGATCAAACTCTCTGTCTCTGCACCATGTGGCTTTGATCACTATTGCTCTGTAAAACAGCTTGAGGTCAGGGATTGTGATTCTCCCAGACCTACTGGGGGTGGAGGTGTGTCAGGCTGTCTCTGGGTGTGGGCAAGGTAGGTGGATAGGGTCTGGAGCACAAGATCTGCTCCAAGGAGCATTTGTGGACCTGGGAACCTGGTGGCATAAGAACTCCCAGTTCTCTTTTATATATCTTAAAAATTCTCCAGATAGCTCATCTCCTGTAGAACCCAAGTCCAGTCTTTGATTTTATCTATAGGTCCAGTAATTTACTTCAGGTTTCTTGTGATTATCTTATGAATCAGTATTCCATGATCCAATTCCTTTACTTTTTTTAGGAGACAGCAAGCATACACTTTTATTTTAACACTGGGAAAGAATTCAGTGATCTGTCTGCCTTTGTTAAACACAGACAATGAGCTAGTTGGGTGGAACCCTGCCCTAAAATTACCATTTCTACCACACCTTGGCTTAACCTTGCTCTGTCCTAAACTGACCTTAAATTTACATATCTGTCTGCCTTTGCGTCTTTCTGACATGATGCCTCATAGTGTAGCTCCCTTTGTTATTTTAGATTCATGAATCCTCTCATAATACTTATTGCATCCTTTTGCATAGTTGAGAAGTTATATGTACTTTCAACAAGTATATTTAGAGTTATTTTCTCTAGCCTTAAAGGTTGTTCTGAAGGTTCCAGCATTTATCATTTTGCTGAGACATTATTCAAGCCTTCAGCTCCTGGACTCCTGCTGTCTTAGATTATCATGCAGTCATTAACCTTAACAGAGAGGATACTCCTTGGAGGAATGTGAAAATATGTACATTATTACACAAACAAGCCTCATGCCCAGTGCAGTCATCAACACTGGGATTCTTTCCCAGGGGCATGTTACTCCAGCCCCACCAGGGTCATGCAGGGCTCATCAAAAACACCTGATTGATACTGAGGAAAAATCCTCTACAAATCTGAAAATATGGAATGAGCATATTAAACAAATGAATTTATCATTTTCCTCAACAGGGAGAATCTGCACAAGAGAGGGAGCCTAGAATCCATATTACCTTGACAGAGTTCATCCTTTTCAGGTTAACCGACAATCTTATGCTTTCTGTCGTCATCTTTGTGCCTTTTCTTAGAATATGCATTCCCACTTTACTGGCATAAATAAATTTGGTAAGAAATTGTATTAGTTTCACAGTACCATGCACTTGTTTCTTAGCCATCTGGCTTTATTGAATTTTGCCTATTCCAATGCAATTACACCTATAATGCTGATAGTATTCTTTGTACATGAAACAGCAATAGCTGTGAATGTGCATGAAGTCAAAATCTGTTTTGTGGTGACTTTTAGGACAGCATAGTGCTTTCTGCTAGTTGGCATGACCTATGACCTTAATTTGTCTATATCCTTACCTCTAAACTACCCCATAAATAAGCCTCACAAATCTGCCTCCTCTTCATTGGGCTTTTTATGTGACTGGCAGTGTGAGTACTTGAAAAACTTATCTGTCCTTAAGTCTGTACTTCTGTGTATCAAATCAGATAGATCTCTCCTGTGGCTTCTCCTTATCTTGAAACTATTTAGCTCAGATGTCTCCATTGTTGGAATCATCTCATCCATCTCTGCTGGACCCATCATGGTAGTATCAGTGTTTGACATAGCTACATCCTACATCTACATCTTTATCCCCTTTCTGAAGATGTGTTCCACTAAGGGCTTTCACAATGCCTTCTCCTCCTTACCCCCAACATTATTGCAGTCAGCCTCTAGTATAGAACCATTGTTTTTAATTATATGATGCCCAAGTCCAGTTACTCAACTAAGCAGAACAGAGTGATATCTCTGTTCTACACAGTGGTGATCTCCATCCTGAATGCCATCATTTATATCCTTATTTGGCTGATCTGAATCTCATTTGTACATTTGTGTATAATTTGGAAACTATCTGGAAGTATTTAAAATTAGTGTTATAATAATTACTACTAGTAAACAATTCCTACAGATGTCAAGAAAACTTTCTTTTTAAAATTCATATAGCCAACAATAATTTGCATGATTGTGTGCCATCTTCACTCTAAATGAATCCTATATATAAAGACAACAACATGGGGAAAATGATATCATTATCTTTATTTTATAAGTAGCTTAACTGAAGAGTTATTTAGATCATCCTGTTCATGACCATAAGTTGTAAGTTTAGCATTGAACCCACAGGACATGCTTCTACAATATCTACTTCTATAATCAGTTTCTAAAATAAATCTTCTGTCCTTAAAATGTTGCCCAAATTCACAGATGAGAAAATATCAGTGAGAAGCTGACCTTAATATGAAACAAGGGGCTGGTTAAGAGCATTGACTATAATTCCAGAGGTTCTAAGTTCAATTCCTAGCAGCCACATTGTGGCTCAAAAACATTTGTAATATGATTTGATGCCTTCTCCTAGTGTGTCTGAATACAACTATATTGTACTCACATGTAAATAAATAAAATAAATATGAAACAGTTTCTCTAGAATGGTGTATATTTAACTCTCTTGATTCTGTCTTCAATGCTTTGCATTTATGCTTTCCATGACAATTACTAAAGTGATTTAGGCAAGGAAAATGATGTAGGGGACATACTGAATGATACCCTTTATCAGTCTTTTGGACAAACTGTATACAAATATAACTATGGTGTACAAACACTGGTAAATGAATTGATTTTCAGTATGTATTCTTAATTCTTTCTTTAGCATAATTACACATTTAAATTATTATCAACCACTTTACTAGAGACAATTCAGGTACTTGAAATGTAAACTCAGATTTGAACTATTATCACCAATGAGGCAGTGTAAAGATATTAGGGTTTGGAGATGTTTTATAGTATCTACCAACATGAAAATATTCATATTAAAATATCAAGTAAAACTATACCAATATTTCAATAAAAGGTGCTAAGCAAGGCTGAAAGGAAGCAAGGTACATTAACTACAGATAATTATGAGGTGCTGTGTAATCATGTTATTAGTTTAATTTCTCATTTTTAATGCTCTATTGAAAAAGATATACATTGAAAATAAAAAAAAAAATTCTGGTGGAATCACCATCCTTGACCTCATGCTATAATACAAAGAAATAGTTATAAAAACTTCATGGTATTGGTACAGAGACAGATAGATTGATCTTGGAAGACCAAGAAATAATACCACACACTTACAGAAACTTGATCTTTGATAAGGAAGCCAAAAACTTATAATGGAGAAAAGAAACAGTCTTCAATAAATGGTGCTGGCCTAACTGTCTGTCTGTAGAAAAAAGTGAAAATAGATACATATATGTCAGCTTGCACAAAACTCAAGGACAAGTGGATCAGAAATCTCAACACATTGAATCTAATAGAAGAGAGAGTGGGCATTGGCCTTTAACTGATTAGCATAGGGAGAAATTTTCTAAACAGAACTCCAAGGGCTCAGGATCTAAGATCAACAATTGATAAATTGGATCTCATGCAACTAGAAAGCTTCTGTAAGGTAAAGGACATAGTCAATAGGACACATCAGAAGCCTACAGATTGGGAAAAATCTTCACTAACACCACATTTAACAGAGGGATAATATCCAAAATATACAAAGAACTGCAGGAGTTAGACTTAAGAAAACCAAATAATCATATTAAAAATGGGGTACAGAGCTAAACAAAGAATTCTCAGTTGAGGAATATCAAATGGCTGAGAAGCACATACAGAAATGTTCAACAACTTTAGTCATCAGGGAAATGCAAATCAAAATGACCCTGAGATTCCCCCTTATGCCAGTCAGAATAACTAAGATGAAAAACTCAGTCAACAGCAAATTTTATTTAGGGTATGGAGAATGAGGAACACTCCTCCATTGCTGTTGGGATTGCAAAATGGTAAAACCCTGAATACCAGCAGATTGGAAATGAATCTGGAGGTCCCTCCAAATATTGGAAATAGATCTACCTGAAGACCCAGCTATACCACTCTTGGGCATATATCCAAAAGATGACCCACCAGGCCACAGGGGCATATGTTCAGTGACGTTCATAGCAGCCTTATTTTTGATAGACAGAAGCTGGAAACAACCCAGGTGTCTCACAACAGAAGAATGGATACAGAAAATGTAATTCATGTACACAATGGAAAAATACTCACCTATTGAGGATGAGGATCTAAGAGGTGAGAGAATTTTAGGGCTCAAATGGAGGGACCTTGGAGAAAGTGCAGAGTAATGGGGAGGGGAAACTTGTAGAGTCTACCTCCAGTAGAGGACAGGGCATGAAGTGGAGGGATGGGGTTGCTATCCTTGTCAATAGCCTTGACCTAGTATTGTTTCTACAAGGACAAAAATGGAGAACATGAGACAAAGCAGGTCCAGTAACACGGTACAATTGGGATCCAGCTCAAGGGGAGGCCTGACAATGTTATTGATGCTGTGGTGTGCTTGCACACAGGAGTCCAGCATGGCAAGCTTCTGAGAGCCACAACAAGCATCTGAAAGAGTCAAATGCAGCCAAGCACCCAATGAATGGACAGAGATGGGGACCTCTGTGGTTGAATTTGGGAAATGATGGATGAAGCTGAGGAGGAGGACAACCCCATTGGAAGATTAGCACTCTCCACTGATCTGGACCCCTGAGATCTCTCAGATACTGAACTACGAACCAGGTAGCATACAGCAGTTGATATAAGGACCCTGAAGCATATATAGCAGAGGGTTGTCTGGTCTGGCCTCAGTGAGAAGATGCACCTAACACTAGAGAGACTTGAGGCCCCAGAGTATGGGGAGGTCTGCCAAGGTGGGCTTGGGGGGTTGAGAAAGACCTCTTGAAGAGAGGGGGGAAAAGGTATGAGATGGAGAGTGTTGGAGGGCAGACTAGGAATGGGATAAAATTGGACTCTAAGAAAGGATTAAAGAATTAAAAAACAACAATTTAAAATTTAGAAATAAGGAAAGCAGGCTGAGCAAGTCATGGGAAACAAGCTCATAACCAGTACCCATCTATGTCTTCAGCTCCAGTTCCTGCCTTTACTTTCCTTCTCTGATTGCTCTCTGTGATGGAATTTAACCTGAGATTTGTAAAACTTTCTTCTTCCCCCTAAATGATATATTTATTAACATTTGAAACTTTCAAATATGAAATAACAATTATTAAAATTTCAAAAAGGAAGATAAAGAAAATGAGGCTTGCCAGTTGGCAAAACTGGATATTAGTGCTTTCCATTAATTGTATACTTCTCCCTCTCTCTCCCTCTCCCTCTCCCTCTCCCTCTCCCTCTCCCTCTCCCTCTCCCTCTCCCTCTCCCTCTCCCTCTCCCTCTCCATCTCCCTCTCCCTCTCTGTTTCCCTCTTCCTATCCCTCTCCCTCTCCCTCTTTTCTCTCTCTCTGGAAGGTACATTCACACACACAAACACATGGAGACTAAGAGAAAGTTAAAGTGAAAAAAATCAAAAGAAAATTGTAAAATATAGGGACAGAATTAACACATATTGGTACTAGAATCTCACTTCTGCCTCAACAATTAGAGCAGAAAGGTAACCATTTTTCCCCTTTGATTACAGACATAAAATGTATCTATTCATTTATGGACTATACAGCTGTAGTCTCATAAAAGTCTCTTTACCTTGGGAAAGAAAACTTCTCTATTCTCCAGGAAAGCATTTTGCACATCAGTGTGTCACAAAGTTCTTATGGTATTCTTGAGACAGTTCAATTCAGTTCAGTTACTTAGCATTTAATAAACAGTAGGGATTCATTATGTGAATACCAAAACACCCAGAGCACCATCTGACTTCAGACTAATATGACATTGTGTAATCCTATGTGCTTCCTGTTCAAGAGCTATTTTGGTACTTATGTTTAAGTATAGGAGCTGCAGCAAAAAGCAGAAGGCTAAAAGAATTTACATTTTTCTCAATCAGAATTGCCTAATAACACTTCAGAAAATAGTACAAGCGAACAAAATCTTTCAATAAGACTGGATAAAAAATATTAAGGCAAAGGATGTGTGATAAACCACAGTAGAATTATCAGATTGGAAGAAGTGTATGTGGAGAATGATATTTATGAAGTATTAAGAAAAATGGGATTGCCTTTTTAATTGGATAATTTGGTTTGGGTTTTTTTCTTTTTCTTTTTCTTTTTTTTTTTTTTTTTTTTTGTAAGTTTCACATATTAGTCCTCTGTCAAATTTTGGGTTTGTGTAGACCTTTTCTGATTCTGTAGGCTGCCATTTTATCCTATCAATGGTACCCATAGCCTTGAAAAATTTTTGCAGTTCTATGAGGTCCCATTTATTAATTGTTGATCTATTGGTGTTATGTTCATTAATTTGTCTCCTGTGTCAATGAGTTCAAGGCCATTCCTTACTTGCTCTTCTATTAGATTTAGAGTGTCCTGTTTTATGTTGAGGTCATTATTCTACTTGGACTTGAGTTTTGTGAAGTGTTATAGATATGTTTATTTGTATTTTTCTGCAGTCAGGCATCATTTAGACAATTTATTTGATGAACTGTTTGTTGAAGACACTTTCATTTATATTTTGTGTGGTTTCAGCTTGTTTATCAAATATCAAGAGTTTATAGGTAAAATTCTGGGTCTTCTATTCCACTGATCATCCTGACAGTTTTTATTCTAATTCCATGCAGTGTCTATTACTATTGCTCTGTAGTGCAGACTGAAGTCAGGGATATTGATACCTTGAGAAGTTCTTTCATTGTTTAATGTTGTTTTACCTATCCTGAGATTTTGTTTTTTGTTTTTGTTTTTCATATGAAATTGGGACTTGCTCTTTCTAGCTCTATAAATATTTGCATTGGATTTTTGATGGGAACTGCATGGAATGTGTAGATTACTTTTGGTAAATGGTCATTTTATGAGCAGAGGGAACCTTTTCATCTTCTGATATCTTCCTTGGGTTCTTTCTTCAGTGACATGAAATTCTTGTCATACAGATCTTTGACTTGCATTCCTGAAGGTATACCAAGTTTTTTTTTTATATATTATTTGTGGCTATTGGCAAGAGTGCTATTTCCATAAATTCTTTTTCAACCTATATATCAGTTGTATAAGGAAGGACACAAGTCCACAAGGTTTGTGTATTGATTTTGTATCCACCCAGTTTGCTGAGGATGTTTGCTAGCTGCACATGTTCTTTTGCAGAATTTTTGGAGTCTGTTATGTATACTATCATATCATCTATGAATAGGGATACTTTAATTTCTTCCTTTGCAATGTGTATCCCCTTGTTCTCCCTGTGTTCTTTATTGCCCTGGCTATAGCTATAAGTGCTATGTTGAATAGACAGGAAGAAAGTGGGAAGCATCATCATGTCCTTGACTTTAGTGGAATTGTTTTAAGTTACTCTCCACTTAATTTAATGTTGGTATTGGCTTGCCGTATATTGGTTTTATTAAGTTTATGTATGCACCTTGCATCCCCCAGTCCTTCAAAAATTTTAAAATGACAGAGTGCTGGATTTTGTCAAAGCCTTTTTCAGTATCTAATAAGATGACATTGCATTTCTCTAGTTTGTTTATAAGGTGAATTAGATCGATAGATTTTCATACATTGAACTATTTGTACACCATTGGGATGACACCTACTTGATTTTGGTGGATGAATAATTTTCAATACAGTCATCTCAAATGGCCAAAGAAGTGCTTAAATGATGTTCAATATCCATTTTTTTTTATTTTGAGAAAATCATTTTTATTATTACTGCCCAGCTTGTGTGCAGGATTATGTACCAAATGGCCAGATCTTCTAAAGAACATCTGCATAATATTTCTGTTATGTTTCAAGAGATGAAAATAAGTGTACAAGGTTAAGTACAAAAATATACAAGACAACAGACATGAGAAAATCTATGTATGACATTTTATCCCACCCGTAGCTTTAATATATTTGAAAAGTATAATTCATAGAACTAAAATTATTTAGTTTAGTCCTGTCAAGTTTAATGGAAGTGGGTTTAACCTGATTACAACACTAACACCAATATCACTGTTCTAATATTTACAAAAAACCTCATATTTTTCAATAAATTAAAGTCAGTGTAACACCCATGCAAGCTAGAATACTAGCTATTTTGTGAACAAGGACCGAACATCTGAAAAAGTTTATAAAGCGGTACAGTTGGGATGTAATGGGAATAAAAATACATTATAGAAAAAATGGGGTGAAAGTGGGTAACAAGGATGGATATTTTCTCAATGAGTTATATTTGTATATGAGATTATACAAATCGGAGGCATTATGTGATATTCATTTCCTAGTGAAAAATACATAAAGAGAGGATTGTGCTGAGAAAAGGAAGTGCTGTCAGATGGGGTCCACTGGAATGTTTAGATAATTCGATTGCCTATCATTCCTGTAGAAATAGTAGGAAGTAAACTCTAGGTCTCCAGAAAATAGTGACCATGATAAAATCAGTTATATAGAAAAGGTGAAGGAAATTATAGATTGAAAAATGCTAGGATATGGAACTTTCTGACTGTTAGATGAGGATTGATCAGATAGGAGGGGATACTGTGACTTCAATGGCCCAGATGTGCCGAATGGATGCTATGATCCATAATATACTCCTTTGAGATTAACGGGTAAAGTAGGAAAACAGGCTAATGTATAGAGGAGTAAAATTTGTTACTATGGCCATTTCTATCATAGGAAGTCAATTCAAGACTTCAAAATAGACAGAACTTTTTAAAGTACTCATAGAGCAACTCTATCCAATATCCTCCTTTTTGATTTTAAAAAAGATTCATTTCTTTTTACTTTTTTGTGTATGAGTGCTTTGCCTTTAAACATATGTACCCTATGCATTCCAGAATCCTTTATAAGGCAGAAGAGTGTGCTGAATCCCCTAGATTTTGAATTGTAGATTGGAGCCAAAATATTGGTTCTGGGAACTAAATGCAGGTCCTCTGCAAAAGTAATAGGTGGTCTTATATATTGGGCCATCTCTCCAGTCCATTCAATCTCCTCTTAGTTCTACCTTGTCATTTATCTTTACTCTGTCTTGCCTGCTTCTTTATTTTTATGTTTCATTTAATATGTGTGCTTTGGAGTATGCATGTGTGTGCACAAGAACTTGCAAGTTTACACATAAGAGTATAACTTGTGTGAGTTAGTTCTTTCCTTCTACCATATAAGTCTCTTGGATCAAAGTCAAGTTATCATGCATGGTGGCATTGGTTTTTCCCAGTAAACATTGGCTTCTTCATATTGTCAGCTGTCATTTTGTGAAAGTTATGACTAACGCTTCTAAGAGATTGTTCCTAGTCTTTGGCATTCAACAAACTTCCCAACATATCTGGTAAAATGTTCAGGTGCTTCTGACTACATGAGACCTTAAAACTTTTGCCATGTAAACTACAATTCCTGAACACAAAATTAGTCCCTGCAAAAGCCCTGGATGGAGTGTTCAAGTGTTCTGTATTTTATATTTTGTATTGTCTGAGTTTGAATTACAATAATATTTGCTTTTTCATTTTGAATTACGTAATTCATAACTTAATAACCAGTCAGAAATATTAGTGTTAGTATCAATGAAGATTTGAACACAGTTCTATTTCAGGATAGCTTTGGAGGAAGACAGGGAAAAGATATCAAAAACCACCTGTGTCTTTCTTCATGACAGGAAATTTTTTTGGAATCTTCTGTCAGAGCTTTGGAATTATTTTACAGGTAGATACAAGATAACCATTGAGCCATTCATTCCATCTAGAAAATTTATTGTATTGTCAACCAAGAAGATACTAAAATTTGTTACTAAATGATACAATTCTCATAGAATTTATATTGTAATGGAGAGTGCAGTAGAGAAGAATCAAGCTTTAAAAATATAAAGTGTTGTGGGGAAGAATAAATGGAGCCGATCTTAGTAGGAAAGTTAGCTGTGTTGGTGGTAGGTTGTGTTAACTGTGTAGGGTAGCAATGAAATCCCTATGTAGCTAGTGGTATTAGATAAAGAAACTAAGACAGGCACGTGTATTCTGTTCTAAGGTGAAGGAAAATATTTAGAAATAAAATATAGGTGTAGACAAATCTAGGGATATAATAAAATACATGTTTACAGACATTTCTTCTATGAATAATTCATGTAAAATAAACACCAGCCAAGAAAGACATACCTACAGGTGCTATAGTGTACTATGCATATAATATAGATCATTCCCAAATATCATGGGAATAAACATGAACTTTCTTATTTGATCTAAGTCTAACTCCACAAGATGAAAAATCACCCCTAACACTCCTATGACTGAGCCAAACCTGTGATAGACAGTTAGTGGTCACTAGGGAAGAACCCACCATCTTTATCCCAATTAATGGATATAGGATCAAACAAATTCTCAATGGCTTAACATTGTATGCATAGATTTTTCCATCTCCCAACCCTTATCATAATGGTTTCTTTGTGTAGTAAATAGTGATTAACAAAAAATCAAACCAAAACAAATAAATAAACCAACAACAACAACAACAAAAAAAAAACACTTCTCAATGTAGAGAGAACTGTGGAAGGTGCTACAATATGTGGAACTTCTATACAACACCTCCTTTTCTCTAATCTCAGGAATCATTATGAGAATGGGTGAAAAGATGTAAGAGCTAGAACTGGTGGATGACTACAAATAAACAGGGTTTTCAGGACATCAGAAATGATTGCAAATATGGATTCATATAAGCACTTTTGGCATCAACATGCTCAAACCAGAAAAAAATCACAGCACAGAGGAGGAACATGAGCATGAAGTCCACAGGTAGCTGAGGAGTGATTAGCAACTTAAGACTTCCAGGAGGAAAGTAAATTATCTATAAGGACATTGCCCTGGTAGGCTACCTATGCTGCGTTAAAGCCTAAATTCCTAAATTGCACAAGATGAATTTGGTAAAAAAATATATTTGAATGTGCAGAAGAGAGAGATATACTGAGAAGAGTTTGAGAGGAGCTGTACATGATCAAAATATTTTATATAATGTTCTCAAAGACTTATTAAAAACTACATAAAATAAAATGCAATAAAATATAATATCTATATGTACTGGGAGAAAAATGAGATTCAGGCAAAAGGAATAACAAGAAGGTGAATTGCCAACCTCAGATGATGGTCATACTTGTCTTGGGTAATTATCATTATTATATTGAATTTTACAAACCAGGTTACCCTAAGAAAATATTTTCTTTCCCAGATGTCTCTTCATAGCACCCTTAATCTCATTATTCCTGAGGCTGAAGATGAGGGGATTCAACATGGGGATCACCAGTGTGTTAGATATAGACAACACCTTGTTCTGATCAGTGGAGTAGCTGGACTTGGGCATCACATAAATGAATATAGCAGTTCCATAGAACAGAGTGACCGCAGTGAGGTGGGAGGTACAGGTCGAGAAGGCCTTCTGTCGACCCTCTCTGGAGTGCATCTTCAGGATGGTGATGAGGATATAAGTGTAGGAAATGGTTATGACAAACACTGTTAGCATAGTAACTGCACCAGCTGAAAATGAGATAACAACTACAGGGACAGTGACATCAGAACAGGAGAGCTCAATCAGAGGAGCAAAATCACAGAAAAAGTGATTGATTCTGTTTGGTCCACAGAAGAGAATGGATAAAAAAGAAAGCGTGGCAAAGGAAGCACAAAGAAAACCTCCTAGATAAGATCCTACAATCAACTGGATACAGACTTGTGTGCACATTTTGATGGAATAGAGCAGTGGGTTGCAGATTGCTACAAAGCGATCATAAGCCATGACAGCCAGAAGGAGGCATTCAAGTCCCCCAAAGAAAGCAGCTGAGCCAAACTGTATAGAACAACCAAGGTAGGAGATGGTATTTTGTTTTACCAAGAAGTTAACTAGCATATTGGGTGTGACAGAAGATGAAATGCCTATGTCAACAGAAGCCAAGTGACTGAGAAAAAAGAACATGGGATAATGGAGTTGGGAAGAGACATTAATGAGAAGGATGGTGCTGAGGTTCCCAAACACAGTCACCAGGTAGATGCACAGAATGATGATGAAGAGGATGGCTCTAAGAACTGAGTCATCAGTTAAGCCCAATAAAATGAACTCTGTCACAGCAGTGTGGTTCCCATCCTCTAGGAAAGCCATGGAATAGTGTAGCTAGTGCTAGATTAAGGCTATGATGAAGATATTACAAAATGGAATTTATAAATTGGTTACTTCAGTTCATTTAATAGAACATTATAAACTAATATATTATTCAAAACATTGAATCACTTACTGATATTTTACTAGCATCATAATTATTTGTACATTTATGTGCAGTAATTACTTCAAAATGATTTAAGCACAAATGCCTGAAATGAGGTATAAATAATAAATAACTTTTATTTACATTTACTTATAATGAAATATAAAAGATTGTCATTAAGGCTAAAGTTTAAAATTATGAGAATTGGACCAGTAAAACAGCTTGGTAGGTAAAGATTCTTGCCACCAAGTTTCACATGTTACAGATAGAGTTTGATTCCTGGAACCCACAAGATGGGAAGGAATAAGCAATTACTGAAATTTGTTCTTTGTCAGTCACACATGTGCTGTGTTATCAGTACCCCGTTACACAAGTAAATAAATATATAAATACACCAATAAATTCATAGATGAATAACTATAAAATAATCTGTATCTTAAGAATACAACAATGTATTTGTTATTAGCTTAACAAAAGAATGAATTATAAAAGCATAGAATTAAATAATGAAGTCTTAAGTTATTGCTATTATTGAATGATTACTACATTACTAGCCCAGGATATAAAATAACTTGTATGTTTTCCTATTTTTATTTCTTTGAAGTTACATTGTTCCTTTTGTCATTTCTATATTCTAGCAGACAAATATTTTAAGTTAAGTAACAGACTCTCAAAAATACAAAGTAATCAATTTATGGAGATTCAGTATCAGCTCAGTTATTAAGAGCACTTGGTGAACTGGCACAAAAAGGGTTTAATCCTCTGTGTTTTCTGGCGAGAGTCTGTTGTTCCAGTTCTGAGGTCCCAGTACTCTCTTGTGGTCTTCACAGTCACCAGGAATACATGTGCTACAATGTGTTCATTCTGACAAGAGTCACACACAAAATAAAAATGAGAAATCTTTAAAAAGAGAAGTAGATACAAACCCTGGTTAGACCAAACTCAGAGTACTCCTTTTAGTAACCAGGCTATAAAATAATGGGTGGGCATACAATTGAGGCTATGATAAATTAGAACCAGTATCAGAGGGGAATTTCAGCTCTCAGATGCGTAAGACAAAGTCTGTAAAACTGAATAAAGATTATGTTAAATTTACAAATCTGACTTCCAGTTGTAAACTCATTCAATATTTTAAAGTCTTCTAAAGAGGTAATTGTTCTTTAAAGTAATTTGAAATATCAATTTTAACAGGTTTTATGAATATATAGCACATTATTAGTTACTCTTTAGACACACCCATTCCTTTTCCAGTGTAACAGTGTTTTCTAACTGAAATATTTTGGAATGAATTCTCATCATTTTCAACAAAGGTCAGTGCTCAGTATTTAAATTCAAAAGTTAAAAGATTTCTAAAGACTCACTCAGCAAAGGGCAAATAGGCTGTCATTTCTCACATTCTATACTTACGTTCTCATTTGTGTGTCATGATGTCTCTGAGGCAAATACATTCACTTCATAAACAACCAGATCCTTGCACAGGATATCTCCTAACAGTAAGCCGACAAAGTGTTTTAAAGCTAGTGAATATGTTAGCCTGTTGGTGAACTCTACATGTGTACAGATTTGAAGGTCATGTTGATTTCTGGTCTTGCCAACATATGGATAAAAAGGAAATCTATAAAAATTTGCTTTTATGCCGATTAGTCTGATCAGTTTATTCATGAAATACAAGGAAATTCTATGAAAGTTTCTGTTCCCCCCTTCTGTTATACAACTTCATAATTCCATCTGACATATTTCTATATCATGGTTTGAAATAAGATACATATAAAAAAAAGTATCTCCATTTACCAACAAACTCTTACCTCCTTAAATAAGAATTCATTTTAAAGTAAGAATTCAAAATTTTTAGATTTTTACAGATATAAATCTCTTTCCAACTGTCATTATTTATCCCTGAGGATAAGTCCCTGCAGAGGCTCTGGATTCCAGTGTGAATTAAAATCACCAATGATCATTACCTTTGATCCAGTGAGTATTGAGCAGGTCATTTCATACAAAGACAATTAATTTTCAAGTACTCAGTCAATCTAAAGCAATCTATTTTCCTCTTTATGTGAGAATTAGCACACTTTTACTTGGTGATTATGGGATTTACATGATAACAAATTATCAGAGGAAAATGTTCTTTCAAGTTAATATTTGTTTCAGGTTAGTTTACATTAGAGGATATAAACTACTCATTACAATGGACCATTTTGTTTCTTTCATTCATGTGCATCAATTTTTCTTTTAATATTTTAGTGATTGATGTAATATACTCTATTAGGGACTTAGGTGAATATAGGGAGGGATGAGATTCAAAATTGAGTAATTGTTTGAGGCACTGACAAGTTTTATAGATGAGAGTATAAAATGTCACACTTAGAAAATAGTGCATAGAAATAGGAATGTATGATTTCTAGTAAGAATTAAGATTCCATAATATATTTTTTAATTTTTTATTTGTTATATTCTTTATTTACATTTCAGATGATATCCCCATTCCTGGATCCCCCTTCTCCAAAAGTCCCATAAACCCTCTTCCCTCCCCTTGTTCCCCAATCACCACCTACCCATTTCTCTATCTTGGAATTCCCCTACACTGCTGTACTGAGCCTTTCCAGTACCAGGGGCCTTTCTTTCCTTCTTCGTGGGCATCATTTGATATGTGAATTGTTTCTTGGGTATTCTGAGCTTCTGGGCTAATATCTGCTTATCAGTCAGTGCATACCATATGTGTTCTTTTCTGATTGTTTCGCCTCACTCAGGATAACATTCTCTAGTTGCACGCACTTGCCTAAGAATTTCATGAATTCATTGTTCTTAATAGCTAAGTAATATTCCAGAGTAAGTATATCACCTTTTCTGTGTCCATTCCTCTGTTGAGGGAAATCTGGATTCTTTCCAGCTTCTGGTCATTATAAATAGGACTACTATGAACATAGTGGAGCATGTGTCCTTACTACATGCTGGAGAATCCTCTGGGTATATGCCCAGGAGTGGTATATCAGGGACCTCCAGTAGTATCAAGCCCAGTTTTATGAGGAACTGGCAGACTGATTTCCAGAGTGGTTCTACCAGCTTGCAATCCTACCAGCAGTGGAAGAATGTTCTTCTTTCTCTACATCCTTGCCAGCATCTGTTTTCTCCTGAGTTTTTGATCTTAGCCATTCTGACTGTATGAGGTGAAATCTCAGGTTTGTTTTGATTTGCATTTCTCTGATGACTAAGGATTTTGTGCATTTCTTTAGGTGCTTCTCGTCCATTCCATATTCCTCAATTGAAAATTCTTTTTTTTTTAATTTTTATTTATTTATTTATTATTCGATATATTTTTTATTTACATTTCAAATGATTTCCCCTTTTCTGGCCCCCTTCCCACTTCCCTGTTCTGGTTTTGCCCTATACTGCTATACTGAGTCTTTCCAGAACCATGTTTAACTCTGTACCCCATTTTTAATAGGGTTATTTGGATCTCTGGACTCTATGTACTTGAGTTCCTTGCATATCTTGGATATTAGCCATCTGTCCGATGTAGGGTTGGTAAAGATCTATTTCCAATTTGTTGGTTGCCTTTTGTCTTTTTGAGAGTGTCATTTGCCTTACAGAAACCTTGTAATTTTATGAGGTCTCATTTGTCAATTCTTGATCTTAGAGCATAAGCTTTTGGTGTTCTGTTCAGGTAATTTTCCCCTGTGCCCATGTGCTCAAGGCTCTTCTCCAGTTACTTTTATATTAGTTTCAGTGTGTCTGGTTTTATGTGGTTGCCCTTGATCCACTGAGACTTGAGCTTGGTACAAGGATATAAGAATGGCACGATTTGCATTCTTCTGCTTGCTGACCTCCAGTTGAACCAGCACCACTTGTTGAAAAGGCTATTTTTTTCCACTGGATGGTTTTAGCTCCTTTTGTCAAAGATCAAGTGACCATAGGTGTGTGGGTTCAATTCTATTCCATTGATCTAACTGCCTGCTACTTTGACAAATAACATTCAGTTTTTATCACTATTGCTCTGTAGTAACACTTGAGGTCTAGGATGCTGATTCCCTGAGAAGGCATTTTATGTTTGAGAATAGTTTTAGCTATTCTGAGTTTTTTGTTATTCCAGATGAATTTAAGAATTGCTCTAACTCTATGAAGAATTGAGTTGGAATTTTGATGGGATTGCATTGAATCTGTATTTTGCTTTTGGCAAGATGGCCATTTTTTACTATATTTATGTGGCCAATCCACAATCATGGGAGATTTTTCCATCTTTTGAGGTCTTCTTCTATTTCTTTCTTCAGAGACTTGAAGTTCTTGTCATACAGATCTTTCACTTGTTTAGTTAGAGACATGTCAAGATGCTTTATCTTGTTTGTGACTATGTGATGGGTGTCATTTCCCTAATTTCTTTCTCAGTCTCTTTGTCATTTGAGAATAGGAATGCTACTGATCTGTTTGAGTTAATTTTTTATCTCTCCACTTTGCTGAAGTTGTTAATCAGCTGTAAGAGTTCTCTGGTGGAGTTTTTGGGGTCACTTAAGTATACTATCATATAATCTTCAAGTAATGTTAGTTTGATTTCTTCCCTTTCAATTTATATTCTTTTGGCCTCCTTTTGTTGTCTAATTGCTCTAGGTAGAACTTCAAGTAGTATATTGAATAGATAGGGACAGAGGTCAGCCTTGTCTAGTCCCTGATTTTAGTGGGATTGCTTCAAGATTCTTTCCATTTAGTTTGATGTTGGCTACTGATTTGCTGTATATTGCTTTCACTATGTTTATGTATAGGCCTTGAATTCATGATCTTTTCAAGACTTTTTTTAATGTTTGAATGCATATTTACTTTATTTCAAGATGCCATAAATTTTATATGTACCTTGAGTTCTTCAGAGCCAATGAAAGCATTGCTCAGTCGATTTACAACATTGTGGTGACACACACAGATACACACACACACACACACACACACACACCAATCTGTGTGTGTCTGTGTGACCAATGTGTGTCAGATTAAACTTGAGAAAGGGAAATCAGGAACAGCAGAATGCAAGAATATGCTACAATGGAGAAAGTGGAGTCTGCTCATTATCAGTTTTAACAAATTAGAGCAAGACAGTGGTGGCAACTGAGTATCTTAGGTGCACAGTGTTTAGGAGGAACCAGGGAAGAATGCCAGAAGAGCCAATTCTAAAATTTTCTGGATTGCTTCCGTGAGAATACTTGGATGTATTTGCTTTTTAGTGTGACAAATCTTTAGCTTTGGCTGTCAGTTAATTTCCAGAAGTTGAGGGAAGTTCTGGGCTTGCTGTGAGTGGGAGGTTTGCCAAATAGCAGAGCAGCCATAGGGAGAGGCTCTCTGAAGCTGTTCTGAATGTACCTCTAATGGGCCGTCATTGTCCAGAGATTCTGTAGCTTGCCATTTATCGCTGGTGAAAAATTAGCCTGCACCTTAGAGGAGGTACTTGTCAGTTTGGCATCTTTTCAAACTCAAGTTTACTAAGTAGTTAGTTCTTTTTTTTTCTTTTTTTTTTTTTAATATTTTTATTTTCTATATTCTTTGTTTACATTCCAAATGATTTCCCCTTTCCCGGATCCCTCCTCCCCAAATGTCCCAACAGTAAGGGATTCTGAATTTGGTCAAATGATTTTTCAGCACCTAATGAAATGACCATGTAGATTTTTTGTCTTTTAGTTTGTTTATGCAGTGGATTACATTGATGTATTTCTGTATATGAAACCATCCCTGAATCCCTAGGATGAAGCCTACTTGATCATGGTGAATGATTGTTTTGATGAGTTCTAGGATTTGGTTGGCAAGAATTTTGTTATTTTTGCATCCATATTCATAAGGGAAAGTGCTCTGAATTTCACTTTCTTTGTTCGATCATTGTGTGGTTTTGATATAATTGTAATTGTGGCTTCATAGTGTTCCTTCTATTTCTATTTTGTGGAATAATTTGAAGAGTATTGGTCGTAGGTCTTCATTGAAGGTCTGATAGAATTCTGCACTAAAACCATTTGGGCCTGGATGTTTTTGAAATGCAAATCAAAACAACCCTGAGATTTCACCTCACACCAGTCAGAATGGCTAAGATCAAAAAGCCAGGAGAAAACAGATGCTGGTGAGGATGTGGAGAAAGAGGAACACTCCTCCACTGCTGGTGGGGTTGCAAGCTGGTACTACCACTCTGGAAGTCAGTCTGGCAGTTCCTCAGAAAACTGGGAATGATACTTTCAGAGGACCCCGCTATAGCACTCCTGGGCATATAGCGAGAGGATTCCCCAGCATGTAATAAGGATACATGTTCCACTATGTTCATAGCATCCTTATTTATAATAGCCAGAAGCTGAAAAGAATCCAGATGCCTCTCAATGGAGGAATGGATACAAAAAATGTGGTATATATACACAGTGGAATACTATTCAGCCATTAGAAACAATGAATTCATGAAATTCTTAGTCAAATGGATGGAACTAGAGAACATCATCCTAAGTGAGGTAACTGAGTCTCAAAGAACACCCAGGGTATGCACTCACTGATAAATGGATATTAGCCTATAAGCTTGGAATAGCCAAGACACAATGCACATATCAAATAGTGCCCAAGAAGAAGAAAGGAGTGGCCCCCAGTCCTGGAAAAGCTCAGTGCAGCAGTGTAGGAGAATACCAGGAGAGGGAAGTGGGAAGGGGTGGATTGGGAAAGAGGGGGAGAGAAGAGGGCTTATAGGACTTTCGGGGAGGGGGGATTCAGGAAAGGGAAAATCACTTGAAATGTAAATAAAGAATATATTGAATAAAAAACAAAACAAAAAACCAAAAAAATCAAAACCAAAACCAAAAAACCCCACACATTGTTTTAAAGATCCACAATACCTTCTCCTTGAGAATTATAAAGAATCCCAGTAATATAGGTAACATTAAATTGTTTCCAAAACATCTCAAATGATTGACTCTGATAGCCAATTCCATTATCTGTTTTAATCTGATTTGGAACACCAAGCATAGAAAAACAATGCTGGTGGACAATTACATTTTTAGTTACTTTTGTTAAAGCAGTTGGAACTAGAAAGCCTGAAAAGGTCTCAATAGTCACATGTGCATATTTTACTTTTCTAAAATAGAAATATGAGTACCAATTTGCAATATTTGATTAGGTATAAATCCTTGAGAATTAGCACCATTTTGTGGTACAGGTAGAAATGAGGCCACCGAGAACAAGTCTTTACAATATGATGTGCACATTTCTAAAAATACCAGATTATTGTCTCAGGCCGTTACTATTATAATGATGTAAAGAATGAGATTGTATGGGCAATTGTCCCTAAGTAAAGCCTATAATCTGCCTGGGATACTAATCTGCTGTGGCATTACATTATGGTTTCTTGTTCACGCAGTCAAGACGTGCTCTTAAATGTCGAAAGACAGTCCTTTAAAAGAACACTAATTTTTCTTTTTTTTTTTTTTAATTTTCTATATTCTTTGTTTACATTCCAAGTCATTTCCCCCTTTCCAGTTCTCCCCTCACCATAAGTCCCATAAGACCTCTTCCCTACACTTATTCCTCAATTAACCCCCTCCCTGGCAATCTGGTCTCTGTCCAGGTAATCCCCTACAATGCTGCATCAAGCCTTTCCAGGGCCAGGAACTTCTCTTTTCCTTCTTCTTGGGAATCATTTGATATGTTAATTGTGTCTTGAATACTCAGAGCTTCTGGGCTAATATCCACTTATCAGTGAGTGCATTCCATGTGTATTCTTTTGTGATTGGGTTACCTCACTTAGGATGATATTTTCCAGTTCCAACCATTTGCCTAAAATTTTCATGAATTCATTGTTTTTAATTGCTGAGTAGTATTCCATTGTGTATATATACCACATTTTCTGTATCCATTCCTCCATTGAGGGACATCTGGGTTCTTTCCAGCTTCTGGCTATTATAAATAAGGATGCTATGAACATAGTGGAGCATGTTTCCTTATTGCATGCTGGGCAATCCTCTGGGTATATGCCCAGGAGTGGTATAGCAAGGTCCTCCAAAAGAGTCATGCCCAGTTTTCTGAGGAACCACCAGACTGATTTCCAGAGTGGTTGTACCAGCTTGCAATCCCACCAGCAGTGGAGTAGTGTTCCTCTTTCTCCACATCCTCACCAACACCTGCTGTCTCCTGAGATTTTAATTTAAGCCATTTTGACGGGTGTGAGGTGAAATCTCAGGGTTGTTTTGATTTTCATTTTCCTAATGATTAATGATGTTGAACATTTCTTAAAGTGCTTCTCAACCATTTGAAATTCTTCAGGTGAAAATTCTTTGTTTAGCTCTGTATCCCATTTTTAATAGGGTAATTGGGTTCTCTGGAGTCTACCTTCTTGAGTTCTTTGTATATATTGGAAATTAGCCCTCTGTTGGATGTAGGGTTGGTGAAGATCTTTTCCCAATTTGTTGGTTGTCATTTCGTCAGATTGACAATGTCCTTTGCCTTACAGAAACTTTGTAATTTTATGAGGTTTAAAGTATCTTTTTATATAAGATACTTTATATTGTTTGTCGCTATTGTGAAGGGTGTCATTTCTCCAATTTCTTTCTCAGCCTGTTTATCTTGTGAGTATAAGAAGGCTACTGATTTGCTTGAGTTAATTTTATATTTAGCTACTTTACTGAAGTTGTTTATCAGCTGTAGGAGTTTTTTGGTGGAGTTTTTTGGGTCACTTATGTATATTATCATATCATCTGCAAATATTGATAAATTGAATTCTTCCTTTCCATGTTGTATGCCTTTGACCTCCTTTTCTTGTCTAATTGTTCTAGCCAGAACTTCAAGTACTTTATTGAATAAGTATGGAGAGAGAGGGAAGCCTTGTCAAGTCTCTGATTTTAGTGGGATTGCTTCAAGTTTCTCTCCGTTTAGTTTAATGTTGGCTACTTGTTTGCTACACATTGCTTTTACTATGTTTAGGTATGGGCCTTGAATTCCTGTTCTTTCCAAGTCCTTTAACATGAAAGGATGCTGAATTTTGTCAAATGCTTTTTCAGCATCTAATGAAATGACCATGAGGTTTTTTTTTTCTTTGATTTTGTTTATGTAGTGGATTACATTGATGGATTTCCATATATTGAATGATCCCTGCATCCCTGGGATGAAGCCTACTTGATCATGGTGCATGATCATTTTGATGTGTTCTTGGATTTGATTGGCAAGAATTTTGAGTATTATTGCATCGATATTCGTAGGGGAAATTGACCTTAAGTTCTCTTTCTTTGTTCTTTATGTGGTTTTGTTATCAGTGTAATTGTGGCTTTGTAGAAGGAGTTGGGTATTGTTCTTTCTTTTTCTCTTTTGCGGAATAGTTTGAAGAGTACTGCTGTTAGATCGTCTTTGAAGATCTGATAGAATTCTGTACTAAAACCATCTGGTTCTGTGCTTTTTATGGTTTGGAGACTGTCAATGACCACTTTTATTTCCTTAGGGGTCCTTAGCAACATTTAGATGGTATATCTGATCCTGTGTGTCTGCAAGCATATCTAAACACCCCTGGGTGACTGGCTGTCTCCTGGCACAGAGCGTTGTGGTGCTGCCTAGTTCCTGGCTGCAAGTCAGGCCCTGGCAGACCAAGTCCCAAGTGATCTTACACTTGAAAGGATAGAAAATAATACAGCCTAACTCTAATGACCCCAAGAAGTCAGAAGTTTAAAATGCTATCTTGCTTTATTAGAAACTAGGTAAAAGGTCACATTCCAGAGCCCGCCCTTTGTTTAGAGCTAACAGAAAGGCCTTGAATAGGTGATCCTGGCCCCATAAGGTAATTGGAAAGGGGCTAAGCTTATCTTGCTTCTGTAAATGTAAGCCATTACCCCTCTGCAGGAGTTCACGCAGCTGTAGACATTATAGGAAACTAATTGGTCCACTGAGCGTGGGCTCCGATAATTTAAACTGATTGGCCTAAAAATTATGGAGTGGTACAAATCAATTGGCTCGCATTTCTCAGGCTCTCCATGCTAAGAAATGATTGGTTTGTGATTCGCAGGCTCTGTTGTAAACTTCTAAAAGCTGTTGCAATTCGGCACTTGTGGTCCTTAGTCCTCTACTCCTGTGTGGTGTACGGCTGTGGGACCCAGAATTCTGGAATAAAGAAATCCTCATGCTATTGCATCGAGACTGTTTCTCATGAGTGATTTGGGTGTCGCCTTCTGGGGTGTGGGGTGCTGGGGCACCCTAGGTTTTGGGGGGTCTTACACACTCAGGTATTCTCTGCATTTCTGGCTATTAAAGTTTTTAATAGTTGCTTTAGTGACTACAAAAGCAAAGACTTCTAAATGCATTTAAATACTTCTCCACATAAAATGACCATACTAAATACACTACACTGTTAAATTTTCTCTGTTGGCTTTGTTCAAATGTAGCGTTGGTAAAGACCTTTTCCGAATCTGTGGATTGCTGTTTTGTGCTATCAGCAGTTTCTTTGTCTTACAGAAGCTTTTCAATTTTATGAGGTAACATTTGCCTATAGTTCATCTTAGAACCAAATACATTGATGTTCTGTCCCAGAAAATTTTCCCTGTGCCAACATCTTGAGGCTCTTCCCCACTTTCTCTTCTCTCGTTTTCAGTGTATCTGGTTTATGTGGAGACCCTTGATCCTCCCAGACTTGAACTTTGTTCAAGGAGATAAGAATGGATCAATTTTCATTCTTCTACATGCTGACCAGAAGTTGATCCAGCACCATGTTTGAAAATGCTGTCTTTTTCCAACTGGAAGGTTTTGACTTTTTGTCAAAGATCAGGTGACCATGGGTCTGATTGTTTATTTCTGATTCTTTAATTATATTTCATTGATCAAACTCTCTGTCTCTGCACCATGTGGCTTTGATCACTATTGCTCTGTAAAACAGCTTGAGGTCAGGGATTGTGATTCTCCCAGACCTACTGGGGGTGGAGGTGTGTCAGGCTGTCTCTGGGTGTGGGCAAGGTAGGTGGATAGGGTCTGGAGCACAAGATCTGCTCCAAGGAGCATTTGTGGACCTGGGAACCTGGTGGCATAAGAACTCCCAGTTCTCTTTTATATATCTTAAAAATTCTCCAGATAGCTCATCTCCTGTAGAACCCAAGTCCAGTCTTTGATTTTATCTATAGGTCCAGTAATTTACTTCAGGTTTCTTGTGATTATCTTATGAATCAGTATTCCATGATCCAATTCCTTTACTTTTTTTAGGAGACAGCAAGCATACACTTTTATTTTAACACTGGGAAAGAATTCAGTGATCTGTCTGCCTTTGTTAAACACAGACAATGAGCTAGTTGGGTGGAACCCTGCCCTAAAATTACCATTTCTACCACACCTTGGCTTAACCTTGCTCTGTCCTAAACTGACCTTAAATTTACATATCTGTCTGCCTTTGCGTCTTTCTGACATGATGCCTCATAGTGTAGCTCCCTTTGTTATTTTAGATTCATGAATCCTCTCATAATTCTTATTGCATCCTTTTGCATAGTTGAGAAGTTATATGTACTTTCAACAAGTATATTTAGAGTTATTTTCTCTAGCCTTAAAGGTTGTTCTGAAGGTTCCAGCATTTATCATTTTGCTGAGACATTATTCAAGCCTTCAGCTCCTGGACTCCTGCTGTCTTAGATTATCATGCAGTCATTAACCTTAACAGAGAGGATACTCCTTGGAGGAATGTGAAAATATGTACATTATTACACAAACAAGCCTCATGCCCAGTGCAGTCATCAACACTGGGATTCTTTCCCAGGGGCATGTTACTCCAGCCCCACCAGGGTCATGCAGGGCTCATCAAAAACACCTGATTGATACTGAGGAAAAATCCTCTACAAATCTGAAAATATGGAATGAGCATATTAAACAAATGAATTTATCATTTTCCTCAACAGGGAGAATCTGCACAAGAGAGGGAGCCTAGAATCCATATTACCTTGACAGAGTTCATCCTTTTCAGGTTAACCGACAATCTTATGCTTTCTGTCGTCATCTTTGTGCCTTTTCTTAGAATATGCATTCCCACTTTACTGGCATAAATAAATTTGGTAAGAAATTGTATTAGTTTCACAGTACCATGCACTTGTTTCTTAGCCATCTGGCTTTATTGAATTTTGCCTATTCCAATGCAATTACACCTATAATGCTGATAGTATTCTTTGTACATGAAACAGCAATAGCTGTGAATGTGCATGAAGTCAAAATCTGTTTTGTGGTGACTTTTAGGACAGCATAGTGCTTTCTGCTAGTTGGCATGACCTATGACCTTAATTTGTCTATATCCTTACCTCTAAACTACCCCATAAATAAGCCTCACAAATCTGCCTCCTCTTCATTGGGCTTTTTATGTGACTGGCAGTGTGAGTACTTGAAAAACTTATCTGTCCTTAAGTCTGTACTTCTGTGTATCAAATCAGATAGATCTCTCCTGTGGCTTCTCCTTATCTTGAAACTATTTAGCTCAGATGTCTCCATTGTTGGAATCATCTCATCCATCTCTGCTGGACCCATCATGGTAGTATCAGTGTTTGACATAGCTACATCCTACATCTACATCTTTATCCCCTTTCTGAAGATGTGTTCCACTAAGGGCTTTCACAATGCCTTCTCCTCCTGTACCCCCAACATTATTGCAGTCAGCCTCTAGTATAGAACCATTGTTTTTAATTATATGATGCCCAAGTCCAGTTACTCAACTAAGCAGAACAGAGTGATATCTCTGTTCTACACAGTGGTGATCTCCATCCTGAATGCCATCATTTATATCCTTATTTGGCTGATCTGAATCTCATTTGTACATTTGTGTATAATTTGGAAACTATCTGGAAGTATTTAAAATTAGTGTTATAATAATTACTACTAGTAAACAATTCCTACAGATGTCAAGAAAACTTTCTTTTTAAAATTCATATAGCCAACAATAATTTGCATGATTGTGTGCCATCTTCACTCTAAATGAATCCTATATATAAAGACAACAACATGGGGAAAATGATATCATTATCTTTATTTTATAAGTAGCTTAACTGAAGAGTTATTTAGATCATCCTGTTCATGACCATAAGTTGTAAGTTTAGCATTGAACCCACAGGACATGCTTCTACAATATCTACTTCTATAATCAGTTTCTAAAATAAATCTTCTGTCCTTAAAATGTTGCCCAAATTCACAGATGAGAAAATATCAGTGAGAAGCTGACCTTAATATGAAACAAGGGGCTGGTTAAGAGCATTGACTATAATTCCAGAGGTTCTAAGTTCAATTCCTAGCAGCCACATTGTGGCTCAAAAACATTTGTAATATGATTTGATGCCTTCTCCTAGTGTGTCTGAATACAACTATATTGTACTCACATGTAAATAAATAAAATAAATATGAAACAGTTTCTCTAGAATGGTGTATATTTAACTCTCTTGATTCTGTCTTCAATGCTTTGCATTTATGCTTTCCATGACAATTACTAAAGTGATTTAGGCAAGGAAAATGATGTAGGGGACATACTGAATGATACCCTTTATCAGTCTTTTGGACAAACTGTATACAAATATAACTATGGTGTACAAACACTGGTAAATGAATTGATTTTCAGTATGTATTCTTAATTCTTTCTTTAGCATAATTACACATTTAAATTATTATCAACCACTTTACTAGAGACAATTCAGGTACTTGAAATGTAAACTCAGATTTGAACTATTATCACCAATGAGGCAGTGTAAAGATATTAGGGTTTGGAGATGTTTTATAGTATCTACCAACATGAAAATATTCATATTAAAATATCAAGTAAAACTATACCAATATTTCAATAAAAGGTGCTAAGCAAGGCTGAAAGGAAGCAAGGTACATTAACTACAGATAATTATGAGGTGCTGTGTAATCATGTTATTAGTTTAATTTCTCATTTTTAATGCTCTATTGAAAAAGATATACATTGAAAATAAAAAAAAAAAATTCTGGTGGAATCACCATCCTTGACCTCATGCTATAATACAAAGAAATAGTTATAAAAACTTCATGGTATTGGTACAGAGACAGATAGATTGATCTTGGAAGACCAAGAAATAATACCACACACTTACAGAAACTTGATCTTTGATAAGGAAGCCAAAAACTTATAATGGAGAAAAGAAACAGTCTTCAATAAATGGTGCTGGCCTAACTGTCTGTCTGTAGAAAAAAGTGAAAATAGATACATATATGTCAGCTTGCACAAAACTCAAGGACAAGTGGATCAGAAATCTCAACACATTGAATCTAATAGAAGAGAGAGTGGGCATTGGCCTTTAACTGATTAGCATAGGGAGAAATTTTCTAAACAGAACTCCAAGGGCTCAGGATCTAAGATCAACAATTGATAAATTGGATCTCATGCAACTAGAAAGCTTCTGTAAGGTAAAGGACATAGTCAATAGGACACATCAGAAGCCTACAGATTGGGAAAAATCTTCACTAACACCACATTTAACAGAGGGATAATATCCAAAATATACAAAGAACTGCAGGAGTTAGACTTAAGAAAACCAAATAATCATATTAAAAATGGGGTACAGAGCTAAACAAAGAATTCTCAGTTGAGGAATATCAAATGGCTGAGAAGCACATACAGAAATGTTCAACAACTTTAGTCATCAGGGAAATGCAAATCAAAATGACCCTGAGATTCCCCCTTATGCCAGTCAGAATAACTAAGATGAAAAACTCAGTCAACAGCAAATTTTATTTAGGGTATGGAGAATGAGGAACACTCCTCCATTGCTGTTGGGATTGCAAAATGGTAAAACCCTGAATACCAGCAGATTGGAAATGAATCTGGAGGTCCCTCCAAATATTGGAAATAGATCTACCTGAAGACCCAGCTATACCACTCTTGGGCATATATCCAAAAGATGACCCACCAGGCCACAGGGGCATATGTTCAGTGACGTTCATAGCAGCCTTATTTTTGATAGACAGAAGCTGGAAACAACCCAGGTGTCTCACAACAGAAGAATGGATACAGAAAATGTAATTCATGTACACAATGGAAAAATACTCACCTATTGAGGATGAGGATCTAAGAGGTGAGAGAATTTTAGGGCTCAAATGGAGGGACCTTGGAGAAAGTGCAGAGTAATGGGGAGGGGAAACTTGTAGAGTCTACCTCCAGTAGAGGACAGGGCATGAAGTGGAGGGATGGGGTTGCTATCCTTGTCAATAGCCTTGACCTAGTATTGTTTCTACAAGGACAAAAATGGAGAACATGAGACAAAGCAGGTCCAGTAACACGGTACAATTGGGATCCAGCTCAAGGGGAGGCCTGACAATGTTATTGATGCTGTGGTGTGCTTGCACACAGGAGTCCAGCATGGCAAGCTTCTGAGAGCCACAACAAGCATCTGAAAGAGTCAAATGCAGCCAAGCACCCAATGAATGGACAGAGATGGGGACCTCTGTGGTTGAATTTGGGAAATGATGGATGAAGCTGAGGAGGAGGACAACCCCATTGGAAGATTAGCACTCTCCACTGATCTGGACCCCTGAGATCTCTCAGATACTGAACTACGAACCAGGTAGCATACAGCAGTTGATATAAGGACCCTGAAGCATATATAGCAGAGGGTTGTCTGGTCTGGCCTCAGTGAGAAGATGCACCTAACACTAGAGAGACTTGAGGCCCCAGAGTATGGGGAGGTCTGCCAAGGTGGGCTTGGGGGGTTGAGAAAGACCTCTTGAAGAGAGGGGGGAAAAGGTATGAGATGGAGAGTGTTGGAGGGCAGACTAGGAATGGGATAAAATTGGACTCTAAGAAAGGATTAAAGAATTAAAAAACAACAATTTAAAATTTAGAAATAAGGAAAGCAGGCTGAGCAAGTCATGGGAAACAAGCTCATAACCAGTACCCATCTATGTCTTCAGCTCCAGTTCCTGCCTTTACTTTCCTTCTCTGATTGCTCTCTGTGATGGAATTTAACCTGAGATTTGTAAAACTTTCTTCTTCCCCCTAAATGATATATTTATTAACATTTGAAACTTTCAAATATGAAATAACAATTATTAAAATTTCAAAAAGGAAGATAAAGAAAATGAGGCTTGCCAGTTGGCAAAACTGGATATTAGTGCTTTCCATTAATTGTATACTTCTCCCTCTCTCTCCCTCTCCCTCTCCCTCTCCCTCTCCCTCTCCCTCTCCGTCTCCCTCTCCCTCTCTGTTTCCCTCTTCCTATCCCTCTCCCTCTCCCTCTTTTCTCTCTCTCTCGAAGGTACATTCACACACACAAACACATGGAGACTAAGAGAAAGTTAAAGTGAAAAAAATCAAAAGAAAATTGTAAAATATAGGGACAGAATTAACACATATTGGTACTAGAATCTCACTTCTGCCTCAACAATTAGAGCAGAAAGGTAACCATTTTTCCCCTTTGATTACAGACATAAAATGTATCTATTCATTTATGGACTATACAGCTGTAGTCACATAAAAGTCTCTTTACCTTGGGAAAGAAAACTTCTCTATTCTCCAGGAAAGCATTTTGCACATCAGTGTGTCACAAAGTTCTCATGGTATTCTTGAGACAGTTCAATTCAGTTCAGTTACTTAGCATTTAATAAACAGTAGGGATTCATTATGTGAATACCAAAACACCCAGAGCACCATCTGACTTCAGACTAATATGACATTGTGTAATCCTATGTGCTTCCTGTTCAAGAGCTATTTTGGTACTTATGTTTAAGTATAGGAGCTGCAGCAAAAAGCAGAAGGCTAAAAGAATTTACATTTTTCTCAATCAGAATTGCCTAATAACACTTCAGAAAATAGTACAAGCGAACAAAATCTTTCAATAAGACTGGATAAAAAATATTAAGGCAAAGGATGTGTGATAAACCACAGTAGAATTATCAGATTGGAAGAAGTGTATGTGGAGAATGATATTTATGAAGTATTAAGAAAAATGGGATTGCCTTTTTAATTGGATAATTTGGTTTGGGTTTTTTTCTTTTTCTTTTTCTTTTTTTTTTTTTTTTTGTAAGTTTCACATATTAGTCCTCTGTCAAATTTTGGGTTTGTGTAGACCTTTTCTGATTCTGTAGGCTGCCATTTTATCCTATCAATGGTACCCATAGCCTTGAAAAATTTTTGCAGTTCTATGAGGTCCCATTTATTAATTGTTGATCTATTGGTGTTATGTTCATTAATTTGTCTCCTGTGTCAATGAGTTCAAGGCCATTCCTTACTTGCTCTTCTATTAGATTTAGAGTGTCCTGTTTTATGTTGAGGTCATTATTCTACTTGGACTTGAGTTTTGTGAAGTGTTATAGATATGTTTATTTGTATTTTTCTGCAGTCAGGCATCATTTAGACAATTTATTTGATGAACTGTTTGTTGAAGACACTTTCATTTATATTTTGTGTGGTTTCAGCTTGTTTATCAAATATCAAGAGTTTATAGGTAAAATTCTGGGTCTTCTATTCCACTGATCATCCTGACAGTTTTTATTCTAATTCCATGCAGTGTCTATTACTATTGCTCTGTAGTGCAGACTGAAGTCAGGGATATTGATACCTTGAGAAGTTCTTTCATTGTTTAATGTTGTTTTACCTATCCTGAGATTTTGTTTTTTGTTTTTGTTTTTCATATGAAATTGGGACTTGCTCTTTCTAGCTCTATAAATATTTGCATTGGATTTTTGATGGGAACTGCATGGAATGTGTAGATTACTTTTGGTAAATGGTCATTTTATGAGCAGAGGGAACCTTTTCATCTTCTGATATCTTCCTTGGGTTCTTTCTTCAGTGACATGAAATTCTTGTCATACAGATCTTTGACTTGCATTCCTGAAGGTATACCAAGTTTTTTTTTTATATATTATTTGTGGCTATTGGCAAGAGTGCTATTTCCATAAATTCTTTTTCAACCTATATATCAGTTGTATAAGGAAGGACACAAGTCCACAAGGTTTGTGTATTGATTTTGTATCCACCCAGTTTGCTGAGGATGTTTGCTAGCTGCACATGTTCTTTTGCAGAATTTTTGGAGTCTGTTATGTATACTATCATATCATCTATGAATAGGGATACTTTAATTTCTTCCTTTGCAATGTGTATCCCCTTGTTCTCCCTGTGTTCTTTATTGCCCTGGCTATAGCTATAAGTGCTATGTTGAATAGACAGGAAGAAAGTGGGAAGCATCATCATGTCCTTGACTTTAGTGGAATTGTTTTAAGTTACTCTCCACTTAACTTAATGTTGGTATTGGCTTGCCGTATATTGGTTTTATTAAGTTTATGTATGCACCTTGCATCCCCCAGTCCTTCAAAAATTTTAAAATGACAGAGTGCTGGATTTTGTCAAAGCCTTTTTCAGTATCTAATAAGATGACATTGCATTTCTCTAGTTTGTTTATAAGGTGAATTAGATCGATAGATTTTCATACATTGAACTATTTGTACACCATTGGGATGACACCTACTTGATTTCGGTGGATGAATAATTTTCAATACAGTCATCTCAAATGGCCAAAGAAGTGCTTAAATGATGTTCAATATCCATTTTTTTTTATTTTGAGAAAATCATTTTTATTATTACTGCCCAGCTTGTGTGCAGGATTATGTACCAAATGGCCAGATCTTCTAAAGAACATCTGCATAATATTTCTGTTATGTTTCAAGAGATGAAAATAAGTGTACAAGGTTAAGTACAAAAATATACAAGACAACAGACATGAGAAAATCTATGTATGACATTTTATCCCACCCGTAGCTTTAATATATTTGAAAAGTATAATTCATAGAACTAAAATTATTTAGTTTAGTCCTGTCAAGTTTAATGGAAGTGGGTTTAACCTGATTACAACACTAACACCAATATCACTGTTCTAATATTTACAAAAAACCTCATATTTTTCAATAAATTAAAGTCAGTGTAACACCCATGCAAGCTAGAATACTAGCTATTTTGTGAACAAGGACCGAACATCTGAAAAAGTTTATAAAGCGGTACAGTTGGGATGTAATGGGAATAAAAATACATTATAGAAAAAATGGGGTGAAAGTGGGTAACAAGGATGGATATTTTCTCAATGAGTTATATTTGTATATGAGATTATACAAATCGGAGGCATTATGTGATATTCATTTCCTAGTGAAAAATACATAAAGAGAGGATTGTGCTGAGAAAAGGAAGTGCTGTCAGATGGGGTCCACTGGAATGTTTAGATAATTCGATTGCCTATCATTCCTGTAGAAATAGTAGGAAGTAAACTCTAGGTCTCCAGAAAATAGTGACCATGATAAAATCAGTTATATAGAAAAGGTGAAGGAAAGTATAGATTGAAAAATGCTAGGATATGGAACTTTCTGACTGTTAGATGAGGATTGATCAGATAGGAGGGGATACTGTGACTTCAATGGCCCAGATGTGCCGAATGGATGCTATGATCCATAATATACTCCTTTGAGATTAACGGGTAAAGTAGGAAAACAGGCTAATGTATAGAGGAGTAAAATTTGTTACTATGGCCATTTCTATCATAGGAAGTCAATTCAAGACTTCAAAATAGACAGAACTTTTTAAAGTACTCATAGAGCAACTCTATCCAATATCCTCCTTTTTGATTTTAAAAAAGATTCATTTCTTTTTACTTTTTTGTGTATGAGTGCTTTGCCTTTAAACATATGTACCCTATGCATTCCAGAATCCTTTATAAGGCAGAAGAGTGTGCTGAATCCCCTAGATTTTGAATTGTAGATTGGAGCCAAAATATTGGTTCTGGGAACTAAATGCAGGTCCTCTGCAAAAGTAATAGGTGGTCTTATATATTGGGCCATCTCTCCAGTCCATTCAATCTCCTCTTAGTTCTACCTTGTCATTTATCTTTACTCTGTCTTGCCTGCTTCTTTATTTTTATGTTTCATTTAATATGTGTGCTTTGGAGTATGCATGTGTGTGCACAAGAACTTGCAAGTTTACACATAAGAGTATAACTTGTGTGAGTTAGTTCTTTCCTTCTACCATATAAGTCTCTTGGATCAAAGTCAAGTTATCATGCATGGTGGCATTGGTTTTTCCCAGTAAACATTGGCTTCTTCATATTGTCAGCTGTCATTTTGTGAAAGTTATGACTAACGCTTCTAAGAGATTGTTCCTAGTCTTTGGCATTCAACAAACTTCCCAACATATCTGGTAAAATGTTCAGGTGCTTCTGACTACATGAGACCTTAAAACTTTTGCCATGTAAACTACAATTCCTGAACACAAAATTAGTCCCTGCAAAAGCCCTGGATGGAGTGTTCAAGTGTTCTGTATTTTATATTTTGTATTGTCTGAGTTTGAATTACAATAATATTTGCTTTTTCATTTTGAATTACGTAATTCATAACTTAATAACCAGTCAGAAATATTAGTGTTAGTATCAATGAAGATTTGAACACAGTTCTATTTCAGGATAGCTTTGGAGGAAGACAGGGAAAAGATATCAAAAACCACCTGTGTCTTTCTTCATGACAGGAAATTTTTTTGGAATCTTCTGTCAGAGCTTTGGAATTATTTTACAGGTAGATACAAGATAACCATTGAGCCATTCATTCCATCTAGAAAATTTATTGTATTGTCAACCAAGAAGATACTAAAATTTGTTACTAAATGATACAATTCTCATAGAATTTATATTGTAATGGAGAGTGCAGTAGAGAAGAATCAAGCTTTAAAAATATAAAGTGTTGTGGGGAAGAATAAATGGAGCCGATCTTAGTAGGAAAGTTAGCTGTGTTGGTGGTAGGTTGTGTTAACTGTGTAGGGTAGCAATGAAATCCCTATGTAGCTAGTGGTATTAGATAAAGAAACTAAGACAGGCACGTGTATTCTGTTCTAAGGTGAAGGAAAATATTTAGAAATAAAATATAGGTGTAGACAAATCTAGGGATATAATAAAATACATGTTTACAGACATTTCTTCTATGAATAATTCATGTAAAATAAACACCAGCCAAGAAAGACATACCTACAGGTGCTATAGTGTACTATGCATATAATATAGATCATTCCCAAATATCATGGGAATAAACATGAACTTTCTTATTTGATCTAAGTCTAACTCCACAAGATGAAAAATCACCCCTAACACTCCTATGACTGAGCCAAACCTGTGATAGACAGTTAGTGGTCACTAGGGAAGAACCCACCATCTTTATCCCAATTAATGGATATAGGATCAAACAAATTCTCAATGGCTTAACATTGTATGCATAGATTTTTCCATCTCCCAACCCTTATCATAATGGTTTCTTTGTGTAGTAAATAGTGATTAACAAAAAATCAAACCAAAACAAATAAATAAACCAACAACAACAACAACAACAAAAAAAACACTTCTCAATGTAGAGAGAACTGTGGAAGGTGCTACAATATGTGGAACTTCTATACAACACCTCCTTTTCTCTAATCTCAGGAATCATTATGAGAATGGGTGAAAAGATGTAAGAGCTAGAACTGGTGGATGACTACAAATAAACAGGGTTTTCAGGACATCAGAAATGATTGCAAATATGGATTCATATAAGCACTTTTGGCATCAACATGCTCAAACCAGAAAAAAATCACAGCACAGAGGAGGAACATGAGCATGAAGTCCACAGGTAGCTGAGGAGTGATTAGCAACTTAAGACTTCCAGGAGGAAAGTAAATTATCTATAAGGACATTGCCCTGGTAGGCTACCTATGCTGCGTTAAAGCCTAAATTCCTAAATTGCACAAGATGAATTTGGTAAAAAAATATATTTGAATGTGCAGAAGAGAGAGATATACTGAGAAGAGTTTGAGAGGAGCTGTACATGATCAAAATATTTTATATAATGTTCTCAAAGACTTATTAAAAACTACATAAAATAAAATGCAATAAAATATAATATCTATATGTACTGGGAGAAAAATGAGATTCAGGCAAAAGGAATAACAAGAAGGTGAATTGCCAACCTCAGATGATGGTCACACTTGTCTTGGGTAATTATCATTATTATATTGAATTTTACAAACCAGGTTACCCTAAGAAAATATTTTCTTTCCCAGATGTCTCTTCATAGCACCCTTAATCTCATTATTCCTGAGGCTGTAGATGAGGGGATTCAACATGGGGATCACCAGTGTGTTAGATATAGACAACACCTTGTTCTGATCAGTGGAGTAGCTGGACTTGGGCATCACATAAATGAATATAGCAGTTCCATAGAACAGAGTGACCGCAGTGAGGTGGGAGGTACAGGTCGAGAAGGCCTTCTGTCGACCCTCTCTGGAGTGCATCTTCAGGATGGTGATGAGGATATAAGTGTAGGAAATGGTTATGACAAACACTGTTAGCATAGTAACTGCACCAGCTGAAAATGAGATAACAACTACAGGGACAGTGACATCAGAACAGGAGAGCTCAATCAGAGGAGCAAAATCACAGAAAAAGTGATTGATTCTGTTTGGTCCACAGAAGAGAATGGATAAAAAAGAAAGCGTGGCAAAGGAAGCACAAAGAAAACCTCCTAGATAAGATCCTACAATCAACTGGATACAGACTTGTGTGCACATTTTGATGGAATAAAGCAGTGGGTTGCAGATTGCTACAAAGCGATCATAAGCCATGACAGCCAGAAGGAGGCATTCAAGTCCCCCAAAGAAAGCAGCTGAGCCAAACTGTATAGAACAACCAAGGTAGGAGATGGTATTTTGTTTTACCAAGAAGTTAACTAGCATATTGGGTGTGACAGAAGATGAAATGCCTATGTCAACAGAAGCCAAGTGACTGAGAAAAAAGAACATGGGATAATGGAGTTGGGAAGAGACATTAATGAGAAGGATGGTGCTGAGGTTCCCAAACACAGTCACCAGGTAGATGCACAGAATGATGATGAAGAGGATGGCTCTAAGAACTGAGTCATCAGTTAAGCCCAATAAAATGAACTCTGTACAGCAGTGTGGTTCCCATCCTCTAGGAAAGCCATGGAATAGTGTAGCTAGTGCTAGATTAAGGCTATGATGAAGATATTACAAAATGGAATTTATAAATTGGTTACTTCAGTTCATTTAATAGAACATTATAAACTAATATATTATTCAAAACATTGAATCACTTACTGATATTTTACTAGCATCATAATTATTTGTACATTTATGTGCAGTAATTACTTCAAAATGATTTAAGCACAAATGCCTGAAATGAGGTATAAATAATAAATAACTTTTATTTACATTTACTTATAATGAAATATAAAAGATTGTCATTAAGGCTAAAGTTTAAAATTATGAGAATTGGACCAGTAAAACAGCTTGGTAGGTAAAGATTCTTGCCACCAAGTTTCACATGTTACAGATAGAGTTTGATTCCTGGAACCCACAAGATGGGAAGGAATAAGCAATTACTGAAATTTGTTCTTTGTCAGTCACACATGTGCTGTGTTATCAGTACCCCGTTACACAAGTAAATAAATATATAAATACACCAATAAATTCATAGATGAATAACTATAAAATAATCTGTATCTTAAGAATACAACAATGTATTTGTTATTAGCTTAACAAAAGAATGAATTATAAAAGCATAGAATTAAATAATGAAGTCTTAAGTTATTGCTATTATTGAATGATTACTACATTACTAGCCCAGGATATAAAATAACTTGTATGTTTTCCTATTTTTATTTCTTTGAAGTTACATTGTTCCTTTTGTCATTTCTATATTCTAGCAGACAAATATTTTAAGTTAAGTAACAGACTCTCAAAAATACAAAGTAATCAATTTATGGAGATTCAGTATCAGCTCAGTTATTAAGAGCACTTGGTGAACTGGCACAAAAAGGGTTTAATCCTCTGTGTTTTCTGGCGAGAGTCTGTTGTTCCAGTTCTGAGGTCCCAGTACTCTCTTGTGGTCTTCACAGTCACCAGGAATACATGTGCTACAATGTGTTCATTCTGACAAGAGTCACACACAAAATAAAAATGAGAAATCTTTAAAAAGAGAAGTAGATACAAACCCTGGTTAGACCAAACTCAGAGTACTCCTTTTAGTAACCAGGCTATAAAATAATGGGTGGGCATACAATTGAGGCTATGATAAATTAGAACCAGTATCAGAGGGGAATTTCAGCTCTCAGATGCGTAAGACAAAGTCTGTAAAACTGAATAAAGATTATGTTAAATTTACAAATCTGACTTCCAGTTGTAAACTCATTCAATATTTTAAAGTCTTCTAAAGAGGTAATTGTTCTTTAAAGTAATTTGAAATATCAATTTTAACAGGTTTTATGAATATATAGCACATTATTAGTTACTCTTTAGACACACCCATTCCTTTTCCAGTGTAACAGTGTTTTCTAACTGAAATATTTTGGAATGAATTCTCATCATTTTCAACAAAGGTCAGTGCTCAGTATTTAAATTCAAAAGTTAAAAGATTTCTAAAGACTCACTCAGCAAAGGGCAAATAGGCTGTCATTTCTCACATTCTATACTTACGTTCTCATTTGTGTGTCATGATGTCTCTGAGGCAAATACATTCACTTCATAAACAACCAGATCCTTGCACAGGATATCTCCTAACAGTAAGCCGACAAAGTGTTTTAAAGCTAGTGAATATGTTAGCCTGTTGGTGAACTCTACATGTGTACAGATTTGAAGGTCATGTTGATTTCTGGTCTTGCCAACATATGGATAAAAAGGAAATCTATAAAAATTTGCTTTTATGCCGATTAGTCTGATCAGTTTATTCATGAAATACAAGGAAATTCTATGAAAGTTTCTGTTCCCCCCTTCTGTTATACAACTTCATAATTCCATCTGACATATTTCTATATCATGGTTTGAAATAAGATACATATAAAAAAAGTATCTCCATTTACCAACAAACTCTTACCTCCTTAAATAAGAATTCATTTTAAAGTAAGAATTCAAAATTTTTAGATTTTTACAGATATAAATCTCTTTCCAACTGTCATTATTTATCCCTGAGGATAAGTCCCTGCAGAGGCTCTGGATTCCAGTGTGAATTAAAATCACCAATGATCATTACCTTTGATCCAGTGAGTATTGAGCAGGTCATTTCATACAAAGACAATTAATTTTCAAGTACTCAGTCAATCTAAAGCAATCTATTTTCCTCTTTATGTGAGAATTAGCACACTTTTACTTGGTGATTATGGGATTTACATGATAACAAATTATCAGAGGAAAATGTTCTTTCAAGTTAATATTTGTTTCAGGTTAGTTTACATTAGAGGATATAAACTACTCATTACAATGGACCATTTTGTTTCTTTCATTCATGTGCATCAATTTTTCTTTTAATATTTTAGTGATTGATGTAATATACTCTATTAGGGACTTAGGTGAATATAGGGAGGGATGAGATTCAAAATTGAGTAATTGTTTGAGGCACTGACAAGTTTTATAGATGAGAGTATAAAATGTCACACTTAGAAAATAGTGCATAGAAATAGGAATGTATGATTTCTAGTAAGAATTAAGATTCCATAATATATTTTTTAATTTTTTATTTGTTATATTCTTTATTTACATTTCAGATGATATCCCCATTCCTGGATCCCCCTTCTCCAAAAGTCCCATAAACCCTCTTCCCTCCCCTTGTTCCCCAATCACCACCTACCCATTTCTCTATCTTGGAATTCCCCTACACTGCTGTACTGAGCCTTTCCAGTACCAGGGGCCTTTCTTTCCTTCTTCGTGGGCATCATTTGATATGTGAATTGTTTCTTGGGTATTCTGAGCTTCTGGGCTAATATCTGCTTATCAGTCAGTGCATACCATATGTGTTCTTTTCTGATTGTTTCGCCTCACTCAGGATAACATTCTCTAGTTGCACGCACTTGCCTAAGAATTTCATGAATTCATTGTTCTTAATAGCTAAGTAATATTCCAGAGTAAGTATATCACCTTTTCTGTGTCCATTCCTCTGTTGAGGGAAATCTGGATTCTTTCCAGCTTCTGGTCATTATAAATAGGACTACTATGAACATAGTGGAGCATGTGTCCTTACTACATGCTGGAGAATCCTCTGGGTATATGCCCAGGAGTGGTATATCAGGGACCTCCAGTAGTATCAAGCCCAGTTTTATGAGGAACTGGCAGACTGATTTCCAGAGTGGTTCTACCAGCTTGCAATCCTACCAGCAGTGGAAGAATGTTCTTCTTTCTCTACATCCTTGCCAGCATCTGTTTTCTCCTGAGTTTTTGATCTTAGCCATTCTGACTGTATGAGGTGAAATCTCAGGTTTGTTTTGATTTGCATTTCTCTGATGACTAAGGATTTTGTGCATTTCTTTAGGTGCTTCTCGTCCATTCCATATTCCTCAATTGAAAATTCTTTTTTTTTTAATTTTTATTTATTTATTTATTATTCGATATATTTTTTATTTACATTTCAAATGATTTCCCCTTTTCTGGCCCCCTTCCCACTTCCCTGTTCTGGTTTTGCCCTATACTGCTATACTGAGTCTTTCCAGAACCATGTTTAACTCTGTACCCCATTTTTAATAGGGTCATTTGGATCTCTGGACTCTATGTACTTGAGTTCCTTGCATATCTTGGATATTAGCCATCTGTCCGATGTAGGGTTGGTAAAGATCTATTTCTAATTTGTTGGTTGCCTTTTGTCTTTTTGAGAGTGTCATTTGCCTTACAGAAACCTTGTAATTTTATGAGGTCTCATTTGTCAATTCTTGATCTTAGAGCATAAGCTTTTGGTGTTCTGTTCAGGTAATTTTCCCCTGTGCCCATGTGCTCAAGGCTCTTCTCCAGTTACTTTTATATTAGTTTCAGTGTGTCTGGTTTTATGTGGTTGCCCTTGATCCACTGAGACTTGAGCTTGGTACAAGGATATAAGAATGGCACGATTTGCATTCTTCTGCTTGCTGACCTCCAGTTGAACCAGCACCACTTGTTGAAAAGGCTATTTTTTTCCACTGGATGGTTTTAGCTCCTTTTGTCAAAGATCAAGTGACCATAGGTGTGTGGGTTCAATTCTATTCCATTGATCTAACTGCCTGCTACTTTGACCAATAACATTCAGTTTTTATCACTATTGCTCTGTAGTAACACTTGAGGTCTAGGATGCTGATTCCCTGAGAAGGCCTTTTATGTTTGAGAATAGTTTTAGCTATTCTGAGTTTTTTGTTATTCCAGATGAATTTAAGAATTGCTCTAACTCTATGAAGAATTGAGTTGGAATTTTGATGGGATTGCATTGAATCTGTATTTTGCTTTTGGCAAGATGGCCATTTTTTACTATATTTATGTGGCCAATCCACAATCATGGGAGATTTTTCCATCTTTTGAGGTCTTCTTCTATTTCTTTCTTCAGATACTTGAAGTTCTTGTCATTCAGATCTTTCACTTGTTTAGTTAGAGACATGTCAAGATGCTTTATCTTGTTTGTGACTATGTGATGGGTGTCATTTCCCTAATTTCTTTCTCAGTCTCTTTGTCATTTGAGAATAGGAATGCTACTGATCTGTTTGAGTTAATTTTTTATCTCTCCACTTTGCTGAAGTTGTTAATCAGCTGTAAGAGTTCTCTGGTGGAGTTTTTGGGGTCACTTAAGTATACTATCATATAATCTTCAAGTAATGTTAGTTTGATTTCTTCCCTTTCAATTCATATTCTTTTGGCCTCCTTTTGTTGTCTAATTGCTCTAGGTAGAACTTCAAGTAGTATATTGAATAGATAGGGACAGAGGTCAGCCTTGTCTAGTCCCTGATTTTAGTGGGATTGCTTCAAGATTCTTTCCATTTAGTTTGATGTTGGCTACTGATTTGCTGTATATTGCTTTCACTATGTTTATGTATAGGCCTTGAATTCATGATCTTTTCAAGACTTTTTTTAATGTTTGAATGCATATTTACTTTATTTCAAGATGCCATAAATTTTATATGTACCTTGAGTTCTTCAGAGCCAATGAAAGCATTGCTCAGTCGATTTATAACATTGTGGTGACACACACAGATACACACACACACACACACACACACACACACACACACCAATCTGTGTGTGTCTGTGTGACCAATGTGTGTCAGATTAAACTTGAGAAAGGGAAATCAGGAACAGCAGAATGCAAGAATATGCTACAATGGAGAAAGTGGAGTCTGCTCATTATCAGTTTTAACAAATTAGAGCAAGACAGTGGTGGCAACTGAGTATCTTAGGTGCACAGTGTTTAGGAGGAACCAGGGAAGAATGCCAGAAGAGCCAATTCTAAAATTTTCTGGATTGCTTCCGTGAGAATACTTGGATGTATTTGCTTTTTAGTGTGACAAATCTTTAGCTTTGGCTGTCAGTTAATTTCCAGAAGTTGAGGGAAGTTCTGGGCTTGCTGTGAGTGGGAGGTTTGCCAAATAGCAGAGCAGCCATAGGGAGAGGCTCTCTGAAGCTGTTCTGAATGTACCTCTAATGGGCCGTCATTGTCCAGAGATTCTGTAGCTTGCCATTTATCGCTGGTGAAAAATTAGCCTGCACCTTAGAGGAGGTACTTGTCAGTTTGGCATCTTTTCAAACTCAAGTTTACTAAGTAGTTAGTTCTTTTTTTTTCTTTTTTTTTTTTAAATATTTTTATTTTCTATATTCTTTGTTTACATTCCAAATGATTTCCCCTTTCCCGGATCCCTCCTCCCCAAATGTCCCAACAGTAAGGGATTCTGAATTTGGTCAAATGATTTTTCAGCACCTAATGAAATGACCATGTAGATTTTTTGTCTTTTAGTTTGTTTATGCAGTGGATTACATTGATGTATTTCTGTATATGAAACCATCCCTGAATCCCTAGGATGAAGCCTACTTGATCATGGTGAATGATTGTTTTGATGAGTTCTAGGATTTGGTTGGCAAGAATTTTGTTATTTTTGCATCCATATTCATAAGGGAAAGTGCTCTGAATTTCACTTTCTTTGTTCGATCATTGTGTGGTTTTGATATAATTGTAATTGTGGCTTCATAGTGTTCCTTCTATTTCTATTTTGTGGAATAATTTGAAGAGTATTGGTCGTAGGTCTTCATTGAAGGTCTGATAGAATTCTGCACTAAAACCATTTGGGCCTGGATGTTTTTGAAATGCAAATCAAAACAACCCTGAGATTTCACCTCACACCAGTCAGAATGGCTAAGATCAAAAAGCCAGGAGAAAACAGATGCTGGTGAGGATGTGGAGAAAGAGGAACACTCCTCCACTGCTGGTGGGGTTGCAAGCTGGTACTACCACTCTGGAAGTCAGTCTGGCAGTTCCTCAGAAAACTGGGAATGATACTTTCAGAGGACCCCGCTATAGCACTCCTGGGCATATAGCGAGAGGATTCCCCAGCATGTAATAAGGATACATGCTCCACTATGTTCATAGCATCCTTATTTATAATAGCCAGAAGCTGAAAAGAATCCAGATGCCTCTCAATGGAGGAATGGATACAAAAAATGTGGTATATATACACAGTGGAATACTATTCAGCCATTAGAAACAATGAATTCATGAAATTCTTAGTCAAATGGATGGAACTAGAGAACATCATCCTAAGTGAGGTAACTGAGTCTCAAAGAACACCCAGGGTATGCACTCACTGATAAATGGATATTAGCCTATAAGCTTGGAATAGCCAAGACACAATGCACATATCAAATAGTGCCCAAGAAGAAGAAAGGAGTGGCCCCCAGTCCTGGAAAAGCTCAGTGCAGCAGTGTAGGAGAATACCAGGAGAGGGAAGTGGGAAGGGGTGGATTGGGAAAGAGGGGGAGAGAAGAGGGCTTATAGGACTTTCGGGGAGGGGGGATTCAGGAAAGGGAAAATCACTTGAAATGTAAATAAAGAATATATTGAATAAAAAACAAAACAAAAAACCAAAAAAATCAAAACCAAAACCAAAAAACCCCACACATTGTTTTAAAGATCCACAATACCTTCTCCTTGAGAATTATAAAGAATCCCAGTAATATAGGTAACATTAAATTGTTTCCAAAACATCTCAAATGATTGACTCTGATAGCCAATTCCATTATCTGTTTTAATCTGATTTGGAACACCAAGCATAGAAAAACAATGCTGGTGGACAATTACATTTTTAGTTACTTTTGTTAAAGCAGTTGGAACTAGAAAGCCTGAAAAGGTCTCAATAGTCACATGTGCATATTTTACTTTTCTAAAATAGAAATATGAGTACCAATTTGCAATATTTGATTAGGTATAAATCCTTGAGAATTAGCACCATTTTGTGGTACAGGTAGAAATGAGGCCACCGAGAACAAGTCTTTACAATATGATGTGCACATTTCTAAAAATACCAGATTATTGTCTCAGGCCGTTACTATTATAATGATGTAAAGAATGAGATTGTATGGGCAATTGTCCCTAAGTAAAGCCTATAATCTGCCTGGGATACTAATCTGCTGTGGCATTACATTATGGTTTCTTGTTCACGCAGTCAAGACGTGCTCTTAAATGTCGAAAGACAGTCCTTTAAAAGAACACTAATTTTTCTTTTTTTTTTTTTAATTTTCTATATTCTTTGTTTACATTCCAAGTCATTTCCCCCTTTCCAGTTCTCCCCTCACCATAAGTCCCATAAGACCTCTTCCCTACACTTATTCCTCAATTAACCCCCTCCCTGGCAATCTGGTCTCTGTCCAGGTAATCCCCTACAATGCTGCATCAAGCCTTTCCAGGGCCAGGAACTTCTCTTTTCCTTCTTCTTGGGAATCATTTGATATGTTAATTGTGTCTTGAATACTCAGAGCTTCTGGGCTAATATCCACTTATCAGTGAGTGCATTCCATGTGTATTCTTTTGTGATTGGGTTACCTCACTTAGGATGATATTTTCCAGTTCCAACCATTTGCCTAAAATTTTCATGAATTCATTGTTTTTAATTGCTGAGTAGTATTCCATTGTGTATATATACCACATTTTCTGTATCCATTCCTCCATTGAGGGACATCTGGGTTCTTTCCAGCTTCTGGCTATTATAAATAAGGATGCTATGAACATAGTGGAGCATGTTTCCTTATTGCATGCTGGGCAATCCTCTGGGTATATGCCCAGGAGTGGTATAGCAAGGTCCTCCAAAAGAGTCATGCCCAGTTTTCTGAGGAACCACCAGACTGATTTCCAGAGTGGTTGTACCAGCTTGCAATCCCACCAGCAGTGGAGTAGTGTTCCTCTTTCTCCACATCCTCACCAACACCTGCTGTCTCCTGAGATTTTAATTTAAGCCATTTTGACGGGTGTGAGGTGAAATCTCAGGGTTGTTTTGATTTTCATTTTCCTAATGATTAATGATGTTGAACATTTCTTAAAGTGCTTCTCAACCATTTGAAATTCTTCAGGTGAAAATTCTTTGTTTAGCTCTGTATCCCATTTTTAATAGGGTAATTGGGTTCTCTGGAGTCTACCTTCTTGAGTTCTTTGTATATATTGGAAATTAGCCCTCTGTTGGATGTAGGGTTGGTGAAGATCTTTTCCCAATTTGTTGGTTGTCATTTCGTCAGATTGACAATGTCCTTTGCCTTACAGAAACTTTGTAATTTTATGAGGTTTAAAGTATCTTTTTATATAAGATACTTTATATTGTTTGTCGCTATTGTGAAGGGTGTCATTTCTCCAATTTCTTTCTCAGCCTGTTTATCTTGTGAGTATAAGAAGGCTACTGATTTGCTTGAGTTAATTTTATATTTAGCTACTTTACTGAAGTTGTTTATCAGCTGTAGGAGTTTTTTGGTGGAGTTTTTTGGGTCACTTATGTATATTATCATATCATCTGCAAATATTGATAAATTGAATTCTTCCTTTCCATGTTGTATGCCTTTGACCTCCTTTTCTTGTCTAATTGTTCTAGCCAGAACTTCAAGTACTTTATTGAATAAGTATGGAGAGAGAGGGAAGCCTTGTCAAGTCTCTGATTTTAGTGGGATTGCTTCAAGTTTCTCTCCGTTTAGTTTAATGTTGGCTACTTGTTTGCTACACATTGCTTTTACTATGTTTAGGTATGGGCCTTGAATTCCTGTTCTTTCCAAGTCCTTTAACATGAAAGGATGCTGAATTTTGTCAAATGCTTTTTCAGCATCTAATGAAATGACCATGAGGTTTTTTTTTTCTTTGATTTTGTTTATGTAGTGGATTACATTGATGGATTTCCATATATTGAATGATCCCTGCATCCCTGGGATGAAGCCTACTTGATCATGGTGCATGATCATTTTGATGTGTTCTTGGATTTGATTGGCAAGAATTTTGAGTATTATTGCATCGATATTCGTAGGGGAAATTGACCTTAAGTTCTCTTTCTTTGTTCTTTATGTGGTTTTGTTATCAGTGTAATTGTGGCTTTGTAGAAGGAGTTGGGTATTGTTCTTTCTTTTTCTCTTTTGCGGAATAGTTTGAAGAGTACTGCTGTTAGATCGTCTTTGAAGATCTGATAGAATTCTGTACTAAAACCATCTGGTTCTGTGCTTTTTATGGTTTGGAGACTGTCAATGACCACTTTTATTTCCTTAGGGGTCCTTAGCAACATTTAGATGGTATATCTGATCCTGTGTGTCTGCAAGCATATCTAAACACCCCTGGGTGACTGGCTGTCTCCTGGCACAGAGCGTTGTGGTGCTGCCTAGTTCCTGGCTGCAAGTCAGGCCCTGGCAGACCAAGTCCCAAGTGATCTTACACTTGAAAGGATAGAAAATAATACAGCCTAACTCTAATGACCCCAAGAAGTCAGAAGTTTAAAATGCTATCTTGCTTTATTAGAAACTAGGTAAAAGGTCACATTCCAGAGCCCGCCCTTTGTTTAGAGCTAACAGAAAGGCCTTGAATAGGTGATCCTGGCCCCATAAGGTAATTGGAAAGGGGCTAAGCTTATCTTGCTTCTGTAAATGTAAGCCATTACCCCTCTGCAGGAGTTCACGCAGCTGTAGACATTATAGGAAACTAATTGGTCCACTGAGCGTGGGCTCCGATAATTTAAACTGATTGGCCTAAAAATTATGGAGTGGTACAAATCAATTGGCTCGCATTTCTCAGGCTCTCCATGCTAAGAAATGATTGGTTTGTGATTCGCAGGCTCTGTTGTAAACTTCTAAAAGCTGTTGCAATTCGGCACTTGTGGTCCTTAGTCCTCTACTCCTGTGTGGTGTACGGCTGTGGGACCCAGAATTCTGGAATAAAGAAATCCTCATGCTATTGCATCGAGACTGTTTCTCATGAGTGATTTGGGTGTCGCCTTCTGGGGTGTGGGGTGCTGGGGCACCCTAGGTTTTGGGGGGTCTTACACACTCAGGTATTCTCTGCATTTCTGGCTATTAAAGTTTTTAATAGTTGCTTTAGTGACTACAAAAGCAAAGACTTCTAAATGCATTTAAATACTTCTCCACATAAAATGACCATACTAAATACACTACACTGTTAAATTTTCTCTGTTGGCTTTGTTCAAATGTAGCGTTGGTAAAGACCTTTTCCGAATCTGTGGATTGCTGTTTTGTGCTATCAGCAGTTTCTTTGTCTTACAGAAGCTTTTCAATTTTATGAGGTAACATTTGCCTATAGTTCATCTTAGAACCAAATACATTGATGTTCTGTCCCAGAAAATTTTCCCTGTGCCAACATCTTGAGGCTCTTCCCCACTTTCTCTTCTCTCGTTTTCAGTGTATCTGGTTTATGTGGAGACCCTTGATCCTCCCAGACTTGAACTTTGTTCAAGGAGATAAGAATGGATCAATTTTCATTCTTCTACATGCTGACCAGAAGTTGATCCAGCACCATGTTTGAAAATGCTGTCTTTTTCCAACTGGAAGGTTTTGACTTTTTGTCAAAGATCAGGTGACCATGGGTCTGATTGTTTATTTCTGATTCTTTAATTATATTTCATTGATCAAACTCTCTGTCTCTGCACCATGTGGCTTTGATCACTATTGCTCTGTAAAACAGCTTGAGGTCAGGGATTGTGATTCTCCCAGACCTACTGGGGGTGGAGGTGTGTCAGGCTGTCTCTGGGTGTGGGCAAGGTAGGTGGATAGGGTCTGGAGCACAAGATCTGCTCCAAGGAGCATTTGTGGACCTGGGAACCTGGTGGCATAAGAACTCCCAGTTCTCTTTTATATATCTTAAAAATTCTCCAGATAGCTCATCTCCTGTAGAACCCAAGTCCAGTCTTTGATTTTATCTATAGGTCCAGTAATTTACTTCAGGTTTCTTGTGATTATCTTATGAATCAGTATTCCATGATCCAATTCCTTTACTTTTTTTAGGAGACAGCAAGCATACACTTTTATTTTAACACTGGGAAAGAATTCAGTGATCTGTCTGCCTTTGTTAAACACAGACAATGAGCTAGTTGGGTGGAACCCTGCCCTAAAATTACCATTTCTACCACACCTTGGCTTAACCTTGCTCTGTCCTAAACTGACCTTAAATTTACATATCTGTCTGCCTTTGCGTCTTTCTGACATGATGCCTCATAGTGTAGCTCCCTTTGTTATTTTAGATTCATGAATCCTCTCATAATTCTTATTGCATCCTTTTGCATAGTTGAGAAGTTATATGTACTTTCAACAAGTATATTTAGAGTTATTTTCTCTAGCCTTAAAGGTTGTTCTGAAGGTTCCAGCATTTATCATTTTGCTGAGACATTATTCAAGCCTTCAGCTCCTGGACTCCTGCTGTCTTAGATTATCATGCAGTCATTAACCTTAACAGAGAGGATACTCCTTGGAGGAATGTGAAAATATGTACATTATTACACAAACAAGCCTCATGCCCAGTGCAGTCATCAACACTGGGATTCTTTCCCAGGGGCATGTTACTCCAGCCCCACCAGGGTCATGCAGGGCTCATCAAAAACACCTGATTGATACTGAGGAAAAATCCTCTACAAATCTGAAAATATGGAATGAGCATATTAAACAAATGAATTTATCATTTTCCTCAACAGGGAGAATCTGCACAAGAGAGGGAGCCTAGAATCCATATTACCTTGACAGAGTTCATCCTTTTCAGGTTAACCGACAATCTTATGCTTTCTGTCGTCATCTTTGTGCCTTTTCTTAGAATATGCATTCCCACTTTACTGGCATAAATAAATTTGGTAAGAAATTGTATTAGTTTCACAGTACCATGCACTTGTTTCTTAGCCATCTGGCTTTATTGAATTTTGCCTATTCCAATGCAATTACACCTATAATGCTGATAGTATTCTTTGTACATGAAACAGCAATAGCTGTGAATGTGCATGAAGTCAAAATCTGTTTTGTGGTGACTTTTAGGACAGCATAGTGCTTTCTGCTAGTTGGCATGACCTATGACCTTAATTTGTCTATATCCTTACCTCTAAACTACCCCATAAATAAGCCTCACAAATCTGCCTCCTCTTCATTGGGCTTTTTATGTGACTGGCAGTGTGAGTACTTGAAAAACTTATCTGTCCTTAAGTCTGTACTTCTGTGTATCAAATCAGATAGATCTCTCCTGTGGCTTCTCCTTATCTTGAAACTATTTAGCTCAGATGTCTCCATTGTTGGAATCATCTCATCCATCTCTGCTGGACCCATCATGGTAGTATCAGTGTTTGACATAGCTACATCCTACATCTACATCTTTATCCCCTTTCTGAAGATGTGTTCCACTAAGGGCTTTCACAATGCCTTCTCCTCCTGTACCCCCAACATTATTGCAGTCAGCCTCTAGTATAGAACCATTGTTTTTAATTATATGATGCCCAAGTCCAGTTACTCAACTAAGCAGAACAGAGTGATATCTCTGTTCTACACAGTGGTGATCTCCATCCTGAATGCCATCATTTATATCCTTATTTGGCTGATCTGAATCTCATTTGTACATTTGTGTATAATTTGGAAACTATCTGGAAGTATTTAAAATTAGTGTTATAATAATTACTACTAGTAAACAATTCCTACAGATGTCAAGAAAACTTTCTTTTTAAAATTCATATAGCCAACAATAATTTGCATGATTGTGTGCCATCTTCACTCTAAATGAATCCTATATATAAAGACAACAACATGGGGAAAATGATATCATTATCTTTATTTTATAAGTAGCTTAACTGAAGAGTTATTTAGATCATCCTGTTCATGACCATAAGTTGTAAGTTTAGCATTGAACCCACAGGACATGCTTCTACAATATCTACTTCTATAATCAGTTTCTAAAATAAATCTTCTGTCCTTAAAATGTTGCCCAAATTCACAGATGAGAAAATATCAGTGAGAAGCTGACCTTAATATGAAACAAGGGGCTGGTTAAGAGCATTGACTATAATTCCAGAGGTTCTAAGTTCAATTCCTAGCAGCCACATTGTGGCTCAAAAACATTTGTAATATGATTTGATGCCTTCTCCTAGTATGTCTGAATACAACTATATTGTACTCACATGTAAATAAATAAAATAAATATGAAACAGTTTCTCTAGAATGGTGTATATTTAACTCTCTTGATTCTGTCTTCAATGCTTTGCATTTATGCTTTCCATGACAATTACTAAAGTGATTTAGGCAAGGAAAATGATGTAGGGGACATACTGAATGATACCCTTTATCAGTCTTTTGGACAAACTGTATACAAATATAACTATGGTGTACAAACACTGGTAAATGAATTGATTTTCAGTATGTATTCTTAATTCTTTCTTTAGCATAATTACACATTTAAATTATTATCAACCACTTTACTAGAGACAATTCAGGTACTTGAAATGTAAACTCAGATTTGAACTATTATCACCAATGAGGCAGTGTAAAGATATTAGGGTTTGGAGATGTTTTATAGTATCTACCAACATGAAAATATTCATATTAAAATATCAAGTAAAACTATACCAATATTTCAATAAAAGGTGCTAAGCAAGGCTGAAAGGAAGCAAGGTACATTAACTACAGATAATTATGAGGTGCTGTGTAATCATGTTATTAGTTTAATTTCTCATTTTTAATGCTCTATTGAAAAAGATATACATTGAAAATAAAAAAAAAAATTCTGGTGGAATCACCATCCTTGACCTCATGCTATAATACAAAGAAATAGTTATAAAAACTTCATGGTATTGGTACAGAGACAGATAGATTGATCTTGGAAGACCAAGAAATAATACCACACACTTACAGAAACTTGATCTTTGATAAGGAAGCCAAAAACTTATAATGGAGAAAAGAAACAGTCTTCAATAAATGGTGCTGGCCTAACTGTCTGTCTGTAGAAAAAATGAAAATAGATACATATATGTCAGCTTGCACAAAACTCAAGGACAAGTGGATCAGAAATCTCAACACATTGAATCTAATAGAAGAGAGAGTGGGCATTGGCCTTTAACTGATTAGCATAGGGAGAAATTTTCTAAACAGAACTCCAAGGGCTCAGGATCTAAGATCAACAATTGATAAATTGGATCTCATGCAACTAGAAAGCTTCTGTAAGGTAAAGGACATAGTCAATAGGACACATCAGAAGCCTACAGATTGGGAAAAATCTTCACTAACACCACATTTAACAGAGGGATAATATCCAAAATATACAAAGAACTGCAGGAGTTAGACTTAAGAAAACCAAATAATCATATTAAAAATGGGGTACAGAGCTAAACAAAGAATTCTCAGTTGAGGAATATCAAATGGCTGAGAAGCACATACAGAAATGTTCAACAACTTTAGTCATCAGGGAAATGCAAATCAAAATGACCCTGAGATTCCCCCTTATGCCAGTCAGAATAACTAAGATGAAAAACTCAGTCAACAGCAAATTTTATTTAGGGTATGGAGAATGAGGAACACTCCTCCATTGCTGTTGGGATTGCAAAATGGTAAAACCCTGAATACCAGCAGATTGGAAATGAATCTGGAGGTCCCTCCAAATATTGGAAATAGATCTACCTGAAGACCCAGCTATACCACTCTTGGGCATATATCCAAAAGATGACCCACCAGGCCACAGGGGCATATGTTCAGTGACGTTCATAGCAGCCTTATTTTTGATAGACAGAAGCTGGAAACAACCCAGGTGTCTCACAACAGAAGAATGGATACAGAAAATGTAATTCATGTACACAATGGAAAAATACTCACCTATTGAGGATGAGGATCTAAGAGGTGAGAGAATTTTAGGGCTCAAATGGAGGGACCTTGGAGAAAGTGCAGAGTAATGGGGAGGGGAAACTTGTAGAGTCTACCTCCAGTAGAGGACAGGGCATGAAGTGGAGGGATGGGGTTGCTATCCTTGTCAATAGCCTTGACCTAGTATTGTTTCTACAAGGACAAAAATGGAGAACATGAGACAAAGCAGGTCCAGTAACACGGTACAATTGGGATCCAGCTCAAGGGGAGGCCTGACAATGTTATTGATGCTGTGGTGTGCTTGCACACAGGAGTCCAGCATGGCAAGCTTCTGAGAGCCACAACAAGCATCTGAAAGAGTCAAATGCAGCCAAGCACCCAATGAATGGACAGAGATGGGGACCTCTGTGGTTGAATTTGGGAAATGATGGATGAAGCTGAGGAGGAGGACAACCCCATTGGAAGATTAGCACTCTCCACTGATCTGGACCCCTGAGATCTCTCAGATACTGTACTACGAACCAGGTAGCATACAGCAGTTGATATAAGGACCCTGAAGCATATATAGCAGAGGGTTGTCTGGTCTGGCCTCAGTGAGAAGATGCACCTAACACTAGAGAGACTTGAGGCCCCAGAGTGTGGGGAGGTCTGCCAAGGTGGGCTTGGGGGATTGAGAAAGACCTCTTGAAGAGAGGGGGGAAAAGGTATGAGATGGAGAGTGTTGGAGGGCAGACTAGGAATGGGATAAAATTGGACTCTAAGAAAGGATTAAAGAATTAAAAAACAACAATTTAAAATTTAGAAATAAGGAAAGCAGGCTGAGCAAGTCATGGGAAACAAGCTCATAACCAGTACCCATCTATGTCTTCAGCTCCAGTTCCTGCCTTTACTTTCCTTCTCTGATTGCTCTCTGTGATGGAATTTAACCTGAGATTTGTAAAACTTTCTTCTTCCCCCTAAATGATATATTTATTAACATTTGAAACTTTCAAATATGAAATAACAATTATTAAAATTTCAAAAAGGAAGATAAAGAAAATGAGGCTTGCCAGTTGGCAAAACTGGATATTAGTGCTTTCCATTAATTGTATACTTCTCCCTCTCTCTCCCTCTCCCTCTCCCTCTCCCTCTCCCTCTCCCTCTCCCTCTCCCTCTCCCTCTCCGTCTCCCTCTCCCTCTCTGTTTCCCTCTTCCTATCCCTCTCCCTCTCCCTCTTTTCTCTCTCTCTCGAAGGTACATTCACACACACAAACACATGGAGACTAAGAGAAAGTTAAAGTGAAAAAAATCAAAAGAAAATTGTAAAATATAGGGACAGAATTAACACATATTGGTACTAGAATCTCACTTCTGCCTCAACAATTAGAGCAGAAAGGTAACCATTTTTCCCCTTTGATTACAGACATAAAATTTATCTATTCATTTATGGACTATACAGCTGTAGTCACATAAAAGTCTCTTTACCTTGGGAAAGAAAACTTCTCTATTCTCCAGGAAAGCATTTTGCACATCAGTGTGTCACAAAGTTCTTATGGTATTCTTGAGACAGTTCAATTCAGTTCAGTTACTTAGCATTTAATAAACAGTAGGGATTCATTATGTGAATACCAAAACACCCAGAGCACCATCTGACTTCAGACTAATATGACATTGTGTAATCCTATGTGCTTCCTTTTCAAGAGCTATTTTGGTACTTATGTTTAAGTATAGGAGCTGCAGCAAAAAGCAGAAGGCTAAAAGAATTTACATTTTTCTCAATCAGAATTGCCTAATAACACTTCAGAAAATAGTACAAGTGAACAAAATCTTTCAATAAGACTGGATAAAAAATATTAAGGCAAAGGATGTGTGATAAACCACAGTAGAATTATCAGATTGGAAGAAGTGTATGTGGAGAATGATATTTATGAAGTATTAAGAAAAATGGGATTGCCTTTTTAATTGGATAATTTGGTTTGGGTTTTTTTCTTTTTCTTTCTTTTTTTTTTTTTTTTTTTTTTTGTAAGTTTCACATATTAGTCCTCTGTCAAATTTTGGGTTTGTGTAGACCTTTTCTGATTCTGTAAGCTGCCATTTTATCCTATCAATGGTACCCATAGCCTTGAAAAATTTTTGCAGTTCTATGAGGTCCCATTTATTAATTGTTGATCTATTGGTGTTATGTTCATTAATTTGTCTCCTGTGTCAATGAGTTCAAGGCCATTCCTTACTTGCTCTTCTATTAGATTTAGAGTGTCCTGTTTTATGTTGAGGTCATTATTCTACTTGGACTTGAGTTTTGTGAAGTGTTATAGATATGTTTATTTGTATTTTTCTGCAGTCAGGCATCATTTAGACAATTTATTTGATGAACTGTTTGTTGAAGACACTTTCATTTATATTTTGTGTGGTTTCAGCTTGTTTATCAAATATCAAGAGTTTATAGGTAAAATTCTGGGTCTTCTATTCCACTGATCATCCTGACAGTTTTTATTCTAATTCCATGCAGTGTCTATTACTATTGCTCTGTAGTGCAGACTGAAGTCAGGGATATTGATACCTTGAGAAGTTCTTTCATTGTTTAATGTTGTTTTACCTATCCTGAGATTTTGTTTTTTGTTTTTGTTTTTCATATGAAATTGGGACTTGCTCTTTCTAGCTCTATAAATATTTGCATTGGATTTTTGATGGGAACTGCATGGAATGTGTAGATTACTTTTGGTAAATGGTCATTTTATGAGCAGAGGGAACCTTTTCATCTTCTGATATCTTCCTTGGGTTCTTTCTTCAGTGACATGAAATTCTTGTCATACAGATCTTTGACTTGCATTCCTGAAGGTATACCAAGTTTTTTTTTTTTTATATATTATTTGTGGCTATTGGCAAGAGTGCTATTTCCATAAATTCTTTTTCAACCTATATATCAGTTGTATAAGGAAGGACACAAGTCCACAAGGTTTGTGTATTGATTTTGTATCCACCCAGTTTGCTGAGGATGTTTGCTAGCTGCACATGTTCTTTTGCAGAATTTTTGGAGTCTGTTATGTATACTATCATATCATCTATGAATAGGGATACTTTAACTTCTTCCTTTGCAATGTGTATCCCCTTGTTCTCCCTGTGTTCTTTATTGCCCTGGCTATAGCTATAAGTGCTATGTTGAATAGACAGGAAGAAAGTGGGAAGCATCATCATGTCCTTGACTTTAGTGGAATTGTTTTAAGTTACTCTCCACTTAATTTAATGTTGGTATTGGCTTGCCGTATATTGGTTTTATTAAGTTTATGTATGCACCTTGCATCCCCCAGTCCTTCAAAAATTTTAAAATGACAGAGTGCTGGATTTTGTCAAAGCCTTTTTCAGTATCTAATAAGATGACATTGCATTTCTCTAGTTTGTTTATAAGGTGAATTAGATCGATAGATTTTCATACATTGAACTATTTGTACACCATTGGGATGACACCTACTTGATTTCGGTGGATGAATAATTTTCAATACAGTCATCTCAAATGGCCAAAGAAGTGCTTAAATGATGTTCAATATCCATTTTTTTTTATTTTGAGAAAATCATTTTTATTATTACTGCCCAGCTTGTGTGCAGGATTATGTACCAAATGGCCAGATCTTCTAAAGAACATCTGCATAATATTTCTGTTATGTTTCAAGAGATGAAAATAAGTGTACAAGGTTAAGTACAAAAATATACAAGACAACAGACATGAGAAAATCTATGTATGACATTTTATCCCACCCGTAGCTTTAATATATTTGAAAAGTATAATTCATAGAACTAAAATTATTTAGTTTAGTCCTGTCAAGTTTAATGGAAGTGGGTTTAACCTGATTACAACACTAACACCAATATCACTGTTCTAATATTTACAAAAAACCTCATATTTTTCAATAAATTAAAGTCAGTGTAACACCCATGCAAGCTAGAATACTAGCTATTTTGTGAACAAGGACCGAACATCTGAAAAAGTTTATAAAGCGGTACAGTTGGGATGTAATGGGAATAAAAATACATTATAGAAAAAATGGGGTGAAAGTGGGTAACAAGGATGGATATTTTCTCAATGAGTTATATTTGTATATGAGATTATACAAATCGGAGGCATTATGTGATATTCATTTCCTAGTGAAAAATACATAAAGAGAGGATTGTGCTGAGAAAAGGAAGTGCTGTCAGATGGGGTCCACTGGAATGTTTAGATAATTCGATTGCCTATCATTCCTGTAGAAATAGTAGGAAGTAAACTCTAGGTCTCCAGAAAATAGTGACCATGATAAAATCAGTTATATAGAAAAGGTGAAGGAAAGTATAGATTGAAAAATGCTAGGATATGGAACTTTCTGACTGTTAGATGAGGATTGATCAGATAGGAGGGGATACTGTGACTTCAATGGCCCAGATGTGCCGAATGGATGCTATGATCCATAATATACTCCTTTGAGATTAACGGGTAAAGTAGGAAAACAGGCTAATGTATAGAGGAGTAAAATTTGTTACTATGGCCATTTCTATCATAGGAAGTCAATTCAAGACTTCAAAATAGACAGAACTTTTTAAAGTACTCATAGAGCAACTCTATCCAATATCCTCCTTTTTGATTTTAAAAAAGATTCATTTCTTTTTACTTTTTTGTGTATGAGTGCTTTGCCTTTAAACATATGTACCCTATGCATTCCAGAATCCTTTATAAGGCAGAAGAGTGTGCTGAATCCCCTAGATTTTGAATTGTAGATTGGAGCCAAAATATTGGTTCTGGGAACTAAATGCAGGTCCTCTGCAAAAGTAATAGGTGGTCTTATATATTGGGCCATCTCTCCAGTCCATTCAATCTCCTCTTAGTTCTACCTTGTCATTTATCTTTACTCTGTCTTGCCTGCTTCTTTATTTTTATGTTTCATTTAATATGTGTGCTTTGGAGTATGCATGTGTGTGCACAAGAACTTGCAAGTTTACACATAAGAGTATAACTTGTGTGAGTTAGTTCTTTCCTTCTACCATATAAGTCTCTTGGATCAAAGTCAAGTTATCATGCATGGTGGCATTGGTTTTTCCCAGTAAACATTGGCTTCTTCATATTGTCAGCTGTCATTTTGTGAAAGTTATGACTAACGCTTCTAAGAGATTGTTCCTAGTCTTTGGCATTCAACAAACTTCCCAACATATCTGGTAAAATGTTCAGGTGCTTCTGACTACATGAGACCTTAAAACTTTTGCCATGTAAACTACAATTCCTGAACACAAAATTAGTCCCTGCAAAAGCCCTGGATGGAGTGTTCAAGTGTTCTGTATTTTATATTTTGTATTGTCTGAGTTTGAATTACAATAATATTTGCTTTTTCATTTTGAATTACGTAATTCATAACTTAATAACCAGTCAGAAATATTAGTGTTAGTATCAATGAAGATTTGAACACAGTTCTATTTCAGGATAGCTTTGGAGGAAGACAGGGAAAAGATATCAAAAACCACCTGTGTCTTTCTTCATGACAGGAAATTTTTTTGGAATCTTCTGTCAGAGCTTTGGAATTATTTTACAGGTAGATACAAGATAACCATTGAGCCATTCATTCCATCTAGAAAATTTATTGTATTGTCAACCAAGAAGATACTAAAATTTGTTACTAAATGATACAATTCTCATAGAATTTATATTGTAATGGAGAGTGCAGTAGAGAAGAATCAAGCTTTAAAAATATAAAGTGTTGTGGGGAAGAATAAATGGAGCCGATCTTAGTAGGAAAGTTAGCTGTGTTGGTGGTAGGTTGTGTTAACTGTGTAGGGTAGCAATGAAATCCCTATGTAGCTAGTGGTATTAGATAAAGAAACTAAGACAGGCACGTGTATTCTGTTCTAAGGTGAAGGAAAATATTTAGAAATAAAATATAGGTGTAGACAAATCTAGGGATATAATAAAATACATGTTTACAGACATTTCTTCTATGAATAATTCATGTAAAATAAACACCAGCCAAGAAAGACATACCTACAGGTGCTATAGTGTACTATGCATATAATATAGATCATTCCCAAATATCATGGGAATAAACATGAACTTTCTTATTTGATCTAAGTCTAACTCCACAAGATGAAAAATCACCCCTAACACTCCTATGACTGAGCCAAACCTGTGATAGACAGTTAGTGGTCACTAGGGAAGAACCCACCATCTTTATCCCAATTAATGGATATAGGATCAAACAAATTCTCAATGGCTTAACATTGTATGCATAGATTTTTCCATCTCCCAACCCTTATCATAATGGTTTCTTTGTGTAGTAAATAGTGATTAACAAAAAATCAAACCAAAACAAATAAATAAACCAACAACAACAACAACAACAACAAAAAAAAACACTTCTCAATGTAGAGAGAACTGTGGAAGGTGCTACAATATGTGGAACTTCTATACAACACCTCCTTTTCTCTAATCTCAGGAATCATTATGAGAATGGGTGAAAAGATGTAAGAGCTAGAACTGGTGGATGACTACAAATAAACAGGGTTTTCAGGACATCAGAAATGATTGCAAATATGGATTCATATAAGCACTTTTGGCATCAACATGCTCAAACCAGAAAAAAATCACAGCACAGAGGAGGAACATGAGCATGAAGTCCACAGGTAGCTGAGGAGTGATTAGCAACTTAAGACTTCCAGGAGGAAAGTAAATTATCTATAAGGACATTGCCCTGGTAGGCTACCTATGCTGCGTTAAAGCCTAAATTCCTAAATTGCACAAGATGAATTTGGTAAAAAAATATATTTGAATGTGCAGAAGAGAGAGATATACTGAGAAGAGTTTGAGAGGAGCTGTACATGATCAAAATATTTTATATAATGTTCTCAAAGACTTATTAAAAACTACATAAAATAAAATGCAATAAAATATAATATCTATATGTACTGGGAGAAAAATGAGATTCAGGCAAAAGGAATAACAAGAAGGTGAATTGCCAACCTCAGATGATGGTCACACTTGTCTTGGGTAATTATCATTATTATATTGAATTTTACAAACCAGGTTACCCTAAGAAAATATTTTCTTTCCCAGATGTCTCTTCATAGCACCCTTAATCTCATTATTCCTGAGGCTGTAGATGAGGGGATTCAACATGGGGATCACCAGTGTGTTAGATATAGACAACACCTTGTTCTGATCAGTGGAGTAGCTGGACTTGGGCATCACATAAATGAATATAGCAGTTCCATAGAACAGAGTGACCGCAGTGAGGTGGGAGGTACAGGTCGAGAAGGCCTTCTGTCGACCCTCTCTGGAGTGCATCTTCAGGATGGTGATGAGGATATAAGTGTAGGAAATGGTTATGACAAACACTGTTAGCATAGTAACTGCACCAGCTGAAAATGAGATAACAACTACAGGGACAGTGACATCAGAACAGGAGAGCTCAATCAGAGGAGCAAAATCACAGAAAAAGTGATTGATTCTGTTTGGTCCACAGAAGAGAATGGATAAAAAAGAAAGCGTGGCAAAGGAAGCACAAAGAAAACCTCCTAGATAAGATCCTACAATCAACTGGATACAGACTTGTGTGCACATTTTGATGGAATAAAGCAGTGGGTTGCAGATTGCTACAAAGCGATCATAAGCCATGACAGCCAGAAGGAGGCATTCAAGTCCCCCAAAGAAAGCAGCTGAGCCAAACTGTATAGAACAACCAAGGTAGGAGATGGTATTTTGTTTTACCAAGAAGTTAACTAGCATATTGGGTGTGACAGAAGATGAAATGCCTATGTCAACAGAAGCCAAGTGACTGAGAAAAAAGAACATGGGATAATGGAGTTGGGAAGAGACATTAATGAGAAGGATGGTGCTGAGGTTCCCAAACACAGTCACCAGGTAGATGCACAGAATGATGATGAAGAGGATGGCTCTAAGAACTGAGTCATCAGTTAAGCCCAATAAAATGAACTCTGTCACAGCAGTGTGGTTCCCATCCTCTAGGAAAGCCATGGAATAGTGTAGCTAGTGCTAGATTAAGGCTATGATGAAGATATTACAAAATGGAATTTATAAATTGGTTACTTCAGTTCATTTAATAGAACATTATAAACTAATATATTATTCAAAACATTGAATCACTTACTGATATTTTACTAGCATCATAATTATTTGTACATTTATGTGCAGTAATTACTTCAAAATGATTTAAGCACAAATGCCTGAAATGAGGTATAAATAATAAATAACTTTTATTTACATTTACTTATAATGAAATATAAAAGATTGTCATTAAGGCTAAAGTTTAAAATTATGAGAATTGGACCAGTAAAACAGCTTGGTAGGTAAAGATTCTTGCCACCAAGTTTCACATGTTACAGATAGAGTTTGATTCCTGGAACCCACAAGATGGGAAGGAATAAGCAATTACTGAAATTTGTTCTTTGTCAGTCACACATGTGCTGTGTTATCAGTACCCCGTTACACAAGTAAATAAATATATAAATACACCAATAAATTCATAGATGAATAACTATAAAATAATCTGTATCTTAAGAATACAACAATGTATTTGTTATTAGCTTAACAAAAGAATGAATTATAAAAGCATAGAATTAAATAATGAAGTCTTAAGTTATTGCTATTATTGAATGATTACTACATTACTAGCCCAGGATATAAAATAACTTGTATGTTTTCCTATTTTTATTTCTTTGAAGTTACATTGTTCCTTTTGTCATTTCTATATTCTAGCAGACAAATATTTTAAGTTAAGTAACAGACTCTCAAAAATACAAAGTAATCAATTTATGGAGATTCAGTATCAGCTCAGTTATTAAGAGCACTTGGTGAACTGGCACAAAAAGGGTTTAATCCTCTGTGTTTTCTGGCGAGAGTCTGTTGTTCCAGTTCTGAGGTCCCAGTACTCTCTTGTGGTCTTCACAGTCACCAGGAATACATGTGCTACAATGTGTTCATTCTGACAAGAGTCACACACAAAATAAAAATGAGAAATCTTTAAAAAGAGAAGTAGATACAAACCCTGGTTAGACCAAACTCAGAGTACTCCTTTTAGTAACCAGGCTATAAAATAATGGGTGGGCATACAATTGAGGCTATGATAAATTAGAACCAGTATCAGAGGGGAATTTCAGCTCTCAGATGCGTAAGACAAAGTCTGTAAAACTGAATAAAGATTATGTTAAATTTACAAATCTGACTTCCAGTTGTAAACTCATTCAATATTTTAAAGTCTTCTAAAGAGGTAATTGTTCTTTAAAGTAATTTGAAATATCAATTTTAACAGGTTTTATGAATATATAGCACATTATTAGTTACTCTTTAGACACACCCATTCCTTTTCCAGTGTAACAGTGTTTTCTAACTGAAATATTTTGGAATGAATTCTCATCATTTTCAACAAAGGTCAGTGCTCAGTATTTAAATTCAAAAGTTAAAAGATTTCTAAAGACTCACTCAGCAAAGGGCAAATAGGCTGTCATTTCTCACATTCTATACTTACGTTCTCATTTGTGTGTCATGATGTCTCTGAGGCAAATACATTCACTTCATAAACAACCAGATCCTTGCACAGGATATCTCCTAACAGTAAGCCGACAAAGTGTTTTAAAGCTAGTGAATATGTTAGCCTGTTGGTGAACTCTACATGTGTACAGATTTGAAGGTCATGTTGATTTCTGGTCTTGCCAACATATGGATAAAAAGGAAATCTATAAAAATTTGCTTTTATGCCGATTAGTCTGATCAGTTTATTCATGAAATACAAGGAAATTCTATGAAAGTTTCTGTTCCCCCCTTCTGTTATACAACTTCATAATTCCATCTGACATATTTCTATATCATGGTTTGAAATAAGATACATATAAAAAAAAGTATCTCCATTTACCAACAAACTCTTACCTCCTTAAATAAGAATTCATTTTAAAGTAAGAATTCAAAATTTTTAGATTTTTACAGATATAAATCTCTTTCCAACTGTCATTATTTATCCCTGAGGATAAGTCCCTGCAGAGGCTCTGGATTCCAGTGTGAATTAAAATCACCAATGATCATTACCTTTGATCCAGTGAGTATTGAGCAGGTCATTTCATACAAAGACAATTAATTTTCAAGTACTCAGTCAATCTAAAGCAATCTATTTTCCTCTTTATGTGAGAATTAGCACACTTTTACTTGGTGATTATGGGATTTACATGATAACAAATTATCAGAGGAAAATGTTCTTTCAAGTTAATATTTGTTTCAGGTTAGTTTACATTAGAGGATATAAACTACTCATTACAATGGACCATTTTGTTTCTTTCATTCATGTGCATCAATTTTTCTTTTAATATTTTAGTGATTGATGTAATATACTCTATTAGGGACTTAGGTGAATATAGGGAGGGATGAGATTCAAAATTGAGTAATTGTTTGAGGCACTGACAAGTTTTATAGATGAGAGTATAAAATGTCACACTTAGAAAATAGTGCATAGAAATAGGAATGTATGATTTCTAGTAAGAATTAAGATTCCATAATATATTTTTTAATTTTTTATTTGTTATATTCTTTATTTACATTTCAGATGATATCCCCATTCCTGGATCCCCCTTCTCCAAAAGTCCCATAAACCCTCTTCCCTCCCCTTGTTCCCCAATCACCACCTACCCATTTCTCTATCTTGGAATTCCCCTACACTGCTGTACTGAGCCTTTCCAGTACCAGGGGCCTTTCTTTCCTTCTTCGTGGGCATCATTTGATATGTGAATTGTTTCTTGGGTATTCTGAGCTTCTGGGCTAATATCTGCTTATCAGTCAGTGCATACCATATGTGTTCTTTTCTGATTGTTTCGCCTCACTCAGGATAACATTCTCTAGTTGCACGCACTTGCCTAAGAATTTCATGAATTCATTGTTCTTAATAGCTAAGTAATATTCCAGAGTAAGTATATCACCTTTTCTGTGTCCATTCCTCTGTTGAGGGAAATCTGGATTCTTTCCAGCTTCTGGTCATTATAAATAGGACTACTATGAACATAGTGGAGCATGTGTCCTTACTACATGCTGGAGAATCCTCTGGGTATATGCCCAGGAGTGGTATATCAGGGACCTCCAGTAGTATCAAGCCCAGTTTTATGAGGAACTGGCAGACTGATTTCCAGAGTGGTTCTACCAGCTTGCAACCCTACCAGCAGTGGAAGAGTGTTCTTCTTTCTCTACATCATTGCCAGCATCTGTTTTCTCCTGAGTTTTTGATCTTAGCCATTCTGACTGTATGAGGTGAAATCTCAGGTTTGTTTTGATTTGCATTTCTCTGATGACTAAGGATTTTGTGCATTTCTTTAGGTGCTTCTGGTCCATTCCATATTCCTCAATTGCTAATTCTTTTTTTTTAATTTTTATTTATTTATTTATTTATTTATTTATTTATTTATTATTCGATGTATTTCTTATTTACATCTCAAATGATTTCCCCTTTTCTGGACCCCTTCCCACTTCCCTGTTCTGGTTTTGCCCTATACTGCTATACTGAGTCTTTCCAGAACCATGTTTAACTCTGTACCCCATTTTTAATAGGGTTATTTGTATCTCTGGACTCTATGTACTTGAGTTCCTTGCATATCTTGGATATTAGCCATCTGTCTGATGTAGGGTTGGTAAAGATCTATTTCCAATTTGTTGGTTGCCCTTTGTCTTTTTGAGAGTGTCATTTGCCTTACAGAAACTTTGTAATTTTATGAGGTCCCATTTGTCAATTTTTGATCTTAGTGCATAAGCTTTTGGTGTTCTGTTCAGGTAATTTTCCCCTGTGCCCATGTGCTCAAGGCTCTTCCCCAGTTACTTTTATATTAGTTTCAGTGTGTCTGGTTTTATGTGATTGCCCTTGATCCACTGGGACTTGAGCTTGGTACAAGGACATAAGAATGGAGCGATTTGCATTCTTCTGCTTGCTGACCTCCAGTTGAACCAGGACCACTTGTTGAAAAGGCTATTTTTTTCCACTGGATGGTTTTAGCTCCTTTTGTCAAAGATCAAGTGACCATAGTTGTGTGGGTTCAATTCTATTCCATTGATCTAACTGCCTGCTACTTTGACCAATAACATTCAGTTTTTATCACTATTGCTCTGTAGTAACACTTGAGGTCTATGATGCTGATTCCCTGAGAAGGCCTTTTATGTTTGAGAATAGTTTTAGCTATTCTGAGTTTTTTGTTATTCCAGATGAATTTAAGAATTGCTCTAACTCTATGAAGAATTGAGTTGGAATTTTGATGGGATTGCATTGAATCTGTATTTTGTTTTTGGCAAGATGGCCATTTTTTACTATATTTATGTGGGCAATCCATAATCATGGGAGATTTTTCCATCTTTTGAGATCTTCTTCTATTTCTTTCTTCAGATACTTGAAGTTCTTGTCATACAGATCTTTCACTTGTTTAGAGACATGTCAAGATGCTTTATCTTGTTTGTGACTATGTGAAGGGTGTCATTTCCCTAATTTCTTTCTCAGTCTCTTTGTCATTTGAGAATAGGAATGCTACTGATCTGTTTCAGTTAATTTTTTATCTCTCCACATTGCTGAAGTTGTTAATCAGCTCTAAGAGTTCTCTGGTGGAGTTTTTGGGGTCACTTAAGTATAGTATCATATAATCTTCAAGTAATGATAGTTTGATTTCTTCCCTTTCAATTTATACTCTTTTGACCTCCTTTTGTTGTCTAATTGTTCTAGGTAGAACTTCAAGTAGTATATTGAATAGATAGGGACAGAGGTCAGCCTTGTCTAGTCCCTGATTTTAGTGGGATTGCTTCAAGATTCTTTCCATTTAGTTTGATGTTGGCTACTGATTTGCTGTATATTGCTTTCACTATGTTTATGTATAGGCCTTGAATTCATGATCTTTTCAAGACTTTTTTTTAATGTTTGAATGCATATTTACTTTATTTCAAGATGCCATAAATTTTATATGTACCTTGAGTTCTTCAGAGCCAATGAAAGCATTGCTCAGTCGATTTACAACATTGTAGTGACACACACACAGATACACACACACACACACACAGACACACACACCAATCTGCGTGTATCTGTGTGACCAATGTGTGTCAGATTAAACTTGAGAAAGGGAAATCAGGAACAGCAGAATGCAAGAATATGCTACAATGGAGAAAGTGGAGTCTGCACATTATCAGTTTTAACAAATTAGAGCAAGACAGTGGTGGCAACTGAGTATCTTAGGTGCACAGTGTTTAGGAGGAACCAGGGAAGAATGCCAGAGGAGCCAATTCTAAATTTTTCTGGATTGCTTCCGTGAGAATACTTGGATGTATTTGCTTTTTAGTGTGACAAATCTTTAGCTTTGGCTGTCAGTTAATTTCCAGAAGTTGAGGGAATTTCTGGGCTTGCTGTGAGTGGGAGGTTTGCCGAATAGCAGAGCAGCCATAGGGAGAGGCTCTCTGAAGCTGTTCTGAATGTACCTCTAATGGGCCGTCATTGTCCAGAGATTCTGTAGCTTGCTATTTATCGCTGGTGAAAAATTAGCCTGCTTAGGTACTTGTCAGTTTGGCATCTTTTCAAACTCAAGTTTACTAAGTAGTTAGTTCTTTTTTTTTTCTTTTTTTTTAAATATTTTTATTTTCTATATTCTTTGTTTACATTCCAAATGATTTCCCCTTTCCCGGATCCCTCCTCCCCAAATGTCCCAACAGTAAGGGATTCTGAATTTGGTCAAATGATTTTTCAGCACCTAATGAAATGACCGTGTAGATTTTTTGTCTTTTAGTTTGTTTATGCAGTGGATTACATTGATATATTTCTGTATATGAAACCATCCCTGAATCCCTAGGATGAAGCCTACTTGATCATGGTGAATGATTGTTTTGATGAGTTCTTGGATTTGGTTGGCAAGAATTTCGTTATTTTTGCATCCATATTCATAAGGGAAAGAGCTCTGAATTTCACTTTCTTTGTTGGATCGTTGTGTGGTTTTGATATAATTGTAATTGTGGCTTCATAGTGTTCCTTCTGTTTCTATTTTGTGGAATAATTTGAAGAGTATTAGTAGTAGGTCTTCATTGAAGGTCTGATAGAATTCTGCACTAAAACCATTTGGGCCTGGATGTTTTTGTTTGAGACACTTTTAATGACTGCTTCTATTTCTTTAGGGGTTGTGGGAATGTTTAGATGGTTTATCTGATCCTGATTTAACTTAGGTATTTGGTATTTGTCTAGTAAATTGTCCAGTTCATCCAGATTTTCCAGTTTTGTTGAGTATAGGCTTTTGTAGTAGGAGATGATAATTTTTTTAATTTCTTCAGCTTTGGTGTTATATCTTCATTTTTGTTTCTGATTTTGATTATTTGGAAACTGTCTTTGTGCTATCTGGTTATTTGGTGAAGGATCTATATTGTTGATTTTCTCAAAGAACCAGCTCCTGGTTTTGTTCATTCTTTGTATAGTTCTTTTTGTTTCAACTTGGTTGATTTCAGCCCCGAGTTTGATTATTTCCTGCCATATACTCCTCTTGGGTGTATAGCTTCTTTTTGTTAAACAGCTAGTGTATGAGAAATGAATAACAAGGATTATTATTACCTTACTTGTCCTGTATATTCCTGTCTGGTTTCATTTTTCCCTGGAAATGATCTCATGACACTCATTTTTTTAACATGTGAATAGAGAAGCAGAAGGCTGAATGACATAGTAAATTTGAAAGTCATAAAATAAATAATATTATGTAAGAGGTAAATATTTCCCACAGAACAAATTGTAACCCAATTTGTTCTAAGAATTTCATCTTCAAGCATTTCCAGATATGCATAGAAATAAGAATAAACCAAAGAAGTTTATGTCATATCTCAGAAATTAGAAAGTACTTGGTAGGCAGGACATTGGATGGGAGCCCCCAAAACAAATTCCCCATTAAAAATGGGGAACAGGGCTAAACAAAAAAAAATCACCTGAGGAATATCGAATGGTGGAGAAGCACCTAAAGAAATGTTCATCATCCTTAGTCATCAGGGAAATGCAAATCAAAACAATCCTGAGATTTCACCTCACACCAGTCAGAATGGCTAAGATCAAAAAGCCAGGAGAAAACAGATGCTGGTGAGGATGTGGAGAAAGAGGAACACTACTCCACTGCTGGTGGGGTTGCAAGCTGGTACTACCACTCTGGAAGTCAGTCTGGCAGTTCCTCAGAAAACTGGGAATGATACTTTCAGAGGACCCCGCTATACCACTCCTGGGCATATACCGAGAGGATTCGCCAGCATGTAATAAGGATACATGCTCCACTATGTTCATAGCATCCCTATTTATAATAGCCAGAAGCTGGAAAGAATCCAGATGTCTCTCAATAGAGGAATGGATACAAAAAATGTGGTATATATACACAGTGGAGTACTATTCAGCCATTAGAAACAATGAATTCATGAAATTCTTAGACAAATGGATGGAACTGGAGAACATCATCCTAAGTGAGGTAACTGAGTCTCAAAGAACACCTCTAGTATGTACTCACTGATAAATGGATATTAGCCTATAAGCTTGGAATAGCCAAGACACAATGCACATATCAAATGGTGCCCAAGAAGAAGAAAGGAGTGGCCCCCAGTCCTGGAAAAGCTCAGTGCAGCAGTGTAGGGGAATACCAGGAGAGGGAAGTGGGAAGGGGTGGATTGGGAAAGAGGGGGAGAGAAGAGGGCTTATAGGACTTTCGGGGAGGGGAGATTCAGGAAAGGGGAAATCACTTGAAATGTAAATAAAGAATATATTGAATAAAAAAACAAAACAAAACAAAAAACCCAAAAAACCAAAACCAAAACCAAAAAAACCCACACATTGTTTTAAAGATCCACAATACCTTCTCCTTGAGAATTATAAAGAATCCCAGTAATATAGGTAACATTAAATTGTTTCCAAAACACCTCAAATGATTGACTCTGATAGCCAATTCCATTATCTGTTTTAATCTGATTTGGAACACCAAGCATAGAAAAACAATGCTGGTGGACAATTACATTTTTAGTTACTTTTGTTAAAGCAGTTGGAACTAGAAAGCCTGAAAAGGTCTCAATAGTCACATGTGCATATTTTACTTTTCTAAAATAGAAATATGAGTACCAATTTGCAATATTTGATTAGGTATAAATCCTTGAGAATTAGCACCATTTTGTGGTACAGGTAGAAATGAGGCCACTGAGAACAAGTCTTTACAATATGATGTGCACATTTCTAAAAATACCAGATTATTGTCTCAGGCCGATACTGTTATAATGATGTAAAGAATGAGATTGTATGGGCAATTGTCCTTAAGTAAAGCCTATAATTTGCCTGGGATACTAATCTGCTGTGGCATTACATTATGGTGTCTTGTTCACGCAGTCAAGACGTGCTCTTAAATGTCGAAAGACAGTCCTTTAAAGGAACACTAATTTTTCTTTTTTTTTTTTTAATTTTCTATATTCTTTGTTTACATTCCAAGTCATTTCCTCCTTTCCAGTTCCCCCCTCACCATAAGTCCCATAAGACCTCTTCCCTACACTTATTCCTCAATCAACCCCCTCCCTGGCAATCTGGTCTCTGTCCAGGTAATCCCCTACAATGCTGCATCAAGCCTTTCCAGGGCCAGGGACTTCTCTTTTCCTTCTTCTTGGGAATCATTGGATATATTAATTGTGTCTTGAGTATTCAGAGCTTCTGGGCTAATATCCACTTATAAGTGAGTGCATTCCATGTGTATTCTTTTGTGATTGGGTTGCCTCACTTAGGATGATATTTTCCAGTTCCAAACATTTGCCTAAAATTTTCATGAATTCATTGTTTTTAATTGCTGAATAGTACTCCATTGTGTATATATACCACATTTTCTGTATCCATTCCTCCATTGAGGGACATCTGGGTTCTTTCCAGCTTCTGGCTATTATAAACAAGGATGCTATGAATATAGTGGAGCATGTGTCCTTATTGCATGCTGGGCAATCCTCTGGGTATATGCCCAGGAGTGGTATAGCAAGGTCCTCCAAAAGAGTCATGCCCAGTTTTCTGAGGAACCACCAGACTGATTTCCAGAGTGGTTGTACCAGCTTGCAATCCCACCAGCAGTGGAGTAGTGTTCCTCTTTCTCCACATCCTCACCAACACCTGCTGTCTCCTGAGATTTTAATTTTAGCCATTTTGACGGGTGTGAGGTGAAATCTCAGGGTTGTTTTGATTTTCATTTCCCTAATGATTAATGATGTTGAACTTTTCTTAAAGTGCTTCTCAACCATTTGAAATTCTTCAGGTGAAAATTCTTTGTTTAGCTCTGTATCCCATTTTTAATAGGGTAATTGGGCTCTCTGGAGTCTTCCTTCTTGAGTTCTTTGTATATATTGGAAATTAGCCCTCTGTTGGATGTAGGTAGGAAATTAGCCCTCTGTTGGTGAAGATCTTTTCCCAATTTGTTGGTTGTCGTTTTGTCAGATTGACAATGTCCTTTGCCTTACAGAAACTTGTAATTTTATGAGGTCCCATTTGTCAATTCCTGATCTTAGAACATAAGCTATTGGTGTTCTCTTCAGGAACTTTTCCCCTGTGCCCATGTTCTATAAAGCTATTGGTGTTTTGTTCAGGAACTTTTCTCCTGTGCCCATGTCCTTAAAGGAACACTACTTTTTCTTAACTTGAGTTGTATTTGCATAATTGTAAAATTTGAGAATTAGAAGTATTGAAAAAAGGAACAATTTTAAGCTATTGTAAGCCATGAGCTATATATATGTTGTCTATCAGTGTAAAAATTAAAGCTTGATTTTTCAATGTTTTAACCACAGTAGCCACAGTTCATAGTTCAATTATTAGTGCTGAAGTGGAGGGGAACTCAAGAGAATAAACAGGTAATCCAATCACATGTACTAACTTCCCGTTAGATAAGCCTACTGCAAATATGGTTGGCACTTTCTCTATTGACCATATACACAAATTTTCAGGAAATACAAAAGCATTCACAGAAACAAATTGTGACAACTTGTCTTTTGGATAATCATTATCAATTTTGATTAAGAGGTTTGCTATGCAATAGGTCAACTATCAGTATTCTGCAATAACAAGTTTAATTGCTATTTGAAACAAGGAACAGATGTTTCATTAGGTTCTTAAGACACTCTTTTCAAAATACTTTCAAGATTGGATCCTACAATTCTTTATTCTTTATGCAGCTTCATAATAGGATGTTAAAACTTTACTTGGATATGTAAAAAGATGAATCAACATTAATACTCCCTTTGCCAAAAGTGAGGTCTTAGCCAGTTAACATGTCCTAAAGATTTTTGAACATATTTGAAGTAAATCATCTTTTTTTAAAATTTTCTGTGTCACAGTTTGTCTAGGATATAACTGAGGTCCCCCAAATATTAATGTAAGGCTATTAGCCATTCCTAGAGGCAAAACTTTCCAATTATTACAAGCTCAGTAGAAGTAAATCCTTTAAAATGATCAGGATGCAAAGGAAAAAATAACTCTCCAAATCCATAATAATTCTATATGGAGTAGGCAGGCCAGATTATAGTGCCCTTACAAGTATCATAGCCTCATTAGCTTTTCATCGATCTTAAGTTTGAACTTTGTTTTGAACAACACCTGTAAATCTGTAAATTGCAAGACAAAAGCAGTGCTACACAAACCTAGCTGAGTCAGGTCTGAACTTTGGATTGACTCAAATGTAAGTATTTAATAATCTGAGTCTATAGCCTGAGGTCAGACCCAATGATTACACCTCCAGCAACGAGGACAGATTCCAGGAGATCAATTCTCCTGCTTGTTTATGCCTCTAATTTTTGGACAGTCTTTCCTAAAATGATTTATGCCCCCATATGTAAAACATTCCTTATCACATTGGCACTGTGAAAGCATTACTTATACTGTAGTCCCCTGCAAGGCAGCAGCCATAGCCAGACCCTGATTGTATGATGGTCGAGTTTCTGCGCAAAAATGAATATATGTCTGCCTTTGCTTTGTATGGCTGGATGGCCACATGGCAGACTAATTTAGTATTTTCAAAAGACAATTGTATAACAAAAGTAACCTTTCTTGAGGGTCTCTGAAAATTCTACTAGATGTTTTTAGTAGTCTATCCAAATATTCCTGAAATAGTTCATCAGGAGCCTGTTTGATACCAAATAAATTCCCACTGAGATCACCTTTTCCAATCTTGGGTGGATAAATTTTGATTCTACCACTATATCAAACAAAGCTTATATACAAGGGGGCAGCAGGCCCATACTTGCCACAGCTGTTTTTAATGTTTATTACTTATGCAAACATCCTAATTACAAAATATGGGTGAGTTAAGAATCCTGAGCTTGCATTCAAACTGCCAAGTGCAGTCAATGAAACACTGACAATTTAATCATTTTTTTTGGGGGGGGGGTTCTTTTGCCATATTAGAGCTTAACCATAATTTTAGAAAACAAAACCCAATTTTAAACAATCCATTTTCATTAAAATCAATGCCAAAAGCATTACTATCATGTTACAAAGTTTGGCTGCCAGTTCTTACTTATGAATGCATGACATTGCAACTTTTAGTACCTCATTAAAGAAACATTGTTCTAAATCTTATCCCTTTTTTTTTACTCTAAGATAGCTTTTTTTTCCTTCGATATATTTTTTATTTACATTTCAATGATTTCCCCTTTTCTAGACCCCCACTCCCCGAAAATCCCATCAGCCCCCTTCCCTCCCCCTGTTTTCCCACCCAACCCTTCCCACTTCCCTCTTCTGGTTTTGCCCTATACTGCTTCACTGAGTCTTTCCAGAACAAGGGGCCACTCATTTGATGTGTTATCCCTTGTAAGTCTAGTTTCTAGGATAAGAATTACACAAGACATTATTGCAATTTAGAATGATCTTTAGAGGACTGTTTTTCATGGGTTGGCTCATGCCACGTGCTGTTGCTTAAAATGACTCCAACCCTGACTTACCAGTTTTAAGCTAACTTTCTTGTTACCAATATTACAATTTTTTAATACCCAATAACTTATAACCCAATACTCTATAGCCAAGACATGTAGGACATATGTATACCTCTAAGAAGCAAAAAATGAAGTGGAGTACACAAATCTTATAACTTTAGGCCAAATAAAATTTTTACTTTTTATAGCTATAATTTCAAGAGAAAAAGCACACTGTCATTTGCTGAACCCAATAATTACAATTGCAGAGAATTTTTTTTAGGAGAAAACAGCCATCAGCCTACTCACCCTATAACTTGAGGAGGTGCTGGCCCCTTTAAAAGCAGCTCTTTCTTCAGCTGTGCTTACTTACCAGCTATAGTGCAAGGTAACTTATAAGTTTCTGCTGTGCAAATGGAGACTGCCTTCTACAAGTTAAGCCAAATTAAGGGATGGATAGTCAGCAGATAAATTTTTAACCATTTTTCCCTTTCAACATGAAATGTAGAACAACAGTCATTCAAACAACAAAACAAACAAACAAAAGACACAAATTGATGTGGGAAGATTGATGCACCAAGGACAGACAATACAGAGAGGGAAGAGACCTTGATGTAACCAGAATTAACAATATATCCAGTAGTGTCTGAGAGGAAGCAGGACAGCTCCTGTTTTCCTTCTGTTCTTAGGAGAGCTCTGAAATCCATTCCCCCCTCTCTCTCTTCTGTCATCATTTGTACAACTAGCATCCGGGTTACCTGGAAGAGAATTCTGAGGTTAATGGGAAGGGGGCGAAAGAGAAATGAGTCAAGAGGACAGTTGCCCATAGAGACCGACTTTACTATCATTAAGCCAATATTTATAATCTTAGGAAAAACCACCCAGCCCCCCAAATGGCCGAGAGTTCATTAGATCTTCTTCTCAGCGGGTTGTCTGCTTTCAGTCATGCAGTTTTCTGTTGGTCTCCGGGTGGAGCTGCGCTGAGGTGAAATCGGCTGTATTGTTCCCAAGGAACTAGGGCAGGAGATAACGCCAGAGGAAGGGTGGAGGCTGTAGGCCAGGAATGCCGCAGCTTGAATAGGCAGGAGATAACGCCTGGGGAAGGGTGGGGGTTGCCAGCCAGGAAGGTCACAGCTAAATGCTGTGGGGGGGAAGGGACAGGTTTTTTTCGGTTTTTACTCTTTTTATTTTAATTTATTTTATTTCATTTTATACCCCACTTCTCTCACCTGAAGCAGCTCTTGGAGGCTGCAGATATCTGCCTATATAAAATTCCCAGTCCCAGTCTGCTGTCTCCCCCAGCAGATATCAGTGTTGGGCACACTGACTCAGGCTAGTCTGTATCCTTTTTGTACCCCTGCAACAACAGCCTTCAAAAGATGAAATTTATAACACTAACATTAATACTGTATGTTTCTTACCACTGTGCAGGATGCCTAACTTCTTCTGAATTTTGTGGTGATCCACCAAATACTGTTGGTCTCTCCATGTCCAGTCCCCTTGTTTGGATACCACCTATAGCTGTACAATGGCTATGGAGAACCAGGTCCACCTAGAAGGAGAGCTGGGGATGGAATGGGTTTGGCAGGCAAGAGAAAGAAGAAGCCAAGACAAAGTTCTCTGATCAAGGTTCAAAGTCTAATGTTGGCTCTGAATATATAAGGGAAAAAGCAAGGAGCCCTCCCCTGTTTTGGCTGGATCTTCTTGCTTTGTTGCAGCTGGATTCTGTTGCAAATCAAGCTCTCTGAATGTCTGCTTCTGCAGAACGTTGTTGGTGGGCAAGGCAGGAGATTTCCACTTAGGTCAGAAGACTGTGGCAAACAATTAAGGTCTCTTTAGCCCACTCAAGGATGGGGGAAGGGTGCACATTACCATAAGAGATAAGTGTTACTGCAGTGGTCTTCCTTACTACAAGGAAACTATGGAACAGAGAGGTACATGATCTGCAACTGATACATTTACAGCACAGGAATGGGAGTCTGGATCCCTGCTTGTCTGTCTCCTCCCCCCCCCCCCCGAAACTAAGCTGGCTGACTAAGCTGCCCAACTCTTCCGATGGCTACCTCCGGCCTTTGTTCTGTGAACAATAGGCTCCGCACCTCGGCTATTGACACTGCCCCCAAGCCGGTGTTTACCTGAGTCGCCAGCCCGAAGGCAGACGACCCGCTGAGACACCGCCCCCAAGCCAGTGTTTACCTGAGTCGCCAGCCCGAAGGCAGACGACCCGCTGAGACCTGGAGCCAGAGAATTCACAGGACCGCCTTTGAAGCCACTGACTTGTGGGGGGTTGGTCGATCCCCCAAAAGACAGTTTAACCTGTCTTAAAATTATTAAAACCAGTCTTGACCGGAATTCCCGCCTTGACTCAAATCTCTTGTCGTCTCCTCTGTCCCTGTAACCTCAAAATTCTCTCAACAGGTAACCCGGTTTACATGTGGCTGCTGGCAGCTACATAATTGGCGCCTGAATGTGGGAAAACCTGGTACGGGAGAATTTCCTGAGGTAACCCTATCCAGCGAAGCTTCGCAGGAAAGGTGAAAAGGAATGGTATCCGCATGGTAAGCAACATAGAGGTCAAAACTAGCGCTAGTGAAAAATTGTGTCTATCGTTGTGAGTGCAGAGGGATACGGTTTTTCAAGCAAACTGTGTTGGCCCGGCACAGTGGCTGCTTGGGTTGAAAAGATAGGGAAAATGGGACAAGAAAGTTCGCGCGAAATCTGCGCACGCAACATTCAAGAGTTGCTTCAGGCGAAAGGGATAGGGTTTGAAGAAGAAAGATTGGAGGATTTCTTGGACCAGATATATTCCTGTTGTCCTTGGTTCCAAGAAAAACGAACGTTAAATGAGAGAACTTGGCTGAGAATTGGTAACTCGCTAAAGGCAGCCAAGGCAGACAATATCACTCTCTGCCTCTGGACTCTGATTAAAGACATCATAGATGAAGGAGGTTTGGAAGAATTAGGTGTTATTCAAGAAAGTGAGGATTTTCAAGTAAAAGGCCTTGTAGAGAGGATCCCTGTAATAGAAGATTCTCCACAACCTAAGTCTTGTAAACACAGAGACAGTTCTGATGAGCCTATTGTAAGAAAAAAAATAGCTCATCCCGAGAAAGGAGCGACCAAAGTTCATGGAGAAAATTGGCCCCCCATAGCGCCATCTGCTCCACCTGTGACTTTGATGGCAGAGGCCTCGATCCAGAAGGACATGCAATTACAAAAGTTAGAGTTTGAAATTAAATTGCAGAAATTGACTAATGAATTACAGGAGCTAAAAAGGGTCTCTAATACTAGAGAGAACAATAACTCGGAGACCCGCCAGTCGCCATTAGAAAGAGTTATAAACCAGGCCCGCGGGGAGGGGCAGAATACGTCAGAAATCTTAGCTTTTCCAGTCCTTGAGATAGAAGACCAGGACAATGTGATTAGACAATATCAGACCTTGGAATTTAAGGTGATAAAAGAATTAAAGCTAGCCGTAGCCCAGTACAGCCCGACAGCTCCCTTTACACAGGCGTTATTGGATACTGTGATAGAGTCGAATCTAACTCCACAGGATTGGAAAACGCTGTGTAAAGCCACGTTGTTGGGGGGAGATTTCTTGCTTTGGAGTTCTGAGTGGCGTGAGGCTAGCAAAAGAACCGCCGCCACTAACACTCAAGCAGGCCATCCAGAATGGAGTGCGGAGATGTTACTGGGGGAAGGCCTATATGAAGGAAATAATAACCAGATTGGGTTTCCCATCGCAGTGTATGCGCAGATTGCGGTGGCCGCCCGCTGTGCATGGAATCTGTTACCAGCTAAGGGAGATCTTAGTGGAAATCTAACAGCTGTGAAACAGGCTCCCGACGAACTCTTTCAAGATTTCGTAGACCGATTGCTAAAAATGGCTAATAGAATTTTTGGAAATTCTCAGGCAGAGAATCCGCTGGTTACTCAACTAGCCTATGAGAATGCTAATGCGGCCTGCCGGGAGGCCATTAGACCCCAGAGGGGAAAGACGGACCTAGCTGGTTACATCCGTCTTTGTTCTGAAATCGGTCCCTCCTATAATCAGGGTTTAGCTATGGCGGCAGCGCTGCAGGGAACCACGATCCAGGGGATTCTTTCACAGAGACGAGGGAATAGAAGGTGTTTTAAATGTGGTAGTCTGGGTCATTTTAAAAGTGATTGTCCTGATAATAAGCCTAGTATAAGCGGGCAATCAGGTGGTCCACCAGGAACATGCCATAAGTGTAGAAAAGGAAATCATTGGGTAAAGGGATGCAGGTCAAAAAATAATTTCCAAGATAGACCCGTGTCGGGAAACGGGGGGGAGGGGCCAGCCCCAGGCCCCATTGCAGCTAAGACAGACTGTCTGTGGGGCACAGCTGCTGCCGAGCCAAGGAAATCCATCTTTGACCTCGCCAGAGCTACACCAGGAAGTGCAGGACTGGACCTCTGTTGCGTGTGCCAGGCCGTACTAGCGCCAGAGATGGGTGTTCAGGTTTTACCCATGGGAGTCTTCGGACCATTACCCGAAGGCACTTGGGGATTGCTGTTAGGACGAAGCAGTTCTACTGTAAAGGGACTGCAGATTTATCCAGGAGTCATAGACAGTGATTATGAGGGAGAAATTAAAATTATGGCTGCTTCCCCTCATGGTGTCATAACTACACCGGCTAATCAAAGAATTGCTCAGCTAGTTTTGGTTCCTTTACATCCACTGCCTTCCAAATTCATTAAAGATAAAAGAGGGGAGGAGGGCTTTGGCTCCTCCGGAGTGTTTTGGGTTCAGTCTATTACAAATAAAAGACCTAACCTTAAATTGACTATTGAAGGAAAGAGTTTTGAAGGATTAATAGATACGGGAGCTGATGTTACAATTATTAAGGGACAGGACTGGCCGTGTAATTGGCCATTGACAGAGACCCTAACGCATCTGCAGGGTATCGGTTACGCAAACAACCCCAAACAGAGCGCGAGACTTTTAACTTAGAAAGATGCAGAGGGAAATTCAGGACAAATTCGGCCTTTTGTGATGCAGAACTTGCCGACTACCCTCTGGGGTAGAGACCTTCTATCTCAGATGAATTTAATTTTGTGTAATCCTAATGAAATCGCCTCTAAGCAAAAGACAGTGTCAGAGGAATCCGTACCTGCTCAGGGGCTTGGAAATGAAGGACAAGGCACTAGAAAGTTTAAAAACCCCCAGGCAAACCCTAACTCTAGAAGTCTGGGGCATTTTCGGTAATGGCCACTATCTTGCCTGCACCCCACGCCGATAAAATTCAATGGCTTAGTGACAATCCTGTGTGGGTTGATCAGTGGCCTTTATCTAAGGAGAAATTGGAGGCCGCTTCTCTGCTGGTGCAGGAACAGTTAGAGGCGGGACATTTAATAGAGTCATTATCTCCATGGAACACGCCAATATTCGTAATTAAAAAGAAGTCCGGCAAATGGAGATTGTTACAGGATTTAAGAAAGGTAAATGAAACAATGTTGCCCATGGGAACCTTACAAGCGGGTCTTCCATCCCCCGCGGCTATCCCAAAAGCGTTTCATAAAATAGTCATAGATTTAAAAGATTGTTTCTTTACCATTCCTTTGCACCCTGAAGATTGTAAAAGGTTCGCTTTCAGTGTTCCTTCTATTAACTTTACAGAGCCTATGCACAGGTATGAGTGGACAGTGCTTCCCCAGGGTATGACTAACAGCCCGGCCTTATGCCAGAAATTCGTAGCACAGGCCATTCAACCTGTGAGACAGAAATGGCCAGATATTTACTTTATCCATTTCACAGATGATTTTCTAATTGCAGGAAAAAAATCCTCAGACCTTGCTTTTATGTTTTAGAGATTTGCAGCAAGCCTTGGTCGCTAAAGGGCTGCAGATAGCTCCAGAAAAGGTTCAGATCCAGGAGCCATATAATTATCTGGGTTTTAAACTTACAGACCAGTCAATTTTTTCCCAGAAGATAATTATCCGCAGGGACAATTTGAAAACTTTAAATGATTTTCAGAAGTTATTGGGTGACATTAATTGGCTTCGGCCGTATTTAAAACTTACAACAGGAGAATTGCAACCTTTATTTGATATTCTTAAAGGGGATGCTGATCCGACATCTCCTAGGGTATTAACTTCAGAAGGACTTTTGGCTTTACAGACAGTGGAGAAAGCTATTGAAAATTAATTTGTTACCTATATAGATTATTCCTTACCTCTGCATCTGCTAATTTTTAATACTACTCATTCGCCTACAGGTTTATTATGGCAAAAGGCTCCTCTGATGTGGATTCATTTGAGGGTGTCTTCTAGGCGTAATATTTTGCCATATTTTGAGGCAGTGGCCCAAGTAATTATGCTTGGTAGAAAGCAGGCGCTGACTTATTTTGGTAAGGAGCCGGACTTTATTATACAACCTTATAGTGTAAATCAGGATGAATGGCTAAAACAGCATAGCACAGATTGGCTGCTAGCGCAGATTGGTTTTAAAGGGTGTATAGACAATCATTATCCTCAAGACAAGTTAATAAAGTTTTTAAATATGCATGAGGTTGTATTTCCTAAAATGACATCTCTACAGCCGTTGCAGAATGCATTCCTAGTTTTCACAGATGGTTCATCAAAAGGAAAAGCCGGATATCGTGTTAACAATCAGCAGGTGGTCATAGAAACGCCTGGGTTGTCTGCTCAGTTATCGGAGCTTACAGCAGTGCTGTGTGTTTTTCAAACTGTAAATAGTACGTTTAATCTCTTTACTGACAGTGCTTATGTTGCATTTTCTATACCGCAATTAGAAACCTGTGGCACGTTTAATTTTAATACGCCAGCTGGATCCTTGTTTTCACAATTACAAGGTATCATTCTTGCTAGAAAAAATCCTTTTTATATAGGACACATCAGATCCCACTCGGGTCTCCCTGGACCTCTGGCTCAGGGTAATGAGTGCATTGACAAGGCGCTAATTGGTCAAGCCTTGGCACTCACACCCATAGAATTTGCAAAACGTGATCATGATAAATTTCATCTTTCGAGTCATACGTTGAGACTCCGCCATAAGATCACAAAAGAGCAAGCTAGAATGACCGTAAAGCAATGCCCTAATTGTCTCACTTTAGCACCAGTGCCCCATTTAGGGGTTAACCCATGTGGCCTTGTGCCCAATCAAATTTGGCAAATGGATGTAACTCACTATGCAGAATTTGGGAAATTAAAATTTATACATGATTGCATTGATACGTGCTCAGGACTTATTTTTGCTTCCCTGCATATGGGAGAAGCCTCTACAAATGTAATTGATCATTGTTTACAAGCCTTTAATACCATGGGGGTACCTAAGGTCATTAAGACAGACAATGGACCAGCCTACACTGGTAAGAACTTTATCTCATTCTGTAAGGAATTTAATATAAAACTTAAAACTGGAATTCCTTATAATCCAATGGGACAAGGAATCGTGGAGCGTGCCCATCGCACACTTAAAAATTGGCTTATTAAAACTAAGAAGGGAAATTTATACCCTCCTCGGTCTCCAAAATCACATCTTGCCTTTGTTTTATTCGTTTTAAATTTTCTCCAAACGGATGCTAAAGGTCAGTCCCCTGCAGACAGACACTGGCATCCAGCTACTTCCAATTCCTACGCCATGGTTAAGTGGCGGGATCCTTTAAATAATTCATGGAAAGGCCCAGACCCCGTTTTAATATGGGGAAGAGGTGCGGTTTGCATTTTCTCACAGGAAGAAGACGGAGCGCGTTGGTTGCCAGAGAGATTGGTAAGACAAGTGGATTCCACCCCCAAAACTGTTGGTAAGTATAATTAATTCAAAAGGCTGTTTTCAAGCCACCTCCCAGTTACTTGGGGAGGTATAGTTCCTTTGTGTTCTTGCAAATTAAGTTGCAAGCCAGGCCTCTTGCCTGAGGCCACTGAATTTCAATTAAACAAAAACCGGTTTGAGCTCCCAAGACTAACCAGACAGGTGTTCTCTTAATCTCCTTTTATATTTCAAGCAGATAACACTCAGAAGACGAAATTCCTTCAGCGATGGCCCTAGGTTGAGGATGGGTAGCCTTTACAGCCAGCCAGCGCTTAGCCGCAGAGAATTTACTCTGCCAGTGGAATTCCTCGGAGATGAGGCTGCATGGTACTCGGAATCATGCGTGTTTGTTATTACAACAAACATGGGCATCAGTTGAGGTGCGAGGCGAGGCATTGCAAGGGAAAGGGAAAAAATTCCTGGCTCCGAGTTTCCCTGAAAAGCACACCCAGCTGCATGGGGGTTTGACATCGAAAGACTGTCCTGGAAAAAAAAGGCGGTCTAACCCCCCCCCCCCTGAAAAAGATGTCCGTAACGCTTAAGGGGGTTAGGGTCTCTGCTTTCAGTCACTGATAAATGCCCGTCATCCATTGGATGAACTTATTTATTTCCACTGAGTTGTTTAAAATTAATAATTAAGGGGGAATTGTCTCCTCCTCCCGCAACTAAGCTGGCTGACTAAGCTGCCCAACTCTTCCGATGGCTACCTCTGGCCTTTGTTCTGTGAACAATAGGCTCTGCACCTCGGCTATTGACACTGCCCCCAAGCCGGTGTTTACCTGAGTCGCCAGCCCGAAGGCAGACGACCCGCTGAGACCTGGAGCCAGAGAACTCACAGGACCGCCTTTGAAGTCACTGACTTGTGGGGGGTTGGTCGATCCCCCAAAAGACTATTTAACCTGTCTTAAAATTATTAAAACCAGTCTTGACCGGAATTCCCGCCTTGACTCAAATCTCTTGTCGTCTCCTCTGTCCCTGTAACCTCAAAATTCTCTCAACAGGTAACCCGGTTTACATGTGGCTGCTGGCAGCTACACTTGTCTATTTGACTAAAGTTTCCCAAATATCAGGGTTCAATGACAGATTCAGGGTCTTGACTGTCCATTTCCTGCTGCCAAGTTTCCTCATGTGAGAATCCTCCCTCTATTTCCCAGTTGTAGCAAATAATTTCTTGAACTTCTACTTGCCCAACTTGTTGCTCTTACCTGCAGTGTCCTTTCTGACCAGATGATCAAAAGACTCAGGAAATCTTCCTAAGTCTTGCTCCCTGTCTGAATAATTTCTGTGAGCTTCTTTCTTTCTCTTTCTTTCTTTCTTTCTTTCTTTCTTTCTTTCTTTCTTTCTTTCTTTCTTTCTTTCTTTCTTTCTTTCTTTCTTTCTTTCTTTCTCTCTTTCTTTCTCTCTCTCTCTCTCTCTCTCTCTCTCTCTCTCTCTCTCTCTCTCTCTCTCTCTCTCTTTCTTTCTTTCTTTTTTTTGAGACAGGGTTTCTCGGTATAGCCGTGGCTGTCCTGGAACTCACTCTGTAGACCAAGCTGGCCTCGAACTCAGAAATCCACCTGCCTCTGCCTCCCAGAGTGCTGGGATTACAGGTGTGTGCCACCATCGCCCAGCTTTTTGTGAGTTTCTAAACCCCTTTATTTTCGTGAGAATTAAAGGCATGTTCATGTGAAAACAAGCTTATTTTATCATTGTTAGGAAAGTGACTCATTAGAAGATGCTGTGTCCCAGGATTGAAGATCCAGAAATGAACCCACACACCTATGGCCACGTGATCCTCAATAAAGGGCTTGAAAACATCCAATGGAAAAAAGATAGCCTTTTCAACAAATGGTGCTGGTTCAACTGGAGGTCAGCATGCAGAAGAATGTGAATTGATCCATCCTTGTCTCCTTGTACTAAGCTCAACTCCAAATGGATCAAGGACCTCCACATAAAGCCAGACACTCTGAAGCTAACAGAAAAGAAACTGGGGAAGACTCTTGAGGGCATCAGTACAGGGGGAAAGTTCCTGAACAGAACACCAATAGTGTATGCTCTAAGATCAAGAATTGACAAATGGGACCTCATAAAATTACAAAGTTTCTGTAAAGCAAAGGACACCATCAAAAGGACAAATCAGCAACCAACAAATTGGGAAAAGATCTTCACCAACCCTACATCAGATAGAGGGCTAATATCCAATATATACAAAGAACTCAAGAAGTTAGACCCCAGAAAACCAAATAACCCTATTAAAAAATGGGATACAGAATTAAACAAAGAATTCTCACCTGAAGAACTTCAGATGGCGGAGAAACATCTTAAAAAATACTCAACTTCATTAGTCATCAGGGAAATGCAAATCAAAACAACCCTGAGATTTCACCTTACACCAGTCAGAATGGCTAAGATTTAAAAACTCAGGAGACAGCAGGTGTTGGCGAGGATGTGGAGAAAGAGGAACACTCCTCCACTGCTGGTGGGATTGCAAATTGGTACAACCACTCTGGAAATCAGTCTGGCAGTTTCTCAGAAAACTGGGCACATCACATCCGAAATATCCTGCTATACCACTCCTAGGCATATATACCCAGAGGATTCCCCAGCATGCAATAAGGATATATGCTCCACTATGTTCATAGTAGCCCTATTTATAATAGCCAGAAGCTGGAAAGAACTCAGGTATCCCTCAACAGTAGAATGGATGCAAAAAATTTGGTATACACACACACACACACACACACACACACACACACACACACAACGGAGTACTATTCAGCCATTAGAAGCAATGAATTCATGAAATTCTTAGGCAAATGGATGGAGCTGGAGAACATCATACTGAGTGAGGTAACCCAGACTCAAAAGGTGAATCATGGTATGCACTCACTAATAAGTGGATATTAGCCTGGAAAACTGGAATTCCCAAAACATAATCCACATATCAAATGAGGTACAAGAAGAACAGAGGAGTGGCCCCTGGTTCTGGAAAGACTCAGTGTAGAAGTATAAGGCAAAACCAGAACAGGGAAGTGGGAATGGGTGGGTGGGAGAATAGGGGGAGGGAAGGGGGCTTGTGTGACTTTCGGGGAGTGGGGAACCAGAAAAAGGGAAATCATTTGAAATGTAAATAAAAAATATATCGAATGAAATAAAAAAAGGAAAAAACAACAGCAACAAAAAAGAAATGTAAATAATATATCTAATTAAAAAAAAGATGCTGTGTCCCTATCCTAGAGAATCAGACTAGTGAATATAGATTTTTGATGACAGCTCAGTGGCTATAAAAAAAGCTCATGTGTTCTCTAGAAACCTGTCAACAAGTAATAGACTTAGGCTTATACACATGTGCTTATTCCCATCCACCACAGTCTTTAACAAATTTGTATTTGCTTTATTTGGCTAATTGGCAGTTCTCCAAATGATCTGAGGACTCTGCACTCACCACTTTGAATGATGTGAGGGTGTTTTGCTCCTTTCTGCTTGCCTGCATTTTTCAATAGTGAACAAAAACAACAAGGTAACAAAATTCTCAGCTGCAGGAGTGGTTGCTTGGAGCCTGGGAGAAAGAAATTATCTGTGCATTTCTAGACACTATCCCTTACTTAATTTATTATCACATCACACAAGATTCACATAAATGGTCTTCTAGGAAAGACATGTCAGAATTGTTAGAATTAGTGAAAAGAAAAATATTTCCCCTTATACTCTGTAAAATTGTTGGTGTTTTCAAGAGTGTGATATCTGAGTATCATGGCATGAATAGCTTGTACACACTTCATCAATGCCTTTGGCAGATAGTTGTACAATCATTTTTGATACATTTAATGTATTTGATGGTAAATTCCCCAATCTATTGCAATAACGTGGAGTATTATTAGTGTGATGCCTTTTCAATCCTCCCTTGTCCTTGACTGTCACTGGAGAACAAGATGCTTATAACATTATAGCAACTGATATTTTCCCCTCTGGACCTTACTCAGAGTATCTTTAATATTGTGATATATTTGCTCTTGTATATGGGATGTGTCTGAATTTGGTCAAGTAATTGGGTAATCTCTCAATTTCTGCTCTATCTTTGTCCTTCCACATCCTTTTCAAGCTTTTGTGAGTAAGTTGATGTTTCTTTGTCTACTGGATATCCACCTTGGCCACAGGAGGTGGCCACTTCAGTTTCCATATTCAGATATTATAAACATCATCTAGGGTTACTCCATAGAATTCCAGGAACCTCCCCCATCCCAGCTCTCCATCTATGGTAAATGTCATTCTCATTCCCAATCCTCTCTTACACCCTGTCTGCCCACATCTGATCCCCATTCCTTTTCCCCTCTAGACCCATTGTCCCATACAGTTACCTCCTTCAATCTATCTCCAAGAACTATTTGTTTTACCCTTCTGAGTGAGGTTCATTTATCCTCCCATGGGCTCTCATTATTACTTAGTTTCTTTGGGTATATGGATTGAAGCCTGGTTATTCTGTGTGGTTAATGTCTACTTATAAGTGAATACATACCATTAATATCTTATGGGCCTGAGTTACCTCACTCAGGATGATAGTTTAGGTTCCATTAATTTGCCAGAAAATTTCATGTCATCTTTTTTTAAATATCTTTATAATATTCCATTGTGTAGATATAAGACATTTTATTGTGGGACACTGGGTTGTTTCCAGCTTCTGGAACCATAGTGGAGCATGTGCTCATGTGACATGGTGGTGCAACTTTTGTGCCCAAGAGTGGTACAGTTGGATTTGAAAACCTGAAGGTATATCTATTTCCAAATTTCTGATAAAACTCCAAATTGACTTACAGAACATTTGTAGTAGTTTTCAATACCACCAGTAATGAAGGAGCGTAGCCTTTCTCAGCATCCTTGCCAACAAGTGCTGTCACCTGAGGTTTTAATCTTAGCTATAGTGATCGGTGTAAGGTGAAATCTCAAGGTCATTTTGATTTGCATTTTCCTGATCACTAAGGACTTTGAACATTTCTTTAATTGCTTCTCAGACATTGGAGATTCCTCTATTGTTAATTCTCTGCTTAGTTCTATACCCCATTTTTTTGATTGGGTTGTTTCATTTCTTAATGATCATCTTTTTGAGTTCTTTATATACTTTGGATATTATCCTTCTATTAGATGTGGAGTTAGTGAAGAATTTATCACAATCTGTAGGTTGCTCATTTGTCTTATTAGCTATGTCCTTTGCCTTACAGAAGCTTTCCAGTTTCATGATGTCCCATTTATCAATTCTTCATCTTAGAGCCTGAGGTATTAGAGTTCTCATTAGGAAATTTCCCCCTGTGCCAATAAGTTCAAGGTTCTTTCCAACTTTCTCCTCTATTAGATTAGTATATCTGGTTTTATGTTGAAGGCCTTGATTCACTTGGACCTGAGCTTTGTGCAAGATGACCAATGTGGATCTATTTTCATTTTTTTTTACATACAGACTGGCAGTTAGAACATCATCATTTATTGAAGATGCTTTCATTCTTCTATTGTATATATATTTTTTGCTTCTTTGTAAAAGATCAAATGCCCATAAGTGTGTAGTTTTATTTCTGGGTCTTCAATTCTATTCCATTGATTAACATGTCTGTCTCTGTACCAATACCATGTAGGTTTTATCACTATTGTTCTGTAGTAGAAGTTCTAGTATTGTTAAGAATTGATTTAACTAATTTTTTTTTTTTGCTTTTCCCAATGAATTTGAGAAATATTCCTATCTTTGAAGAAATGTGTTTGGATTTTAATAAGGATTGTGTGGAATCTGTAGGTTGCATTTGGTAGGATGACCATTTTTACTATGTTAATTCTGCCAGTCCATTAGATCTCTCCATTTTCTGATGTACCACATTTTCTATATTAATTTTCATTTGAGGGGCTTCTAGGCTGTTTCCAGTTTCTAGCTAATACTAATAAAGCTGTTATGAATGTGGTTGTTATATAGTTGATATAAATCGCAGGTATCCTTTTGATTTAGTGGGGTACTTTTCATTGTATACCCAGGAGTAGGGTAGTTTGGTCTTGAGGTAGAACCATTCCCACTTTTCTACGAACTGCTGTATTGGTTTTCAAAGTGGTTGTACAAGTTTGCATTCCCACCAGCAATGAAAGTGTGTTTTCCTGGTTCCACATCCTTGCCAGTACATGCTATCAATTGAATTTTGAACTTAGCTATTCTAAAGGCTGTTAAATAAAATCTCAGTCATTTTGACTTCCATTTTTTCTGATAATTAAAGATTTTGAATATTTCTTTAGGTGTTTTTAGGCTATTAGTATTCCTCCATTGAGAATTCTCTGTTTAATTATGTAGCCCATATTTCAACTGGGTTATTTGTTCATGTCTAACTTCTATATCCTTTGGATATTAGTCCTCTGTCAGATGTAGGATTTGTGAACATATTTTAACCTATTGGTCATATAATTTTCCTTACAGCAGCTTTTCTGTTTCATGAGGTCGAAGTTATTAATCATTGATTCTAATGACTGAACAATTGGTGTTCTGCTCAGGAATTTGTCTCCTGATGTATTCAACGCAGCACCACACTACCTTTTCAATTAGGTTCATCATTTCTGTTTTTACTTGTGTCTTTAATCCACTTGGACTTGAGTTTTGTTTGGGATGATAATTATTATAGATGTATTTGCCTTCTCCTACCCACAGACACCCAGAGCAGCAGCATATTTTGAAGATATTTTATTTTTTCTATTGTTTGATGTTTTGCTTCTTTGTCAAAATCAAGTTCCTCTTCCCTCTTCCATCTCCCTCTTCCCTCTGCCCATTCCCCAATCAATCCCCTCTCATTTCTCTGTCCTGATAATCCCCTACAATGCTGCATCAAGCCTTTCTAGGACCAGGGCCCTCTCTTTTCCTTCTTCTTTGGAATCATTTGATATGTGAGTTGTGTCTTGGGTATTCAGAGATTCTGGGCTAATATCCACTTATCAGCGACTGCATTCCATGTGTGTTCTTTTGTGATTGGGTGTGTTCCTCATTTAGGATGATATTTTCCAAATCCAACCATTTGTGGAAGAATTTTCATGAATTCATTGTTTTTAATTGCTGAGTAGTATTCCATTGTGTATATATACCACATTTTCTGTATCCATTCCTCCATTGAGGGACATCTGGGTTCTTTCCAGCTTCTGGCTATTATAAATAAGGATGCTATGAGCATAGTGGAGCATGTGTCCTTATTGCATGCTGGGCAATCCTCTGGGTATATGCCTAGGAGTGGTATAGCAAGGTCCTCCAAAAGGACCCAGTTTTCTGAGGAACCGCCAGACTGATTTCCAGAGTGGTTGAACCAACTTGCATTCCCACCAGCATTGGAGGAGTGTTCCTCTTTCTCCACATCCTCACCAAAACCTGCTGTCTCCTGAGTTTTTAATCTTAGCCATTCTGACTGGTGTGAGGCGAAATCTCAGGGTTGTTTTGATTTGCATTTTCCTAATGACTAATGATGTTGAACATTTCTTAAGGTGCTTCTCAGCCATTCAAAGTTCTTCAGGTAAAAATTCTTTGTTTAGCTCTGTACCCCATTTTTGAGATGGTTATTTGGTTCTCTGGAGTCTAACTTCTTGAGTTCTTTGTATATATTGGATATTAGCCCTCTGTCAGAAACAGGGTTGGTGAAGAACTTTTCCCAATTTGTTGGTTGCTGTTTTGTCCTTTTGACAGTATCCTTTGCCTTACAGAAACTTTTTGATTTTATGAAGTCCCATTTGTCAATTCATGATCTTAGAGCATAGGCTATTGGTGTTCTGTTCAGGAAATTTTCCCCTGTGCCCAGATGTTCAAGGCTCTAACCCAGTTTCTTTTCTACTAGTTTCAGTCTGGTTTTATGTGGATGCCCTTGGTCCTCTTGGACTTTTATTGGCTATTGTGAAGGGTATCATTTCCCTAATTTCTTTCTCAGTCTGCTTATCCTTTGAGTATATAAAAGCTACTGATTTACTTTAGTTGTTTTTGTAGCCAGCCACTTTGCTGAAGTTGTTTATCAGCTGTAGGAATTCTCTATTAGAGTTTTTTGGGTCACTTAAGTATACTATCATATTATCTGCAAAGAGTGATAGTTTGACTTCTTCCTTTCCAATTTGTATCCCTTTGACCTCCTTATGTTGTCTAATTGCTCTAGCTAGAACTTCAAGTACTATATTGAAAAGATGTGGAGCGAGGGGGCAGCCTTGTCTAGTACCTGATTTTAGTGGGACTGCTTCAACTTTCTCTCCATTTAGTTTGATGTTGGCTACCGGTTTGCTGTATATTGCTTTTACTATGTTTAGGTATGGGCCTTGAATTCCTGATCTTTCCAAGACTTTTAAAATGAAAGTATGCTGAATTTTGTCAAATTCTTTTTCAGCATCTAACGAAATGATCATGTGTTTTTTTTTTTCTTTTGTGTATGTAGTGGATTGCATTGATGAATTTCCTTATATTGGGCCATCCCTGCATCCCTCAGATGAAGCCTACTAGATCATGGTGGATGATCGTTTTGAGGTGTTCTTGGATTCGGTTGGCAATGATTTTATTTAGTATTTTTGCATCGATATTAATAAGGGAAATTGGTCTGAAGTTCTCTTTCTTTGTTGGATCTTTGTGTGGTTTTGGTATCAGTGTAATTGTAGCTTTGTAGAATGAGTTGGGTAGTATTCCTTCTTGTTTCTATTTTGTGGAATAGTTTGAAGAGTATTGGTGTTAGGTCTTCTTTGAAGGTCTGATAGAATTCTGCACTGAAGCCATCTGGTCCCATGCTTTCTTTGGTTGGGAGACTTTCTATGACCCCTTTTATTTCTTTAGGGGTTATGGGACTATTTAGATGATCTATTTGATCCTGATTTAATTTTGGTATTTGATATCTGTCTAGGAAATTGTCCATTTCCTCCAGATTCTCCAGTTGTGTTGAGTATAGGCTTTTGTAGTAGGATCTGATGATTTTTTTTCAATTTCCTTAGTTTCTGTTGTTATATCTCACTTTTCATTTCAAATTTTGTCAGTCTGGTTACTATCTCTGTGACCTTTGATTATTCTGGCTAAGGGTTTATCTATTTTGTTGATTTTCTCAAAGAACCGGCTCCTGGTTTTGTTGATTCTTTGTATGGTTCTCTTTGTTTACACTTGATTTCAGCCCTGAGCTTGATGATTTCCTGTCTTTTCCTCTTGGGTGAATTTGCTTCTTTTTGTTGCAGGGCTTTTAGTTGTGTCATTAATCTGCTAATGTATGCTCTTTCCGATTTCTTTTTGGAGGCACTCAGGACTATGAGTTTTCCTCTTAGCACTGCTTTCATTGTGTCCCATAGATTTGGGTATGTTGTATCTTCATTTTTATCAAATTCTAAAAATTCTTTGATTTCTTTCTTTATTTTTCCCTTGACCAAGGTATCATTGACTAGCGTATTGTTCAGTTTCCATGTGTATGTGGGCTTTCTGTTATTTTTGTTGCTATTGAAGACCACTTTTACTCCATAGTGATCTGACAGGAGGCATGGGATTATTTTGATCTTCTTATATTTGTTGACGTCTGTCTTGTGACCAATTATATGGTCGATTTTGGAGAAGGTACCATGAGGTGCTGAGAAAAGGGTATATTCTTTAGCTTTAGAATGAAATGTTATGTGTGTGTGTGTGTGTGTGTGTGTGTGTGTGTGTGTATCTGCTAAATCTAATTGGTCCAAAGCTTCAATTAGTTTCACTGTGTCCCTGTTTAGCTTCTGTTTTCCTGATTGGTCCATTGAGTAAAGGGCAGTGTTGAAGTCACCCACAATTATTGTGTTAGGTGCAATGTGTGTTTGAGCTTTAGTAAAATTTCTTTTATGAATGAGTTTGCCCTTGCATTTGGAGCATAGATGTTCAGGATTGAAAGTTCTTCTTGGTGTATTTTTCCTTTGACCATCAAGAAGTGTCCCTCAGTGTCTCTTTTGATGACTTTAGGTTGAAAGTTGATTTTATCTGATATTAGTGTGGCTACTCCTGCTTGTTTCTTGAGACCATTTGCTTGTAAAATTGTCTTCCAGCCTTTTACTCTAAGGTAGTGTTTGTCTTTGACACTGACATGTGTTTCCTGTATGCAGCAAAATATAGGGTCCTGTTTATTTATCCAGTCTCTTAGTCTATGTCTTTTTATTTGGAAATTGAGTCCATTGATGTTAAGAGATATTAAGGAATAGTGATTATTGCTTCCTGCCATTTTTGATGTTATTTTTTAATATTTGATTGGTTATCTTCTTTTGGGTTTTATGAAAAAAGGTTACTATCTTCCTTTTTCCAAGGTGAAGTTTCCCTCCTTGTATTGGTGTTTTCCTCCTATTATCCTTTGTAGGGCTGGGTTTGTGGTAAGATATTGGGTAAACTTGGTTTTGAAATGGAATATCTTGGTTTTTCCATCTATTGTAATTGAGAGTTTTGCTTGGTATAGTAGTCTTGGCTGGCATTTGTGCTCTCTTAGAGTCTTTATGAGATCTACCCAGGATCTTCTAGTTTTCATAGTCACTGGTGAGAAGTCTGGTGTGATTTTGATAGGTCTGCCTTTATATGTTAATTGGCCTTTTTCTCTTACTGCCTTTAATATTCTTTCTTTGTTTAGTACATTTGGGGTTTTGATTATTATGTGATGGGAGGTATTTCTGTTCTGGTCCAGTCTGTTTGGAGTTTTGTAGGCTACTTTTATATTTATGGGCATCTCTCTCTTTAGGAAGATTTCAGGATTGAAAGTTCTTCTTGGTGTATTTAGGATTTAGGAAATTTTTCTTCCATAATTTTATCGAAGATATTTGCTGGCCCTTTAAATTGTAAATCTTCACTCACATCTATGCCTATAATCCTTAGGTTTGACCTTCTCATTGTGTCCTGGATTTCCTGTATTTTGGGGGTTGCAAGCTTTTTGCATTTTGCATTTTCTTTGACCATTGAGTCCACAGTTTCTATGGTATCTTTTTCATCCGTGATTCTTTCTTCTATCTCTTGTATTCTGTTGTTGATATTTGCATCTATGTCCCCTGAGTTCTTCCCAAGGTTTTCTATCTCCAAAGTTGTCTCCCTTTGCAATTTCTTAGTTGTTTCTACTTCTGTTTTTAGATCCAGGATGGTTTTGCTCAACTCCTTCACTTGCTTGTTTGTGTTTTACTGTAATTCTTTAAGAGGTTTTTGTGTTTCTTCTTTCATGACCTCAGCCTTTTGACCAAAGTTCTCCTGTATTTCTTTAAGTGATTTTTGAATTTCCTCCTTATTGGCTTCTGTCTTTTGACCTGTATTCTCCTGAATTTCTTTTACTGATTTTTGTGTTTTCCTTGTAAGGGCTTCTAACTTTTGATCCATTTTCTCCTGAATTTCTTTAAGAAATTTATTTGTGTCCTTCATGTGTTCCTGTAACAGCATCAGGACCAGTGATTTTAAATACAAATCTTCTATATCTGGTGTGTTGGGTATCCAGGACTTGCTTTTAATGGAGAATTGGGTTCAGATGCTGCCATATTGCCTTGATTTCTGTTAGTAACGTTCCTATGCTTGCCTTTTGCTATCTAGTTCTCACTGGTGTTAATTGGTTGTTGTTACTGCCTGGAGCTTCAATCTCCTTTGAGCCTGTAAGGCTATTTCCACAACACTGGATGACTGGGTTTCCCTGGCACAGATTGCTGATGTGTTGCCCTCCTCTTGGGTGCTGTTGTAGCCCTGGTGTGTCCTGTGCTAAGCAATGTTATATTTGGGTTGTCTCTCTGGACTGACCCTGGTGCTTTCCATCTGCTCTGTCAGGGAGCGAAGATGGCAGCGGGGATCCCGCAGGGCACAGGCCCCACATCTGGCTGGCACAGAGATGAACCACCGCTCTGCTCAGGTCCTGGGCACAGGCGGCAGCCAGCAGCTCGGTGGTCTGCGTCCCCAGAGGTCTTAGACTCGGGATATCTCCGTACCTGGGGTCGCCTGTCCTGTCCTACTGGTGACAAAGATGGCAGCTGCCGACCTTTCCTCAGGGCACAGTACCCATGCCTGCCTGGCACACTGACGAATCGCTGCTCTGCCCAGGTCCTCGGTGCAGGTGGTAGCCTGCAGCTCAGTGGTCTGTGTTCCCAAAGGTCTTAGACTCGGGATGTCATAGTACCCGGTGTCACCTGTCCCATCCGACTGGGGACAAAGATGGTGGCTGCCAACATCTCTACAGGGTACAGGACCTGCGCCTGGCTAGCACACAGATGAATCGCTGCTCTGCCCAGGTCCTGGGTGCAGGAGGCAGCCTTCAGCAGAGCAGTCTGTGTCCCCAGAGGTCCTAGACTCAGGATATCTGTGTACCTGGGGTTGCTTGTTCCGTCCTACTGGGGCATCTTTTGAGTATATTCCCAAGAATGGTATAGATGGGTTTTCAGGTAGATTTATTTCCAATTTTCTGAGGAACCTTCAGATTGATTTCTAGAGAAGGTTTTACCCATCAGCAATAGAGGAGTTTTCCTCTTTCTCCACATCCTCTCCATAATGTGCTGTCACCTGGGGTTTTAATCTTAGTCATTCTGATTGGTATAAGGTGGAACCTCAGGGTCGTTTATATTTTTATTTCTTTATTTCTCTGATCACTAAGGACTTTTAACATTTCTTTAGGTGCTTCTCAGCCATTCCAGATTACTCAGTTGTGAAATTCCATTTCGTTTTATAGCCATTTTTTGATTATGTTGTTGAAATAAGAATTCATTTGAAAGTAAGAAGTCCCATTTTTTATGATTTTATAGCTGGAAAGTGGTCTCCATTGCCTTATCGCTGAATATAAGTCCCTGCAGAGGCTACAGAATCCAGTGTGAATTCAAATCATCAGGGATCTTTACCTCATTCTCAGTGATTACTGAGCAGTTTTTCACAAAACTCTGTTTTCACAAAAACACAGTTATTTTTCAAGGAGTCTCTCAATCTCATGCAAGATCTTGTTTACCCTTTACATGAGTATTGATGTACTTGGTAATCATGAGAGGTACAGAATAACTAATTGTCTTAGGTAATTGTTCAAGTTGATATTTGATTCAGGTTAGGTCATATTAAAAGATATTAAATGTAGTAAACTAGTTTGGCTTTTTTCATTCACATTGCATAAACATATTTCTTTTAGTATTTTAGTGTTATTATAACACTATTATATATATATATATATATACTATATAGAAAAATAGTATATATACTGTTATATATTAGTATATATATTTAGTATATTAGTATGTATAGTATATATATTTAGTATTATATATTTAGTATGTATTAGTATATATAATATAAATATATTATATATACTATTTTAGGTAAGTGCATGTTGAATAAAGGAATGGATGGGATACAAAATTGAATAATTTTTGAGTCTAGCACAATATTTATAGGCAAGAGTATAAAATATAATTCTTAACTAGAATATAGTCCATGCAAGGCATTGATGTTTTCCAGGTAACAATTACTATTTTATAATTTGTACCTTCAAGTAAGTGACATGTGCTAAAAGTTTATATTATATAAGGGAAGATAGAAGTCACATTGATTTTCAAGCTGAAGAATCATCTCAACTCTATTGCTAATCTTTCTTTCATTAAGCTCTACACTGTACCCTTGATATTAGCTTGATAAAAGTGTTTGGCCACTAAATATTAATTAACTTTCATTCAAAGTATGTCATGTCCCTGGTGGGAGAGGAGAGGTAGAGACAGGATCATCACTGAAAACTCTTTTTCTACTATCCTGGAGTATGGAGAAATGAATGACAGAATAAAAACTCCATATCAAAAGGTTGACAGATCATTAAAGACAGTCATATAGAATTCTAACCTTCATATATATATATATATATATATATATATATATATATATATATACACACACACACACACACACACACACACACACACACACTGTGGCATGCAGGCACATCAAGTTACATGGGCACAAGTGCAACTGTGCATACACACATCCTGCATACAGAAGTATCCAGGCATCCAGTTTAATTGAGAATGTTGGCCTTCCTTCATTATTGCCTTTCTCCTCACATTTTTCAGCCTTCTCTAATTCAACAACAGGGGTCAACAACTTCTGTCCATTGGTTGGATGCAAATATCTACACCTGACTCTTTCATCTGCCTGATGGGTCTTCTGGAATGTAGTCATGCTAGATTGTTTTTTGTGAGCCCTCCATAGCCTCAGCAATAGTGTCAGGCCTTGGGAACTTCATGCCTGGAGCTGGATCCCATTTTGGGTCTATCACTGGACCTTGTTTTCCTCAGGCTCCTCTCCATTTCCATCCCTGTAATTCATTCAGAAAGGAACAATTATGAGTCAGAGTTGTAACTGTGGTATGGCACCCCTCTTCCTCATTTGATGCCCTGTCTTTATGCTGGAGGTAGGCATTATAAGTTCCCTCTCCCAACTTTTGGACATTTCAACTAAGGCTGCTCCCTTTGACTCCTGAGAGTCTTTCACCTCCCAAGCTTCTGGTGCATCATGGAGGGTCCTCCCAACCTCCTATCTACTGAGGTTGCTTTCTCCCATTCTTTCTGCTGGCCTTTGGGGTTTCAGTCCATTCCACTCAACCAATATTGAATCAGATTCTCCTCTCTCCTCCACTATTCCCCCTTTCAATTTCCCTCCCATGTCCCTTCCTCAATCCCCACTTGTGATTGCTTTGTTCTCCCTCCCAAGTGGGACTGAGGCACTTGAGTACGTCAGCTTGTTGACCTTTTTGATTTCTGTGGGCTGTATCTTGAGTCCTCTGCAGTTTTTTTCTTGCCTAACATCCGACTATTTGTGAGTATATACCATGCATTTCCTTTTGGGTCTAGTTACCTCACTCAGGACAATATTTTCCAGTTCCATTCATTTGCCTGTAAAACTCAGAATGTCCTTGTTCATAATAGCTGAGTAGCATTCCATTGTGTAAATGAACCACATTTTCTGTATCCAATCTTCTGGCCTGGGGCATCTGGGCAGTTTCCAGCTTCTTACTATCAGAAATAAGGCTTCTATAAACATAATGGAACACGTGCCTCTGTGGCATGATGGGGCATCTTTTGAGTATATTCCCAAGAATGGTATAGATGGGTTTTCAGGTAGATTTATTTCCAATTTTCTGAGGAGCCTTCAGATTGATTTCTAGAGAAGGTTTTACCCATCAGTAATAGAGGAGTTTTCCTTTTGCTCCACATCCTCTCCATAATATGTTGTCACCTGGGGTTTTAATCTTAGTCATTCTGATTGGCATAAGGTGGAACCTCAGGCTCCTTTATATTTTTATTTCTTTATTTCTCTGATCACTAAGGACTTTTAACATTTCTTTAGGTGCTTCTTAGCCATTCCAGATTACTCAGTTGTGAAATTCCATTTTGTTTTATACCCATTTTTTTTATTGTGTTGTTGTTTTTGTGATGATTAGCTTCTTGAGTTCTTTATATATTTTAGCTTTCTATCAGATGTGGGCTTAGTGAAGATTTTTCCCCAATCTGTGGGTTGCTGATTTGTCTAATTATTTTCTTTGCCATACAAAAGCTTTCCAGTTTTATAAGTTTCCATTTATCAAATCTTAATCTTAGAGCATGAACCATTAGAATTCTTTTTAGGAAATTTCCCCTTGTGCCACTGAGTTCAAGGCTCTTTTTCACTTTCTCTTCTTATAGATTCCATGTATTTGGTTTTATGTTGAGGTCCTTGATTCACTTGGGCTTAAGCTTTATCCAAGGTGAAAAATACAGGTCTATTTTCACTTTTGTACATACAGACAGCCAGTTAGAGCAACACCATTTATTGAAGATAAATTCTTTTTTCCATTCTCTATTTTTTGCTTCTTTTTCAAAGATCACATGTCCATTAGAATGTGGTTTTATTTCTGGGTCTTCAATTTTATTCCATTGATCATTGTGTCTGTCTCTGTACTAATGCCATGCAGTTTTTAATCACTATTGCTCTATAGTAAAGCTTAAAGTCAAGGATGGTAATTCCCCTGAAGTTCTTGTACTGTTAAGTATTGTTTTTGCTATTCCAGGTTTTTTCTCTAACCACTTCTCAAGTATTTAACTGACAAATATCTAACATTCCATTTATGTGGTATTGGGGATCTAGTAGAGGACTATAAGTATTCGAGGCAATGATTATATTTTCATAAGCTAGTGTCTTATCTTAGATTAATAATTTATTTATACACATATGCATATATACTCATGCAAATAATTTTGTTTGTGTAGAGGAGAGTAAGGAGAAGTGGAGAATAAACTACTTAATTAAATGCATTTAAGGGTCACATTGGTTGCTAGAATGTATAGTGTGGATGACTATAATCAAGGAGGCTTCACAAAGGCCTGTGAGAAAATTATTCATCCATTTCTTTCAAAAATATGTGTTGAATATTTATTGTACTCTAGAAATGGGGTGAACACTTTAGATAGGTTAAGGCAAGTGAACTTCTTAGGAAATTTAGACATCAGTGAAGGAGCCACTAGACAATGAATACCCACATGGAAAGTAATGTAGAAGACAGATTACATTGACACATTACTCAGGAGCCATAGATACCATACCATTGCAGAACAAAGACTGACATCCATCATCATGCTATTGAAATCAAGATCAGGCATGTTGATTCCCCAGAAGCACAGTTCCTTTGATTTGAGGTCATATGAACTAGAGAAACAAGACTTCTGCACCACAGTCTCCTAACAGTTACTGTTGACATGCTTGAGGAAGCTACACTCCATGCTCTCATTTATAATTAATTTGGTATTTTATGACATATTTTCTAAGTATATTTTTAAATAAAAAATATGATTACATTACATCCCTCTCTTCTCTTTACTCTCTCTGACAACTTCAATGCCCTTTCACTTTTTTCAAACTGACCATTTGAGTCTCTTTTGTTTTTGTTATTAATTATATTTAAGTGCATAAATATGTAAATATAATCTTCTGAGTTCACTTCATGGTGCTTCTGTATGTGTATATATATATATATATATATTTCTGACAACTTTGATTTGAATAACAAATTGGGTGACTAAATTTTTGGAAAGATTTTTTCTCTCTCTACCAGCAGCCTGAATCATCAGGAGGCAAATTATACCTGATATTAAAAACATAATCAGATATCAGGTTATACATCTTAGAGGACAATTTCCTACTGTCCCTTTGCTAGATCAGCATAGTTCCTAACTGCTTTCTAAAGATTATTTTTATAAATGCCAGGGAAGTGGCCCTGCCCTCACTTGGGTAGCACAATAAAGCAGGCCCTGAAGGCAAAAATGTGGGTGAGGTGGACTAAATCATGAGAGCAGAAGAACTGGCCCTTCCTCTTGCTGACATGAGATGACTGTGGTAGGACTAGAGAGCTTACCCTGTTGCTGTGGATGTGAGAGAGGTGACAGGCTGTCTAGGTCAGCTACCTCCCAGGCACAGATCCACGGTTTGATTTGGCCTACCTACCCCAACATCTAACATATTTATCTGTGAACTGTTGTAGCAAGTAAAGGGACTAGTTCTGCAGATTCAAAGCCATAGGACCTCCATGAGACAGGGAAGCAACAGGATAGCCAAAAAGAGTTCCAGTGAGAATCCAGTACTGGTAGTGTAGCAGAACCCAGAGGCTTCAAACCAGATGAATGACTCATTGCAATGAACATTCACAAGTAAAAATGTGTAGGCTGTTTGACACAATGTGACACAGTACAGCTTCTCCACTGTGTGTGTGTGTGTGTGTGTGTGTGTGTGTGTGTGTGCATGTATTGCAGGGATCTTGCAACAATGGAAGGTAATATAAAGAGGTGGAGACATGAGTAGGATTGGGGTACATGATGTGAAAATTACAATCAATAAAATGTTAAAAAATTGAAATGTCATCTTGGTGGACTTTGTCGTAAGAGGAGGATTTATTGTTGTTTTATGTCTCTTATGATTATTTTTAGTTTGAAATCTATCTTGTTAGGTATTAAAGTAGCTACAATAGGTTACTTCTCAGGTCAGTTTGCTTGAAATATCTTCCCAACCCTTTACCCTGAGGTCTCTCCTAGGTGTTGAAGTGTATTTTTTATGTGACATGAATGATCCTGTTTCCCTTTCCAGTCTGTCTTCTTTGTGAAGTGAGAACTTTAAGATCTACCAATGATCAATTATTGTTAATTTCTGTTATTTTGTTTTTCCTGTTGCTTCTGCTTCTGATGGTGGTAATGGTGTACATGTGCTTCTTCTTCTTCTTCTTCTTCTTCTTCTTCTTCTTCTTCTTCTTCTTCTTCTTCTTCTTCTTCTTCTTCTTTTTTGATTTCTCTAGTATAATATTATTGATTTTCTGTGTTTTTATTGTTGCAGTTTACCTATTCTGGTTGACCTTTTCCTTCTAGCACCTCTGTATGGCTGGATTTGTAGAGCAATATTGTTTCATTGTAGAGTATCCTGCTTTTTCCATCCATTGTGATTAGAAATTTTCATGGGCATAGAAGTTTTGTCTGGTATTTGTGGTATCATAGAGTCTTCAGAACATCTTTCTAGACATTTATGATTTTAAGAGTCTCCATTGACAAATCATGCCTAATTCTAATTATACTGCCTTTATATGTTACTTGTTCTTCATACTTACAGATTTTAATATTATTTCTATAAATTTTGTGTTTTGATTATTGTGTGCAAAGTGAAACTTCTTTTGTGTGTCAGAATATTGGGTGCTTTGTATGCATTTTATGGCTGTATAGGCCTCTCTTTCCTTAGGTTAGGAATATTTTTCTTGTATAATTTTGATGAAAATAACTTTTGGGTCCTTGAACTGGGTTTCTTTTCTTGCCTCCATTCTGATTATTCTTAGATTAAAAGTTTTCATACTGTTCCAAATTTCCTGGATTTTTTTCACATTACAATGGTTAAAATGTGCCTTTAGTTCTCAGATATGGCTTAACTACACACACAGTGTTACTAAGCCAGTTTTTGAATTCATTTTGCAACATTGACAAAGCAGAGGAATAGTCAGGACACTTCTCAGATCTTTCAACCTACAGAGCCTTTCTTCAGTTGTTTTTGATGTTTGGAATGTCATTTTGGATTGCTCTGCATGATAGATAGATAAGACCTAGGTGCAGATTGGTAACCACCATCCTTTCTGTTACAGGCTTGATATTATGGCCTGGGCCTGGCTTGGTAACAACCTTCTGAGCAGTCAGCTTTTGGAATGCTCTTTGGGTGTTCCATGAGGATCCTATAGGATTCTTCTGGATGGTCCTTTCAAATTGCTGATAGTAGGTGAATGGACCTGCTTGAACTCCTGACGTCCTGGACTTTAGCTTGATCCAATCAAGACACAGAAATCAGAGACCAACCAACTCAGCCATTTTCCATACCCTTCCCCCACCTCCTTATTAAAATCAACACACGTACTCAGCTTGAAGTTATGAAGAATCTTCAGCCCAGTTCCTTGGGATTTGGGACTAGAGAGGGTTGTTACTAAGTTGTCTTTAAAGAAAATGTAGAAATGGTCAGATTTGAAACAGAGGAAATAGAATTGATTATACAGCCATAATTTAATTTGATAAAAGTCCTTTTAATTGTTACTAAGTTTAAGTCATAAGTTCTTATTGGGTTCAGAATTCATTTTGATTCATTATCAAGGTTTTCATGGTATAAATTTCTTCTATTGATACTAAATATTTAAAAGTACAGGGTTTAGACCCAGTCCTTCTTTGCAGTTTTTATAACAAAACTGAAATGTTTAAGCCTGTGAGTTTAGGGCCAAATAACAAAGGCTCTGAGTTTCTTGTTAAGGTATATTCAAAATTTTAATCAAAACAGCTAAGAGTTGTCAAGGATTAATAGTTCAGAAATGCTTTAGATAGATAGTCTTCAAAGACATCAGAAGTCCACAGAATATGATGTTCTATGTCATTCATTTCACATGTTGAGACTAGTCTGCTCCTGAAAGTTTCACTGTCTTAGATTCAAAGAAGAGATTGAGCATCCTTGAGTTACTCCAGCTGTGGCAAGACAGCCACTAGGCAAAATTTGCCTCTCTTTATCTATAAATACTGTCCAAAGAAAGGACACACATACAGGCTTAGGAAAAAAATCTGCTGAGACAGAGTTGGTGAGTATTTAATATTCCTGTTTCTCATATGTCTGTCAGAAGTTCATGGGCCACAAGACTAAAGATCGATGCTCCAACATTTTGAAATATAAACTGTCCAGGTGTTCAGTGGTCTCTATCATTTGACTAAGTCTGAGAAGCTGTGTTAAGTTTCCTATATATTTTCAGTTAATATTGGTCACTCTTAGATTTCTGACACAGTTAAAGACTGTTAGTCTCATAATCAGCCCAAGCTGTTTGAATTTTATGAACCAGGCTAGTAGAGATATTACAAAAAGTCTTCAGAGGCTAGAGAAAAAGAAAAAAACATTTCAAGATTTAGAACACTTTGCTGAAACATGGAGATAGAGGAGGAGAACAAGCAGCGAAAGAGAAAGAATAAGTCTGTATAGAGATTTAGTTCAGGTTGCTGAGAAAGTCTGTAGAAGGATTTAGTGAAGGTTGCTGAGAAAGTCTATCATTACAGGGAGACAGAAGAGGAGAGGGAACAGAGAAAAAGAAAGAAAAAAGATGATAGAGAAGGAAGCTACAGTGAGTCCTGGCTACAGTAGTTTGAAAAAACAGAGAAGAGAGACAGAAAATGACCAGTGTGCATACTACAAGGAGATAGGCCACTACTGGGCCTGAGAGTGCCCTGATGGAGGCTGGGAGAAGGAGATCCTAGGCCTTGGGAAAAAAGGCCGCCACCAAGTGACAAAGGTGTTAGCCTTGGGTGAAGACAGTGAATAGGGGAGAAGGGGTTCTGACAACCTCCCCCAATCCAGGGTAACTCTGAGAGTGGTGGAGAAACCCACTCAGTTCTTGATGGACATAGGGGCTCAATACTCAATCCTGCAAGCCAAAGGCCCTCTCTATTTCCAAAGAAAGATCTTGGGTGCAAGAAGCCACTGGCACCAAAATGTATTCATGGACTACCTTAAGAACAGTGGACCTAGGAATGGAATGGGTAGTCCATTCATTTAGGGTCACCCCAGACTGTCCCTAACCTCTGTTGGAGTGAGACATACTCTCAAAAATAGGGGCCAAGATACACTTCATGCCCAATGGGCTACAGATAACTGGCCCAAGAGGAAAGACTGACCCCTGCTGAAAGTTGAATCTACAGAGGGATCAGTTTTCTCCATGAAGTTCAGAGATTAGCAGGTGCTGCTGTGGTGGACGAGACAAATGTTATCTGGGTAGAATCGTTACCCCCTGGCACTCAACGCAAAAAGTGGAGCTAATTGCCCTCACCAAGACCTTGGAACTTGGAGCCAGGAAGAAAATTAACATCCATGTGGATAGCAGGTATGCCTCTGCCGCAGCCCATGTCCACAGGGCTATATGCCAAGAGGGAGGACTGCTCACATCAGAGGAAACAAACAGAAAATCTTGGACCTCTTGGATGCCCTAATGAAGCAGGCAGATTTTTTCCCCAAATTGTCAACCTTTTTTATCCTAAAACTGGCTTCAGCTTAAACTGAATCATACAGGAAACTGTTGTGTTCTATGAAGGAAAAGCCAAAAACTTTTCCAGGCCTCTTTAATGAATAAAGAGTTCATGGTTTAAAAAGTTTTATTGTTATGTGGTCCCATTTGTCAGGAAATTTTCCCCGGGGACCATGTGTTCAAGGTTCCCCACTTTCTTCTCTATAAGATTCAGTGTATCTGGTTTTATGTGGAGGTCCTTGATCCAATTGGACTTGAGAAAATGTCATTCTGAGTGAGGTAACCCAATCACACAAGAACACACAGGGTATACACTCACTGATAAGTGGATATTATCCCAAAAGCTCAGAATAAACAAGATACAACTCATAGACCAAAAGTTCAAGAAGAAGGAATACCAAAGTGTAGATGCTTTGGTTTTTCTGAGGAAGGGAACAAAATACTCACAGGAGCAATTATGGAGACAATGTGTGGAGCAGAGACTGATGGAAAGGCCACACAGAGACTGTCCTACCTGGGGGTTCATCCTATAAACAGTCACCAAACCCTGACACTATTATGGATGACAAGAAGTATTTGCAGAAAGACTATTATAGCGATCTCCTGAGGTGCCCTGCCACAGCCTTACAGATACAGAGGCAGATGCTAGCAGCCAAACATTGGTCCCCAATGGAGGAGTTATAAGGAGGATTGGAAGAGCTGACAGGTTTTGCAGGTCCATGGGATGAATGATGATGTAGGCCAACCAGACTACCCAGGGCTCCCAGGGACTAAGCCATCAACCAAGGGGTGCACGTGGTTCCAGCCACAATTGTGGCAGAGGAATGCCTTGCCAGGCATCAGTGGGAGGAGACATCCCTGGTCCTATGAAGGCTCAATAGATGCCCCAGTGTGGGGAAATTGAGGTGGGTAGGTGGGAATGGTTTGGGTGGAGTGGCATCTTCTTGGTGGCAGGGAATGGAAGGATGGGTTGGGTGTTTTCTGGGAGAGGGGGAAAGAGTATAACATTTGAAATGTAAATGAGGAATACATTCACTAAAAAAAGTTTTATTTTGATACTAGAAGAGCCTCAATTTGATTATGATTTTAAGGCTCTAACTTAATAGATTTTCATTGCATAAAAGCTACTATAATTAAACATACAATCTAGTAACCAAAAAACTTATAAAAGATAATACCTTTAATATATTCAGAAATATATTAAAGTCATTCTAAGTATTGATGCAGTCAACTTGAAGATTAAAGTTATATTTTAGCCTCTTTTATGTTTGTAAGGTACAGTTTAAAACTGATAGATACGAACAAACATTGTTTAACTTACATATGCTAAGTAGATCCTAACCCCTGTTTATATTATCAATACTAATCAACCCTTTCTGATAGTTTTATTGTCATAAATCTTACAATATAGGAAAAATTCTACCCTTAACAGTTTTCATATGTCACACTATCCACTGGGATAGATGAGTACCTGAAATGTGAGAAACACCAAACACAATTCTGGAATGTATGCATTTGTAAGTGATTGAATAAAAACATCAATGCCCTTGGTTTTATTATCAAGAAGATGAAATTTATTTCTGAAACACTAAAGTTGACAGGACAAAGGAGTGAATTTGATCATCATCCATAGATGGAGGTTTATTGCTTCCCTCCTAAAGGCAGTTAAATTTCAAAGGAAATATACCTAGGTCTGCTGCCTTGTGCACATGAGGATGAGGGTCTTAACCATGAAGTCTTTCTAAAAATGTCCTCTTCACAGTTTCATGGTTGAGCTTACAAACTTGGATGTCTTCTGGGAGGCCATTTTCACTGTTATTCTTGTACTTTGCTTGCTTTGGTTGGCCCTTATGAGCTCAATCTAACATAGTAACTGAGCTTTTGCTCCTCAGAAAACTTAAGATTAATGAGGTATGGATTTTCTGTTATTTTCTATGGAACTCACATTAGGCCAGTGCCACAGGTTTATACCACACATCAGATTTTTATGGCTATTAAAATCTATATCTCATAGGCAACATTTTTATAAAAACAACATGATTTCCAACTCTAATCCCCTACTTGATCTCTGTTGTTTTTCTCACAATGTGCAAAAGATGACTGTACTCATAATGTTTGTCTCATAAAGATAGTTTGGTATTGACCTAGACACATAATGAAGCACTGTGATGGGTCTTAGTAAGCTTCCTATTGATAGAGAAAAGGAGCTGTGTTAATCATTTAGCATTGAATATAATGGGTTATTTTTAGGATGAAGTTTTTCAGGCCCCAGTATCCTGTGAATTAAATTTGTTGCTGTGGAATTATGGTTGAACATCACCAATGAAATGTATGATGAAGCAAAACCCTTCTATTTATGGTCAATAAAGAGAAAAGACAAAGAATATTCTGGGTGCATAAATTCTTTTATGACATGTCTCCAATGAACTTAAAACTTCCCACTTGGTTCAATCTCTGTGATACTGCCCTTTACAATAGTACTAGAACATCTGTATTTACAAAACACATAAAACTTTGGGACATTAAGAAGTAATCTGTACTTGAGTTAATGATGAAATTTTTAAAAATACGAAAATAAATCTGCTAAACTGTTTTTAGCAGATTACATTTTACAAGTTTCAATTTATACTCTAAATTAAAACTGCACTTTATTTATTTAATGTAACTTACTACATCTCTGTTTTATCTTCTGTAATCTGAAAATTGAAGTCTGGTTGAATTCTGATATATGTATATATATATATATATATATATATATATATATATATATATATATGTATGTATGTATGTATGTATGTATGTATATAGTGATTCTCATTCATGAATAACATCAAAAGACTTTTTCAATCACAGACACCCAAGTTCCTTTTAATATTATTATGCCTTTGAGACAGTTTTGCTAGAACAATCCCACAGCATAACAGATTTAAGAACATGTTTTTCTGCCTATATATCTCTTAAGAACATCCTTAATTTCATTATTTCTGAGGCTGTAGATAAGTGGATTCAACATGGGGATTACTACTATATAGAACACAGAGACTATCTTGTTCTGGTCTATAGAGTAGCTAGATTTGGGCATCAGGTAGATGAATGTGACAGTTCCATAGAACAGAGTGATGGCAGTGAGGTGGGAGGTGCAGGTGGAGAAGGCCTTGTGGCGGCCCTCAGTGGAATGCATCTTCAGGATGGTGATGAGGATGTATATGTAGGAGACAGCAATAATAAGTACTGTAATCACAATGACAGTGCCACCAGAAATAGTGACAAGTACAATAAAGACACTGTCATCAGAACAGGAGAGCTCAACTAAAGGAGCAAAGTCACAGAAAAAGTGATTGATTCTATTTGGTCCACAGAAGTAAAAAGAAAAGAATGAAAGGGTGAAGGAAGAAGCATTAAGAAAACTGCAAACATATGCTACTACAAGCAACTGGATGCAGACTTGTGTGGACATCTTGGTTGAATAAAGCAGTGGGCTACAAATGGCCACAAAGCGATCATAGGCCATGACAGCTAGAACAAAGCAATCAACTGTCCCAAAGAAAGCACCTGAGCCAAGCTGGATGCCACACCCTAGGGTTGTAATGGGATTATTTTCCACAAGGAAGTTGACAAGCATATTGGGTGTGACAGAGGATGAGAAGCCTATGTCAGCAGAAGCCAAGTGGCTGAGAAAAAAGTACATGGGGTGATGGAGCTGGGAAGAGACTCTGATGAGAAGGATGGTGCTGAGGTTCCCAGACACAGTCACCAGGTAGATGCACAGAATGATGGTGAAGAGGATGACTCTAAGAACTGGGTCATCTGTTAAGCCCAATAAAATGAACTCTGTCACTGAAGTGTGGTTCCCATCCTCAAGAAGAGCCATGGAACACTGTAGCTGCTGCTAGATCTAGAGTGAGATGGAGACATTATAGACATTTACATTTATGAATCATCATTTTCATTAACGTGAACATGAGGTTATCACAGTTAAGTATATCATTTAAAGAGAATATGACAGTTATTCTGACAAAGTTTTAATTAAGTCTCTAGGTTATACATACATTTTCATGTAATTTATATGTATTAAGATTATTTCATTTATTTATGTATGTTTTCTTCAGCTTACTTTATTGTAATTTTTATTGAGAATAAATTTCTCCTTTTCCAAGAAGGAGGAAAGAGAGAAATTTATTTTCAATAAAAATTACAATGAAGAAAACATACAAAAATAAATAAAATGATATTAATACATATTAATTACATGTCCCTGGTCCTGAAAATGCTTGTTCCAGCACTGTATGGGAATACCAGGACAGAGAAATAGGAGGGGGTCAATAGGAGAATGGGCAGAGGGAAGAGGGCTTAGGGAACTTATGGAGATGGGGGAACCGGGAAAGGAAAAATAATTTTGAATGTAAACAAAGAGTATTGAAAATAAAAATTTATAAAAAAATAAAAAATAAAAGAGTTGTTTTCAAAAAAAGAAAATAAGTTTCTTTTCTCATATAATACATTCTGACCACCCTTTTTGCTACGTGTGTACCTCCTGGTTTCCCCACTGACACAGGTACATTTTCCTTCTCCCCCATTTCAACTCCCCTTCTGTTTAACTTCAAAAAACTTCCAGGTCTTCAAGAAACATCAACCATATGTGAAAAACAAGGTACTTTAAGAGAAAACCGAAGATTTCATATTGAGGCTGGACAAGGAAGTAGGAAGATAAGAGTTGCAAGGCAGGGACTAGTCAGAGACATGCCTGCTTTTATTATTAACATTCCAACAAAAACACCAAGATACAAGCTGGAGCATTCACAGAGGCCCTGTGTTAGATTCATATAGGCCCCATGCTTGCTACTTCAGACTCTTTAAGCCAATATGAAGCCTGTTTATGTGATTATAGACACAAATACTATAAGCCTTCATATTTTTTGGTTTTTAAATTATACATGGTAAATATGCCCATGTGGTTTTATCTGATTTCTTCATATTTTTCCAAGTTCTAATAAGAAAATTTATCTCAATGTAGCCATGCTTCACTAACAGACAATATGAACTATGTATTAAGGAACCTGATATTTTTTTGTATTAAGCACGTAGCAGCAAATATACCCTACTATATATGTTGCAAATTTGTATGTGCTTTCAATTACATTCTGACTCCTTCATTGATCATAGTTACTTAAAAGTTAGATCAAGTTCAGCCTGTGTGCAGTTCATAACCTCATTTAGACTCGTTCTATAGTCTTAAGCCATTTTCGAATTATCAAAAAAATATTCTCAATGAAATAATAAAAATGGTTAATACTATCTCTTAAAAATCAAATAATTCTATGTTAAATTCTATGTAATGTCCTGGTGCTTTAGTGAACAATCAGTAAATATTATTCATGATTATATAATTGCAGGATTTTATAATTTAATTTCTTATAGTATTTATAACTTTTGTTATTTTACCCAGGTATATCCAACTCAAGACTACGTGCACTCTATCTCAGAACTTTTAACATTATTCCTTCTATTTGTCTAAATTATCTGATGCTTGTGGAGAACACTGAGTCATTAAGGAAACTATGTATTTCCAAAAGACAATACCAATGGTATGTCATCAAGGTACTTCAAAGATAGGGACTTCATTTGCCTGTGTAGTATCTATACTACTAAAGATAATATTCGTTTCTGGATTCATCAGAGGCTGGGTAAAAAATAACCCTTTAACAATGGATGTTGTCTGGATACTTATAGGAGTTTGAATGTGGAAATAGAAGTTAATTCAGCTAGTTTTTGGTCTAGAGTATTGCCTTCTTTTACTTGACTTGTGTGTCCATCTAAGCTTATAAATTTGCAAACATTTTCAAAGGATAAATTATTCTCCAAAGATAATGGCCAAATAGTAAACCAGATTTGCCGATAAATCTAAAAACTTACCTCTTCCAACCAGTATTCATTGCAAAGTAATAAGGTCAATATTTCTTTGCTTTTGTAGCTGCACCACTGTTTCATGGTATCATTGTTTGTCCCTGAGTAAGTCCCTGATGAGACTCTGGATTCATGTGTGAATTCATGTCACTGAGGATCATTATCTCATCCCCAGTTAGTTTCACACAAACACAGCTACTTTTCAAGGAATTTTCAGTCTCTAGTGGCATTTTCTTCTTATGTAAGAAGTAATATGCTTCATTTAACAATTATTTAAAATATATGTTAAAATTTGGCCGGTGAAATAGTAGTTTTAAGTTTGTTTTCTAGTTCATGTTACAGTAGGGTAAATAATGACTACAAAATGAGTCACTTTACCTTCTTTTATTCAGTGCCTGATTACAACTGCTTTGTTATGCATGAAGTAATATACTCTTCTTCAAACTTCCCTGAATCTTCTATGAGGTGAAATAAAAGTCAGAAGTTAGTTGTTTTCTATGTTTATCTCAGCGTTGTTCCACTCTGCTTTTGAAACACTCACTTATTTTCAGGAGCTTCCTTCCCATTGGAAAAAAATTATTTTAGTGCTCAACTCTGAGTGACAGCAATTATAATCTGGGGTATGAGCACATTTGTTTAGAATGTAATTTGACAATCATATCACATGAACTTAGAAGAACAACAGCAGTTTCTTCTTCAGTGGGGTCTATGCATTCATCTGCTATTATCTTTTAGTTTGGCTCATAGTGACTATATGCCAGAAAGTAGTTGGTCGCATGCATACCTTTCCTGTCCTATTGAAGCATTGGGTACATATTACCTGGCTTAGTGGTACTACAGTAGCTACAAGGAACCATAGTTCACCAGTACTATACAAGTAAAACTTTATCTCAGCACATTTTACATGTGGTTGTTGTTTATTCTTTTTAATTAGATATTTGCTTTATTTACCTTTTAAATATTATCCTTTTTCCTTTGTTCCCCTCTGAAAAGCCTCTTAGCACCTTTTGTGGTAACTTCTATTAATAAGAAATCTAAACAGAAAGGAGGAATCATCAAGTGAGGTACCAGCCTAATATCTGTATGTTGTGCAACCAAGCAAACATCTTCAGAAATAGGAACTTATCATCCAGCTCTTACATGCAGCACAAAGCATAGTAACAGTCTTTAAGTTTGTAGTCCTTTGGGTGCTCTTCAATTGCCATAACTCTTGGATAGATAGATCAATTCATTCACTGGGATTTTCGCTAAACATTCTTTTGGCTTATTGGAGTTCTCTATTCTACTCATGCCTGGTGCCTCTGTATAAACTCCTAAACTCATCTTTACTTTTCCAATGAACTTATATATGTATAAGAAATGGAAAATTCAACCTTATGGAATAGACTTTCTACAAATGGTGGAGAGGACCTCTACAGGTTGCCATCATGCATGCCAAGTCCATGCTCATTGATTTATCAATCATGGGCAGCTAAGATGGTACAAACAAACAAATAAAAAAATAAAAAGTGAAAAGGAAAGATATGTTGTTATGGTCTAATACTATAGGAAAAGATCTCATGTCAATTCTGTAAATTGCTCTACCACTGGATTGATATTTACTAAAGTAGCATGCATGGCAGCCCTTACCTCATCTTTAATCCACAATTAATTTTCATAAGCTATTTGGTCTCTTCATCCTGTATGGTTCTGTTGTCATGGACTGATACTCATCCTTCTATTTCCAAGGCCTTAGTAAGATTAGCTTGGGTTGCTTAATATGGCTCAGGTTTAAGGGGAACGGGTAATGATCTTGCCTGATGTCCTTATCTTCAGTACCAGTTCACTGTACTTCTGACATATTGTCTGACAGCATCAAAGCTTTGGTCTTTTAATCTACCATCAGCATCTACCTGGAAGCTAAAAGGGTAGGGTGAATAATCTCTCTTCCTAGTATACTTACTTTGTTGCAAGGAAGAAATGCATACTGCATAACCAGCAGAGGTAATTGCCTACCTGAGGGCAATTTAATCATTTGCATTTCATTGTCATTAATGACATTCCTGAGCTGAGTTCAGGATATAAAGTTTTTAATAGCTGCTTTAGCGACCACAAAAGCTAAGAATTCTAAATGTGTTTAAATACCTGTCCATATAAATTACCCATATGAAATACACAATACTATTCAATTGTCTATGTATCTCTTATTAAATACAATGTGTTGGCTTTATTCACATGTAGGGTTGGTAAAGACCTTTTACCAATCTGTGGATTGCTGTTTTGTCCTAGCGACAGTTTCTTTTGTCTTACAGAAGCTTTTCAATCTTATGAGGTAACATTTGCCTATAGTTCATCTTAGAGCCAGAGACATTGATGTTTGTCCCAGAAAATTTCCCCTGTGCCAATGTGTTGAGGCTCTTCCACACTTTCTCTTCTCTTAGTTTCAGTGTATCTGGTTTTATGTGGAGGTCCTTGATCTACTTAGACTTAAGCTTTGTACAAGGAGACAAGAATGGATCAATTTATATTCTTCCACATGATGACCACCAGTTGATCCAGCACCATCTTTGAAAATGCTGTCTTTTTTCTACTGGGACATTTTGGCTTCTTTGTCAAAGATCAGGTTACTATTGGTATAAGGGCTTATTTCTGAATTTTTAATTGTATTTTATTGATCAACCTCTCTGTCTCTGTATCATGTGGCTTTTTATCACTATTACTCTGCAATACAGCTTGAGGTCAGGGATTGTGATTCTCCAGGAACTATTGGGGGCTGATGGGTCAGGCTGTCTCTGGGTGTGAGCAAGGTGGATAGGGTCTGGAGCACAAGATCTGCTCTAGGGAGAATTTGTGGACCTGGGAACCTGGTGGAGTAGGAAATTGCAGTTCTCTTTTATATCTTAAAATAATTCTCTGGATAGCTCATCTCCTGTAGAACACAAGTCCAGTCTTTTATTTTACCTATCATTCCAGTCATTTATTCCAGGTGTCTTTTGATTATGTTATGAATCAGTATTCCATGATCCAAAATCCTTTGCTTTTTAGGAGACAGCAAGCATGCACTTTCTTCTTAACATTGGGAAAGAAGTCAGAGATCTGTCTGCCTTTTTAAACACAGACAATGAGCTAATTGGGTGGAACCCTGCCCTAAAATTACCATTTGTACTACACTTGGACCTAACCTTGGTCTGTCCTAAACTGACTTTGAATTTAGGTACTTGCCTCCCTTTGTATCTTTCTGGCATGATGCCTCATAGTGTACTTGCCTTTGTTCCTTTAGATTCATGAAGCCTCTCATAATTCTTATTGTTTTCTTTTGCATAGTTGAGAAGTTATATGTATTTTCAACACATGTATTTAGAGCTATTTCCTATAGCCTTAAGGGCTGTTCTGAAGGTCCCAAACTTTACCATTTTGCTGAGATGTTAGTCACACCTTCAGCTCCTGGACTCCTTCTGTCTTAGATTATCATGAAGCCATTAACCTTAACAGAGAGGATATTCCTCAGAGGACTGTGAAAATATGTACATTACTAAACAAACAAGCCTTTTGCCCTAAGCAGCAATCAATACTCATTGAAGCTTACACTGGAGGCCTGTCCCAGGGGCAGGACAATGTTATTCCATCCCCATCAAGGCCATACAGGGCATGGTAAAAACACCTGATTGATTCTGAGAAAAAAATCCTTAAACTCTGAACATACGGAATGAGAACATTAAACAAATTAATTTATCATTTTCCTCAACAGTGACAACCCACAGAAGAGACAGAGCTTAGAATCCATACTACCTTGACAGAGCTCATCCTTTTCAGGTTAACAGACAATCTAGTGCTTTCTATCATCATCCTTGTGCCTTTTCTTGGAATATGCATTCTCACTTTACTAGCATAAATAAATCAATAAGAAACTGTATCAGCTCCACAGTACCATGAACTTGATCTTTAGCCATTCATCCTTAACGAATGCTGCCTATTCCAAAGCAATTACACCTATAATGCTGATAGTAGTCTTTGTACATGAAACAGCAATAGCTGTGCATGTCCATGAAGCTCAAACCTGTTCTGTGGTGACTTTTAGAACAGCAGAGCACTTTCTGCTAGCTGACATGACCTATGATCTCTATTTGTCCATCTCCTTACTTCTAAACTATCACATTTGTATGTCTCATAAATCTGCTTCCTCTTAGTTGGGCTTCTTATGTGGCTGGTAATATGAGTACTTGAAAACTTACCTGTTCTTAAATCTGTATTTCTGTGTATCAAATCAGAAAGCTCTCTCCTGTGATTTCTCCTTATGTCAAAACTATTTAGCTTAGATGTCTCCATTGTTGGAGTCATCCCATCCATCTCTACAGGATCCATCTTTGTAGTATCAGTGTTTGTCATTGCTACATCCTACATCTACATCCTCATTCCCTTTCTGAAGATGTGTTCCACTGACTGCTTTCACAATATTTTCTCCTCCTGCACCTCCAACATTATTGAAGTCAGCCTCTAGTATAGAACCATTGCTTTTATTTATATGATGCCCAAGTCCAGCTACTTAACTAAGCAGAACAGAGTGATATCTCTGTTCTAAACAGTGGCAAACTCCATCCTGAATGTCCTCATTTAAATTCTTATTTGGCTATTCTGAATCTCATTTGTACACTTGTGTATAATTTGGAAGCTATCTGGAAGTATTTAAAATTATTCTTGTAATTATTACTAGTAATTCCTACAGATGCCAAGAAATCGTTCTTTTTAAAAATTCATATAGCCAACAATAATTTGCATGATTGTGTGCCATCTTCACTCTAAATGTATCCTGTATACGAACACAACAACATAGGGAAAATAATATCATTAACTTATTTTTATAAGTTTATTTTCTAAGTAGCTTGACTGAGAAGTTATTTAGATCATTACATTCATGGCCATAAGTTGTAAATTTAGCATTGAACCCACAGGACCTGCTTCTACAATTTCTACTTCTATTGTCAATTTCTATAATAAATCTTATTATCCTTAAAATCTTCCCCAAATTCACAGATGAGAAAATATCAGTGAGAAGTTGACCTTATAAATATGAAACAATTTCTCCAAAATGGTGTGTATTTAAGTCTCTTGATTCTTTCTTTAATGCTCTATGTTTATACTTTGCATGACAATTACTAAAGTGATTTAGGCACTGAAAAATGATGTAGGGGACATACTTAATGGTAGACTTTATCAGTATTTTGGAAAAACTGTATACAACTGTATAGAAATATAACTATGGTGTACAAATACTGGTAAATGGATTGATTTCCAGCATATATTTTTAATTCTTTCCTTAGCATAATTACATATTGAAATTATTATCAACCATTTGGCTAGAAACAATTCAGGTACCTGAAATGTAAACTCAGATTTGAACTATCATCACTACTGAGGTGGGGTAAAAATATTAGCATTTGGAGATGCTTTTCAGTGTCTACCCAAATGAAAATATTTATATTAAAATATCAAGTAAAACCATGCCAACATTTCAATGAAAGATGCTATGCAAGGTTGAAAGGAAGCAAGGTACATTAAGTACAGATAATTATGAGGTGCTGCATAGTCTTGTTATATTTTTATTTCTTGTATTTTAATGCCCTAATAAAAAAACATATACGCTGAAAAAAAAAAAAGCTTCTGGGGGAATCATCATCCTTGACCTCAAGCTATACTACAGAACAATGGTTGTAAAAACTTCATGGTATTGGTACAGAGACAGACAGGTTGATCAGTGGAATACAACTGAAGACCCTGAAATAAAACCTCATGCTTACAGAAACTTGATCTTTGATAAGGAAGCCAAAAATATACAATGGAGAAAGGACAGCATCTTCAAAAAATGATGTTGGCCTAACTGGCAGACTATAGGTAGAAAAATGAAAATAGATACATATATGTCACCTTGCACAAAGGTCAAGGCCAAGTGGATCAGAAGCATCAACATAAAACAAGACACAATGAATCTAATAGAAGAGAGTGTGGGAAAGAGCCTTTAACTCATTGCCACAGAGAGAAACTTCCTAAACAGAACTCCAAGGGCTCAAGCTCCAAAATCAACAATTGATAAATTGGACCTCATGAAACTGGAAAGCCTCTGTAAGGCAAAGGCAAAAGTCAATAGGACAAACCAAGAAACCTACAGATTGGGAAAAATTTTCACTGACCCCGCATTTAACAAAGGGATAATATCTAAAATATATAAAGAACTCCAGGAGTTAGACTCCAGAAAACCAAATAATCCTATTAATATGGGGTACAGAACTAAACAAACATTCTCAATTGAGGAATCTCAAATGTTTGAGAAGCACCTACAGAAAATTTCAACAACCTTAGTAATCAGGGGAATGCAAATCAAAATAACCCTGAGATTCTACCATACACCAATCAGAATCGCTAAGGTAAAAAACTCAGTTGACAGCAAATGTTGTTTATGGTATGTAGAATGAGGAACATTGCTGTCTGGATTGCAAGCTGGTAAAATCCTGAAGACCAGCAGATTGGAAATGAATCTGGAGGTTCCTCTGAAAATTGGAAATATATCTACCTGAAGACCCAGCTATACCACTCTTGGGGCATATATCCAAATGACGACTGTACTGGCTGGTTTTGTATGTCAACTTGACACAGGCTGGAGTTATCACAGAGAAAAGAGCTTCAGTTGGGGAAGTGCCTCCATGTAATCCAGCTGTGGGGCATTTTCTCAGTTAGTGATCAAAGGGGGGAGGGCCCCTTGTGGGTGGTACCATCCCTGGATTGGTATTCTTTGGTTCTATAAGAGAGCAGGCTGAGCAAGCCAGGAGAAGCAAGCCAGTAAGGAACATCTCTCCATGATATCTGCATCGACTCCTGATTCCTAACCTGCTGGAGTTCCAGTCCTGACTTCCTTTTGTGATGAAAGGCAATGCAGAAGTGTAAGCTGAATAAACCCTATCCTCCCCAACTTACTTCTTGGTCATGTTTGTGCAGGAATAGAAACCCTGACTAAGACAAATTGGTACCAGCATAGTGGGGTATTCCTGTTACAACCTGACCATGTTTTGGGGAGGATTGTGGAAGGACTTTGGGCTAGATGGTCCATTCAGTGTTAAGAGCTCTGTAGAATGTTCTGTAGGAGCTTGGAAGATAATGTTGAGAACATTGCAGAAGATGGAGGCCTGACTTGTGAAATTTCAGAGACTCAGAGAAGATTAAAGACTCTTATCAGGGCCCTCTTTTGATTGTGAAGATTCTGTGGTTTTGGTTAGCTGGGACTGAAGAATTAGCTGTGATTAACAAGATACCAGAACCACTAAAGCAAACCTTTGTGTTACTGGGACTATTGATGCTGGTTAGCTGGAGCTAAGAAATTACCGGTGATTAAGAAGCGACCAGCATCACTGAGGTGAAATCTTCTGGGAAGTGTTTTCTGAGAGCACAGAGGCTGTGTTCTAGAGATAGCCACAGTTGTATTTTGTACTGTGGCTGGACTTGGTACTGTGTAAGAGTCACCCAGATGGTACTGTTTTTGAAGGCATGAAGGGGTCATGAAGAGCAGCTGAGGCTCTTGGCACAGTGAGAAGCCACGGAAGGCCATTGGTGAAGGTGCAGCCTCAGTTTGCAATTGATGGCGCAGGATTTGAAGGGGTCATGCATAGGAGCAGAGGCTTGTCACCATGAAGAGAGCCTATGAGAGGCTATTGGTGAAGCCTAATTACAGTGGAAGATAGCAGTGTTTTGGAGATGCCAGTATCATGCGATGACTACCAAGAACAGCAGCAGCAGTGGAGTACAGTCAGCTGGAGCCTATAAGACAAGCTGTGTGCTACAAAGGGCAGAGCTGGAGAAGTGACTCAAGTCCTTGGAAGAGCCCGGAAGATCGTGAGTTGGATCCCAGACATTGAACCATTGGAGTCTGTGTTTTGCTTTTGGTTGTGACTGTGCCCTAATATGTTTCCCTCTTGAAGGAAGAAAGTATTTTAGTGGAGCCCACAGTTAAGAGACTTTGAATTTTTAAAAGACACTGAATTTTAAAGATATTGGACATTTTAAAGTGATTGAACTTTTAATATGTAAAGACTGTGGGACTTTTAAGTAATTTAGATCCTGGGGATAAATAAGAAAGCAAGGGCTGAGGCTTAATAGTGATGTATTTGTGTGTCAAGTTGACAAAGGGTCAATTGTACTGGCTGGTTTTGTGTGTCAACTTGACACAGGTTGGAGTTATCACAGAGAAAGGAGCTTCAGTTGGGTAAGTGCCTCTATGTAATCCAGCTGTGGGGCATTTTCTCAATTAGTGATCAAGTGGGGAGGGCCCCTTGTGGGTGGTATCATTCCTGTGCTGGTATTCTTGGGTTCTATAAGAGAGCAGGCTGAGCAAGCCTGGGGAAGTAAGCCAGTAAGGACCATCTCTTCATGATATTTGCATCAGCTCCTGCTTCCTAACCTGCTTGAGTTCCAGTCCTGACTTCCTTTTGTGATGAACAGCAATACAGAAGTGTAAACTGAATAAACCCTTTCCTCCACAACTTGCTTCTTGGTAATGATGTTTGTGCAGGAATAGAAACCCTGACTAAGACAATGACCCAACAGGTCACAGGGGCTTGTGTGCCATGATGTTCATATCAGCCTTATTTGTGATAGCCAGAAGGTGGAAACAACCAACGTGTCCCACAACAGAAGAATGGATACATAAAATGGCATCCATGTACAGAATGGAATAATACTTAGCTATTGAGGATGAGGACCTAAGAGATCAGAGACTCTTAGGGCTCAAAGGGAGGGACCTTGGAGAAAGTGCTCTTTAATGGGGAGGAGAAACTTGTATAGTCTACCTCCACTAGAGGGACAGGGCATAAACTGGAGGGATGGGGTTGCTATCCCAGTCAAAAGCTTTGACCCAGTACTGTTTTTGCAAGGACAAAATGGAGACTGTGAGAGAAAGCAGGTCCAGTAACATGCCCAAATTGGGATCCAGCTCAGGGGAGGCCTGACATTGTTATTGATGTTGTGTTGTGCTTACACACAGGAGTTAAGCATGACAGCCTTCTGAGAGCCCCAGCAAGCATCTGAAAGAATCAAATGCAGACATAAGCATCCAATGAATGGACAGAAGCTGGGACTTGTGTGGTTGAATTGGGGCAAAGCTGGATGAAGCTGAGGATGAGGGCAAACCTATGGGAAGACCAGTACTCTCCACTGTCCTTGACCTCTGAGAACTCTCAGATACTGAACCACTAACCAGGTATCATACCACAGTTGATATGAAGCCCCTGAAACATATAGATCAGGGGGCTGCTTTGTCTAGCTCAGTGAGAAGATGCACCTAACACTTAATAGACTTGAGGCCACAGAGTGTGGGGAGGTCTGCAGAAGTGGGCTTGGTGGGTTGGGGAAGCCCTCTTGAAGAAAGGCAGAGGAGGTACTGGATCGGGAGTGTTGGAGGGCAGAGTGGGAGGAGGATAAATTTGGACTCTAAAAAGGATTAAAGAATTAAAAAATAAAAAAATAAAATTTAGAAATGAGGAAACAGGGCACAGCTTGCTCCGGCAGCGGCAGCACGGAGCTTAGGTTCCAGTCCTGAGGTTTCTGGCAGGAGCCTTCAGATCTCCATTTTGGGATCCAGAACAGCTTGGGCTGTAACACCACATCTCCAGGTCCTGCAAGAGGCCAGAAGGGCACCCAGGAGGGCAAGTGGGAGGAGTCAGTGTGCTCTGGTGAGTCCAACAGGCCCCAGCAGGAGCCTTCAGGAGTCTGATTTGAGATCTGAATAGCCTGGGCCACAGCACTCAGTCTCCAGGAAGTGCAAGAGGCCTGGTGTGCACCTGGAGGCAGACTGGGAGCACACAGCTTGCTCGGGCAGCACGGAGCTTAGGTTCGAATCCTGAGGCCTCTGGTGGGAGCCTTCAGATCTCCTCTTCGGGATCCAGAACAGCCTGGGCTGCAATGCCACATCTCCAGGTCCTGCAAGAGGCAAGAAGGGCACCCAGGTGGCCAGCTGGGAGGAGTCAGTGAGCTCTGGTGAGTCCAGCAGGCCCCGGCAGGAGCCTTCAGGTGTCTGCTCGGGATCTGAACAGCCTGAGCCACAGCACCCTGTCTCCAGGCAGAGCAGGAAGTCAGCTGTGCACCAGAGGCCACCTGGGAAGAGGCAGCTTGCACTGGTGAGTACAGCATTGACAAGACCAACTAACACCAGTGAGAACTAGATGTCAAAAGGCAAACGCAGGAATGTCACTAACAGAAATCAAGGCAATATGGCAGCATCTGAACCCAATTCTCCTTTAACAGCATGTCCTGGATACCCCATCACACCAGAAAAACAAGATTTGGATTTAAAATCACTGGTCATGATGCTGATAGAGGAACACATGAAGGACATACTTAAAGAAATTCAGGCGAAAATTGATCAAAAGTTAGAAGCCCTTACAAGGGAAACACAAAAATCATTGAAATAAATTCAGGAGAATACAAAAGCCAATAAGGAGGAAACGCAAAAATCACTTAAAGAAATACAGGAGAACTTTGGTCAACAAGCTGAGGTTATGAAAGAGGAAACACAAAAATCTCTTAAAGAATTACAGGAAAACACAAACAAGCAAGTGAAGGAGCTAAGCAAAACCATCCAGAATCTAAAATCAGAAGTACAAACAACTAAGAAAACTCAAAGGGAGACAACTTTGGAGATAGAAAACCTTGTGAAGAAATCAGGGGACATAGATGCAAATATCAACAACAGAATACAAGAGATAGAAGAAAGAATCTCAGATGCTGAAGATACCATAAAAACCGTGGACTCACCAGTTAAAGAAAATGCAAAATGCAAAAAGCTTGTAACCCAAAATATCCAGGAAATCCAGGACACAATGAGAAGACCAAACCTAAGGATTATAGGCATAGATGAGAGTGAAGATTTACAACTTAAAGGGCCAGCAAATATCTTCAATAAAATTATGGAAGAAAACTTCCCTAACCTAAAGAGAGAGATGCCCATGAATATACAAGAAGCCTATAGAACTCCAAACAGACTGGACCAGAACAGAAATACCTCCCATCACATAATAATCAAAACACCAAATGTACTAAACAAAGAAAGAATATTAAAGGCAGTAAGGGAAAAAGGCCAAGTAACATATAAAGGAAGACCTATCAGAATCACACCAGACTTCTCACCTGAGACTATGAAAGCTTGAAGATCCTGGGCAGATCTCATGCAGACTCTAAGAGAACACAAATGCCAGCCAAAACTACTATATCCAGCAAAACTTTCAATCACCATAGATGGAGAAACTAAGATATTCCATGACAAGTTTACCCAATATCTATCCACAAACCTAGGCCTACAAAGGATAATAGGAGGAAAACAGCAATAGAAGGAGGGAAGCTTCACCCTGGAAAAATGCAAGATAGTAACCTTCTTTCATCAAACCCAAAAGAAGTTAACCAATCAAATTTAAAAAATAACATCAAAAATGACAGGAAGTAATAATTACTATTCCTTAATATCTCTTAACATCAGTGGACTCAATTCCCCAATAAAAGTACATAGACTAACTGACTGAATACTTAAACAGGACACTACATTTTGCTGCATACAGGAAACACACCTCAGTGTCAAAGACAAACACTACCTTAGAGTAAAAGGCTGGAAGACAATTTTACAAGCAAATGGTCTCAGGAAACAAGCTGGAGTAGCCATTCTAATATCAGATAAATTTGAGATTCAACACAAAGTCATCAAAAGAGACTCTGAGGGACACTTCTTGCTGGTCAAAGGAAAAATACAACAAGAAGGACTCTCAAACTCAAACATCTATGCTCCAAATGCAAGGACACCCTCATTCATAAAAGAAACTTTGTTAAAGCTCAAAGCACACATTGCACCTAAAACAATAATTGTGGGTGTCTTCAACACTGCACTTTCCTCAATGGACTGATCAGGAATACAGAAACTGAACAGGGACACAGTGAAACTAATTGAAGCTTTGGACCAATTAGATTTAACAGATATATATATATATAGAACATTCTATTCTAAAGCAAAAGAATATACCTTTTTCTCAACACCTCATGGTACCTTCTCCAAAATCAACCATATAATTGGTCACAAGACAGACCTCAACAAATATAAGAAGATCGAACTAATCCCATGCCTCCTATCAGATCACTACGAAGTAAAAGTGGTCTTCAATAGCAACAAAAACAACAGAAAACCCACATACACATGGAAACTGAACAATATTCTACTCAATGATTCCTTGGTCAAGGAAGAAATAAAGAAAGAAATTAAAGACTATTTAGAACTTAATGAAAATGAAGACACAACATACCCAAATCTATGGAACACAATGAAAACAGTGCTAAGAGGAAAACTCATAGCCCTGAGTGCCTCCAAAAAGAAAATGGAGAGAGCATACACTAACAGCTTAATGACACACCTGAAAGCCCTGGAACAAAAAGAAGCAAATTCACCCAGGAGGTGTAGAAGGCAGGAAATCATCAAACTCAGGGCATGCTGGGGAATCCTCTGGGTATATGACCAGGAGAAGTATAGCAGGGTCCTCCGGAAGTGTCATGTCCAGTTTTCTTAGGAATTGCCAGGCTGATTTCCATAGTAGTTGTACCATCTTATAATCCCACCAGCACTGAAGGAATGTTCCTCTTTCTCCACATCCTCGCCAACACCTGTCTCCTGAGTTTTTAATTTTAGCCATTCTGACTGGTGTGAGGTGAAATCTCAGGGTTGTTTTGATTTTCATTTCTCTAATAACTAATAATGTTGAGCATTTCTTAAGGTGCTTCTCGGCCATCCAAATTTCTTCAGGTGAAAATTCTTTGTTTAGATCTGTACCCCATTTTTAATAGGGTTATTTGGTTCCCTGGGGTCTAACTTCCTAAGTTCTTTGTATATATTGGATATTAGCCCTCTATTGGATGTAGGATTGGTGAAGATCTTTCCCAATTTGTAGGATACCATTTTTCCTTTTGGCAGTGTCCTTTGCCTTACAGAAGCTTTGTAATTTTATGAGATCCCATTTGTCAATTCTTGATCTTAGAGCATAAGCTATTAGTGTTCTGTTCAGGAACTTTTGCCCTGTGCCCATGTCTTCAAGGTTTTTCCCCAGTTTCTTTTTGATTAGTTTCAGTGTGTCAGGTTTTATGTGGAGGTCCTTGATCCACTTGGAGTTGAGCTTAGTACAAGGAGATAAGAATGGATCAATTTGCATTCTCCTGCATGCTGACCTCCAGTTGAACCAGCACCATTTGTTGAAAAGGCTATCTTTTTTTCCACTGGATATTTTCTGCTCCTTTGTCGAAGATCAAGTGACCATAGGCGTGTGGATTCATTTCTGGGTCTTCAATTCTATTCCATTGGTCCACTTGCCTGTCACTGTGCCAATACCATGCAGTTTTTAACACTATTGCTCTGTAGTATTGCTTGAGGTCTGGGATACTATTTCCTCCAGAAGTCCTTTTACTATTGAGAATAGTTTTAGCTATCCTGGGTTTTTTGTTATTCCAGATGAATTTGAGAATTGATTTTTCTAACTCTGTGAAGGACTGAGTTGGGATTTTGATGGGGATTGCATTGAATCTGTAGATTGCTTTAGGCAAGATGGCCATTTTAACTATATATCTTGCCAGTCCACTAGCATGGAAGATTTTTCCATTTTCTGAGGTGTTCTTTGATTTCCTTCTTCAGAGACCTGAAGTTCTTGTCATATAGATCTTTCACTTGTTTGGTTAGAGTCACTCCAAGATACTTTATATTGTTTGTGGCTATTGTGAAGGGTGTCATTTCCCTAACTTCTTTCTCAGCCTGCTTATCCTTTGAGTATAGGAAGGCAACTGATTTGCTTAAGTTGATTTTATAACCAGCCACTTTGCTGAAGTTGTTTATCAGCTGTAGGAGTTCTATGATGGAGTTTTTTGCATCACTTAAGTAGACTATCATGTCATCTGCAAATAGTGATGATTCGACTTCTTCCTTTCCAATTTGTTTCCCTTTGACCTCCTTATGTTGTCTAATTGCTCTAGCTAGAACTTCAAGTACTATATCGAAAAGATATGGAGAGAGAGGGCAGCCTTGTCTAGTTCCTGATTTTAGTGGGATTGCTTCAAGTTTCTCACCATTTAGTTTGATACTGGCTACTGGTTTGCTGTATATTGCTTTAACTATGTTTAGGTATGAGCTTTGAATTCCTGTTCTTTCCAAGACTTTTAACATGAAAGGATGCTGAATTTTGTCAAATGCTTTTTCAGCATCTAATGAAATGATCGTATGGTTTTTTTCTTTGTTTATGTAGTGGGTTGCATTGATGGATTTTCTTATATTGAACCATCCCTGTATCCCTGAGTTGAAGTCCACTTGATTGTGGTGGATGATCATTTTGATGTGTTCTTGGATTCAGTTGGCAAGAATTTTATTGAGTATTTTTCCATCGATATTCATAAGGGAAATTGGCCTGAAGTTCTCTTTCTTAATTGGATCTTTGTGTGGTTTTGGTATCAGTGTAATTGTGGCTTCGTTGGACAAATTGGGTAGTGTTCCTTCTGTTTCTATTTTGTGGAACAATTTGAAGAGTATTGGTGTTAGGTCTTCTTTGAAGGCCTAATAGAATTCTGCATTGAAGCTATCTGGTCCTGTGCTTTTTTTTTGGTTGGGAGACTTTCTATGACCCCTTTTATTTCTTTAGGTGTTATGGGCCTGTTTAGATGATCTATTTGTTCCTGATTTAACTTTGGTGATTGGTATCTGTCTAGGAAATTGTCCATTTCCTCCAGATTCTTCAGTTGTGTTGAGTATAGGCTTTGGTAGTAAGATCTGATGATTTTTTGAATTTCCTCAGTTTCTGTTGTTATATCTCCCTTTTCATTTCTAATTTTGTTAATCTTGATACTGTCTCTGTGCCCTTTGGTTAGTCTGGCTAAGGACTTATCTATCTTGTTGATTTTCTCTAAGAACCAGCTCCTGGTTTTGTTGATTCTTTGTATGGCTTTCTTAGTTTCTACTTGATTTATTTTAGCCCTGAGTTTGATGATTTCCTGCCTTCTACTCCTCCTGGGTGAATTTGCTTCTTTTTGCTCCAGGGCTTTCAGGTGTGTCATTAAGCTGCTAGTGTATGCTCCCTCCATTTTCTTTTTGGAGGCACTCAGGGCTATGAGTTTTCCTATTAGCACTGCTTTCATTGTGTCCCTTAGATTTGGCTATGTTGTGTCCTCATTTTCATTAAATTCTAAAAAGTTTTTGATTTCTTTCTTTATTTCTTCCTTGACCAAGGTATCATTGAATAGAGTATTGTTCAGTTTCCATGTGTATGTGAGCTTTCTGTTGTTTTTGTTGCTATTGAAGACCACTTTTCCTCCATAGTGATCTGATAGGAGGCATGGGATTATTTCAATCTGCTTATATTTGTTGAGGTCTGTCTTGTGACCAATTATATGGTCGATTTTGGAGAAGGTACCATAAGGTGCTGATAAAAAGGTATATTCTTTTGCTTTAGGATGAAATGTTCCAACCAAAAAAAGGCACAGGACCAGATGGTTTCAGTGCATAATTCTATCAGACCTTCAAAGTAGAACTAACACCAATTCTCTTCAAACTATTCCACAAAATAGCAATGGAAGGAACACTGAGGTGTGTTTCCTGTATGCAGCAAAATGTTGGGTCCTGTTTACATATCCAGTCCATTAGTCTATGTCTTTTTATTAGGGAAATTGAGTCCATTGATGTTAAGAGATATTAAGGAATAGTGATTTTTTTCTTCCTGTTGTTTTTGATGTTATTTTTACATTTGAGTGGTTGTCTTCTTTTTGGTTTGGTGAAAGAAGATTACTATCTTGCTTTTTCTAGGGTGTAGTTGCCCTCCTTATATTGGTGCTTTCTATCTGTTATCCTCTGTAGGGCTGGATTTGTGAAAAAATATTGTGAAAATTTAGTTTTATCATGGAATGTCTTGGTTTCTCCATCTATGGTAATTTAGAGTTTTGCTGGATATAGTAGTCTGGGCTGGCATTTGTATTACCTTAGGGTCTGTATGACATCTGCCCAGGATCTTTTAGCTTTCATGGTCTCTGATGAGAAGTTTGGTTTAGTTCTGATAAGTCTTCCTTTATATGTTACTTGGCCTTTTTCTCTTACTGCTTTTAATATTCTTTCTTTGTTTAGCACATTTGCTGTTTTGATTCTTATGTGAGAGGTAGTATTTCTGTTCTAGGCCAGTCTGTTTGGAGTTCTGAAGACTTCTTGTATGTTAATGTGCATCTTTTTCTTTACGTTAGGGAAGTTTTCTTTACTTTTGTTGAAGATATTTACTAGCCCTTTAAGTTGTAAATCTTCACTCATTTTTATACCTATAATCCTTATGTTTGGTCTTCTCATTGTGTCATGGATTTCCTGGATGTTTTGGGTCAGGAGCTTTTTGCATTTTTCATTTTCTTTGACTGTTAAGTCAATACTTTCTATGGTATATTCAGTACGTGAGATTCTTTCTTCTATCTCTTGTATTCTGTTGTTGACATTTGCATCTATGACTCCTGATTTCTTTCCAAGGTTTTCTATATCAAAAGTTGTCTCCCTTTGTGATTTCTTAGTTTTTTCCACTTCCATTTTTACATCATGGATGGTTTTGTTCAGTTCCTCCAGTTATTTGTTTGTATTTTCCTGAAATTCTTTAAGGGATTTTTATCTTTCCTCTTTCAGGACTTCTCCCTGTTGACCCATGTTCTTCTGTAGTTCTTTAAATAATTTTTGTGTTTCCTTTATAAGGTCTTCTACCTGTTGACTCATCTTCTCCTGTATGTCTTTAAGGCAATTATTTATGTACTTCTTAAAATTCTCTGTCAGCATCATGAGATGTGATTTTAAATCCAGTTCTTGCTTTCCTGGTGTGCTGGGGTCTCCAGCACTTGCTGTTGTTGGAGAACTTAGTTCAGATGGTGCCATGTTGCCTTGGGTTTTGTTGGTGATGTTCTTGCATTTGCCTTTTGCCATCTGGTTATCTCTGGTGTTAGCTGGTGTTGCTATCTCTGCCTCTAGCTTGTCTGTCATGCAAGTCTCTGTATCTGTGCTCCTGGGAAACACATTCTCTCTGTGTACATCAGTTTGGAAGTATGAGGGATAGAATTGAACAAGCAACAGGTATCAAAGGACACCACAATCGGTCCTACAGGGTCAACTTATATGACTCCATGGGCTCTTCTGGAAACAGAAACACCAATCAAAGAGCATGAAGTGGCTGGTCCCAGGCTTCTTATACATTTGTTGATGTACAGCTGCTTTTACATGTGGGTTCCATAACAATTGGATAACGGCTGGTCTATGACTCTGTTACCTATCATTGGTTCCCCTTCCTCTACCTGGACTGCCTGGTTGGACCTCCGTAGGAGAGGATGTACTTATCCCTGCTGAGACTAGATGCCTCAGGGTTGGTGGTAACCAATGGGATCTTCATCCCAAAGGAGAAGAGAAGGGGTTAATGGGGGTGGGTTTATTACAGCAGAACTGGGAGGAGAGGATGTTGGTACAGTTGGGATGCAATGGGAATAAAGATACATTATAGAAAAATCAGGTAAAAGTGGGTAACAAGGATGAATATTTTCTCAATGAGGTATATGTGTACATGAGATTATGCAGATGGGAGGTATTATGTGATATCCATTTACTAGTGAAAATACATAAAGAGAGAATTATGCTGAGAAATGGAAGGGCTGTCAGATGGGGTCCACTGGAATGTCTAGGTAACCTATTGCCTATCATCCTAGTAGACATATTAGGAAGCAAACTCTAAGTCTCCAGGAAACAGTGACCATGATTAAATCAGTTATGTAAAAAAGTAAAAGTAAATTATGGATTGAAAAATATTAGGATATGGAACTTTCTGATTGTTAGATGAAGATTAATCAGAAAGGAGGGGATACCGTGACTTCAATGGCCTAGATGTAGTAAATGGATGCTCTGACCCACAATATTCTCCTGTTGAGGTTATCAGGTAAAGTAGGAAAACAGAGGCTAATGTTCATAGCAGTGAAGTTCGTTATTCTGGCCATTTCTATCATAGGAAGTCAATTCAAGACTTCAAAACAGACTGAACTTCTTTAAGTGCTCATAGAGCAGTTCTCACCAATATCCTCCCTTTTGATTTTACAAGAGATTCATTTCTTTTTACTATTTTGTGTATGAGTGTTTTGCCTTTAAAGATATGTACCTTCTGCATGCCAGGACCCTTTATAAGGCAGAAGAGTGTACTGAAATGGCTAGATTTGGAATTGTAGATTGGAGCCACAATGTTGCTTTTCACAATTAAATGCAGTTCCTCTGCAAAAGTAATAGGTGGTCTTATAGTCTTATATATTGAACAGTCCATTCAATTTCTTCTACCTTGTCATTTTTCTTTACTCTGTCTTGCCTGCTTCTTTATTTGTTTATGCTTCATTTAATGTGTGTGCTTTGGTTTATGCATGTGTGTCCACAAGAACTTTCAAGTTTATACATAAGAGTATAACTTGTATGAGTTAGTTCTTTCCTTCTACCATATAGTTCTCTCAGATCAAAGCCAAATTATCATGCATGGTGGTATTGGCTTTTCCCAGTAAACATCAGCTTCTTCATATTATCAGCTGTCATTTTGTGAAAGTTATGCCTAACTCTTCTAAAAGATTGTTCCTAGTCTTTGGCATACAACAAACTTCCTAACATATCTGGTAAAATGTTAAGGTGCTTCTGTCTACATGAGATCTTAAAATTTTGTCATGTAAACTACAATTTCTGAACATAAAATTAGTCTCTGCATAAAACCCTGGATGAAGTGTTCAAGTATTCTGTATTTTATATTTTGTATTGTCTGCTTTTGAATTACAATAATATTTTCTTTTTCATTTTGAATTACAATAATTCGTAACATAATAACCAGTCAGAAATATTAGTATTAGTATCAATGAAGATTTTGAGCACAGTCTTCATATGTTTGAGGATAACTTTTGAGGAAAACAGGTAAAAGACATCAAAAGCAACCAGTGTCTTTCCTCATGACAGGATTTTTTCTGGAATCTTATGCCAGCCCTTTGGAATTATTTTACAGGTAGATGCAAGATAACAATTGAGACATTGATTCCATCTAGATTTTTTTGAGTGTTTATTATATTGCCAAACCAAATAGATATTAAACATTTGGTATTTATTGATACAATTCTCATAGAATTTGTATTGCAGTGGCGAATACACTACAGAAAAATCAAACTTTTAAAACATAGAGTGTGGTGGGGAAGAATAAATGAAGCTGATCTAAATAGGAAAGTTAGCTGTTGTTGGTGTTAGGTTGTGTTAAGTTGTGTAGGCTAGCAATGAAGTCACTATGTAGCTAGTGGTATTAGATAAAGAAGCTAAGACAGGCACGTGTATTCTGTTCTAAGGTGAAGGAAAATATTTAGAAATAAAATAGAGGTTTAGACAAATATAGGAATATATTAAAATACATGTTTACAGACATTCATCATATGAGCACTTTATGTAAAATAAACACCAGCCTGGAAAGGCATACCTAGTGGTCCTATAGGGTAGTATAAATATAATATAGATTATTCCCAAATATCATGGAAATAAACAGGAACTTTCTTATTTGATCTATGTCTAACTCAACAAGATGAAAATTCACATCTAATACCCCTATGGCTGGGTCAAAACCTGTGATAGACAGGTAATGGTCCCTAGGGAAGAACCCACCATCATTATCTCCCTTAATGGACATAGTATCAAACCAATTATCAATGACTTATCATTGGATACATAGATTTTTACATCTCCCAACCCTTATTATAATGGTTTCTTTTTGTAGTAAATAATGATTGATAAAAAACAAAACAAAACAAACAAATGAACACTAGTCAATGTAGAGAGAACTGTGGAAGGCTCTACAATATGTGGAACTTCTATACAACACCTCTTTTCCCTATGTTCAGGAATCATTGTGAGACTGGGTAAAAAGATGGAAGAGCCAGAGCTGGTGGATGACTACAAATGTTTTCAGGACATCAGAAATGGTTGCAAATATGGCCTCATGTTAGCACTTTTGGCATCCACATGTTCAAACCAGAAAAAAATTATTACACAGAGAGGAAACATGGGCATGAAGTCCACAGATAGCTGAGGAGTGATTGCTAACTTATATCTTCCAGAAGGAAAGTAAATTATGTATAATGAAATGGCCCTGCTAGGCTAACCATGCCTCAGTAAAACCTAAATTCATAAATAGCAGAAGATTAACTTAGTAAACGATATAGACATATGCATATATCTTTTACTAAGTTATACATATATATATGTATATATGTATCAATATGTAAAGGAGGGAGATATACTGAGAAGAGTTCAAGAGGAGCTGTACATGATCAAAATACATTGTATAATATTCTCAAAGACATATTAAAAACTACACAAGATAAAATTCAATAAAATATAATATCTATGTGTACTGAGAGAAAAAGGAGATTCAGGCAATAAGTATAAGAAGAAGGTGAATAACCAACCTCAGATGATGATCACACTGGTCTTGTGTAATTATCATTATTATAGTGAATTTTACAAAACAGGTTACCCTAAGAAAATATTTTCTTTCCTAGATGTGTCTTCAGAGCACCCTTAATCTCATTATTCCTGAGGCTGTAGATGAGGGGGTTCAACATGGGGATCACCACCGTGTAGAATACAGACAACACCTTGTTCTGATCAGTGGAGTAGCTGGTCTTGGGCATCACATAAATGAATATGGTAGTTCCATAGAACAGAGTGACTGCAATGAGGTGGGAGGTACAGGTCGAGAAGGCCTTCTGTTGACCATCTCTGGAGTGCATCTTCAGAATGGTGATGAGGATATAGGTGTAGGAAATGGCTATGACAATCACTGTTAGCATAGTAACTATGCCAGCTGAAAATGAGACAAGAACTACAGGGACAGTGACATCAGAACAGGAGAGCTCAATCAGAGGAGCAAAATCACAGAAAAAGTGATTGATTCTGTTTGGTCCACAGAAGAGAATGGATAAAAAAGAAACTGTGGCAAAGGAAGCATAAAGAAAACCTCCAATATAAGATCCTACAATCAACTGGACACAGACTTGTGTGCACATTTTGATGGAATAAAGCAGTGGGTTGCAGATTGCTACAAAGCGATCATAAGCCATGACAGCCAGAAGGAGGCATTCAAGTCCCCCAAAGAAAGCAGCTGAGCCAAACTGTATATAACATCCAATATAGGAGATGGTGTTTTGTTTTACCAGGAAGTTGACAAGCATATTGGGTGTGACAGAAGATGAAATGCCTATGTCAACAGAAGCCAAGTTGCTGAGAAAAAAGTACATGGGGTGATGGAGCTTGGAAGAGACTCTGATGAGAAGGAGGGTGCTGAGGTTCCCAAACACAGTCACCAGGTAGATGCACAGAATGATGATGAAGAGGATGGATCTAAGAACTGGATCATCAGTTAAGCCCAATAAAATGAACTCTGTCACTGCAGTGTGGTTCCCATCTTCTAGGAAAGCCATGGAATAATGTAGCTACTGCTAGATTAAGGCTATAATGAAGATATTACAAAATGGGATTTATAAATCAGTTACTTCATTTCATCAGAGCATGGAGAACATTCCAACTAATATATTATTCAAAACATTGACTCAGTTATCGATGTTTTACTTGCATTATAATTATTTGTACACATATGGGTAGTAATTATTTCAAAATTATTTAAGCACAAATTCTAGAAATGTGTTATAAATAATTAATAACTTTTATTCACATTTACTTGTAATGAGATATACAAGGTTGCCATTAAGACTAAAGTTAAAAATTATGAGAATTGGACCAGTAAGACAGCTTGGTAGGTAAAGATTCTTGCCACCAAGTTTGACATGTTACAGATAGAGTTTGATTCCTGAAACCCACAAGATTGGAAGGAATAACCAATTCCTGAAATTTGTTCTTTGTTACTCACACATATGCTGTGTTATCAGTACCCCATTACACAAGTAAATATTTGGATGCACAAATAAATTATAGATAAATAAATATAAAATAATATGTATATTAACAAAATAACTGCATTTATTGTAAGTTTAACAAAAGAATAAAATATAAAAGCATAGAATTAAGTAATGAAGTTTTAAGCTATTGCTATTATTAAATGATTACTACATTACCAAGACTGGATAATAAAATGAAACTTGTATGTTTTCCTATTTTTATTTCTTTGAAGTTGCATTGTTCCTTTTGTCATTTCTATATTCTTGCAGGCAAATATTTTAAGTTAAGTAACAGATACACACACGTACAAAGTAAACAATTTATGGAGATTTTGAATTGGCTCAGTTATTAAGAGCACTTCGTGAACTGGCAAGAAAAGGGGGTTAATCCCCTCCTAGCTTACTGTGTTTTCTGGTGGGCGTCTGTTGTTCCAGTTATGAGGACTCAGCACTCTTGTGGTTTTCAGAGTCACCTCACAGGGAATGCATTTGCTACAATATGTCCATGCTGGCAAGATTCACACACAAAATAAAAATGAGAAATATTTTAAAAAAGAAGTAGATATAAACCCTGGGTAGATTGAACTCAGAGTACTCCTTTTAGTAACCAGGATATAAAATAATGGGTGGGCACACAATTGAGGCTATATAAATTAGGTTCAATGTCAGTGGAATTTCAGCTGTCAGATGGGTAAGACAAAGTCTGTAAAACTGAATACAGATCACATTAAATTTGCAAATCTGACTTCCAGTTGCTAACTCATTAAATATTTTAAATTCTACTAAATAGGTAATTGTTCTTTAAAGTAATTAGAAATATCAATTTTAACATTATGTATTATGAACATGTAGCACATTATTAGCAATTCTTTAGACACAGCTATTCCTTTCCTAGTGTAACAGTGATTTCTAACTGAAATATTTTAGAATGTATTCTCATGATTTTCAGCAAAGGACATTGCCCAGTATTCAACTTTAAAAGTTAAAAGATTTATAAAGGTTGCTAGACTGTCATTTCTCACATTCTATACTTATGTTCTCATTTTATGTAATGATGTCTGTGAGTCTAGCACATTTACTTCATAAACAACCAGACATTGCACAGGATATCCCCTAACAGTAAGCCACCAAATTATTTCAAAGCTAGTGAAATTGTTAGCCTTTTGGTGAATTCTACATGCGTTAGGCTTTGAAGGTCATATTGATTTCTGGTCTTGCCAACAGATGGTTAAAAAGGGAATCTATGAAAACGTGTTTTTATGCCTGATTATTCTGAACAATTTATTAATGAAATACAAGAAAATTCTAAGAAAATTTCTTTTCCCCCTTCTGTTATATAACTTCATAATTCCATCTGACATGATTCTACATCATGGTTTGAAATAAGATACATTTCAAAGAATAAAGTATCTCCATTTACCAACAAAGTCAAACTCCTACCTCTAGAAATAAGAATTCATTTTAAAGTAAGAATTTAAAGTTTTTATGTTTTTATAGATATCTCTTTCCTGCTGTCATTATTCATCCCCGAGGATAAGTCCCTGCAGAGGCTCTGGATTCTAGGGTGAATTAAAATCATCAATGATCATTAAGTTTGCTCCAGTGAGTATTGAGCAGGTCATTTCATACAAAACCAATTAGTTTTCAAGGAGTCTATCAATCTAAATCAAACTCCTGTTTTCCTCTTTATGTGAGTATTGGTACATTTTCACTTGGTGTTTATGGGATTTACATGATAACAAATTATCATAGGTAAATGTTCCTTCAAGTTAATATTTGTTTCAGGTTAGTTTACATTAGAGGATATAAACTTCTTATTAAAATGTACCATTTTGTTTCTTTCATTCATGTGCACCAATTTTTCTTTTAGTATTTTAGTGGTTGATGTAATATATTCTATTAGGGACTTAGGTGCCTATAGGGAGAGATGAGATTCAAAATTGAGTAATTGTTTGAGGCACACACAAGTGTTATAGATGAGAGTATAAAATGCCACACTTAGAAAATAGGGCATTGAAATAGGTATGCATGATTTCCAGTAAGAATTAACATTCCATAATTTATACTTCAAATGTGTGACATGTGGTCTTACCTTATATGCTATCTTGGATAATGGAAGGCATAGTGATTCCCACCCCCTCCCCCCAAAGACTTAGCTTAATCTTACTTTTATTAACTTCTAGAGTGAAACCTTGATAGAACTCCAATAAAAGTGGTTGAATTTGAGCATAAGTCAATTTTTAATCAAAGTATCTCCTGTCTAGCTTAGCATAACCATCCTCTGCATGGCTATATCCAATAATGGTCAAAAACAGGAGCAGATACCCATAGCCAGACATTAAACTGTGGGAAAGGACACCTATGCATGAGTTGGGGGAAGGATATGTGGCCCAGAAGTAGATGGGAACTCCACAGAAAGATCAACAGGTCCACAAAACTGAACCCCTGGGAGCTCTGTGAGACTTAGCCACCAACCAAAGAACATATATGAGCTGGAATGAGGCTCTAGCACATGTGTAGCAGACAGAAAGCTCAATCTTCATGACTGTGCTGTGTGACCTTAGAGGGAGAGGATGTGTCTAATCAGGCAGAGAATTGCTCTACCAGGACAGGGAGATAAAAAGAGGGTTCTCACCCTCTCAAAGAAGGGGAAGCCCAGGAAAGGTGCTCAGTGAGGTAGGGTCCAGGATGGGGAGCAGCTCTGGAATAAAATAAAGGAATAAAACAAAAACCAAAAGCCAACAAAGTCCTGTCCTTGCTGGCAGAGGAGATGCTGAGATATGATCTGTACTGAAAACTCCCTGGTACACCAGCAGGGAGTATGGATCAGTGAATGACAGAATAGAGCCTGTATCAAAAAAAATGGGGGGACATATCTGGACTGACAGCAACAATGCCTTCTGACCTTCATATGCATACTATTTCAGGCATGCACTTGCACTCACATGAACACGTGCATGCTTCTTGTAGGCATACATCACATATCAATATACATATATATTAACCAAGGCTCTCCTTTTTTAGTTACAGATTTATGCTTGATGTAAATTGTAAGATGATCTCATGCAATCCAGGCTAAATTTGAACCTGCTAGACAGTTATGGAAGACTTTGAACTTCTGATATATCTGTTTCCATCTTCCAAGATCTTAATTTACAAGTATTCAACACTCATATTATGTGGTATTTGAGATCTAGTACAGTACTTTATTAATATCAAGCAAGGATTCTAACAATTGGGCTATATTAATAGCCCATTATATTAGTTTAGGTGAATAGCTTGTGTACATACATACACAAACACACACACACACACACACACACAGAGAGAGAGAGAGAGAGAGAGAGAGAGAGAGAGAGAGAGAGAGAGAGAGAGAGAGAGAGAGAGAGAGATGAAATGTACTGTTTGAATGACTGTCACCAATGAGTCTACACAACCATATATGAGAAAATCCTCCAGTGAGGGACATCTAGGATCTTTCCAGCTTCTGGCTATTATAAATAAGGCTGCTATGAACATAGTGGAGCATGTGTCCTTATTGAATGCTGGGGAATCCTCTGGGTATATGCCCAGGAGTGGTATAGTAAGGTCCTCTGGAAGTGTCATGCCCAGTTTTCTGAGGAACCACCAGACTGATTTCCAGAGTGGTTGTACCAGCTTTCAATCCCACCAACAGTGGAGGAGTGTTCCTCTTTCTCCATATCCTATTAGAAGTCATTCACAATAACATTTCCCTTCACTACCTCCATGGACCCCTACCCATGAAGAAAGCCTAGTACATCCCTCTTTTGACTTATGCACCCCCACCCCTGCCTGCCTTTGCATTGCAGGGTCCTCCCCCAAACCCCATCTTACATGTATCCATGACATCACCATCACAAAATCACTATGTGTTAACCCTCCTGCCCCACTCTGTTGCAAAGGCACTACAGGTGCTTGTATTAACCACCATTTTCAAGGCTCCTGCATTCCTGTGATAATTGTCCCCCAGGCTTATCTATATGAACCAGAAGAACTTGTCTTGCAGATAGGAGAATGCTAGAAGAAGAGAGAGATCTTCATCTGTTTGCTCATTGGACTAGGCCTTGCTGTATCATTGAATGTGACAGGAACTGCTGGAACAGGCCTTTTTCAAACACAACATCTGGCCAGCAACTTCCAAGAAATGTTTGACTAGGCAATAGTGTCCAGCAAGTCTCTTCAATGCTAGCAGAATACATTCTCAAAAATTGGAGAACCCTGGACTTACTGACAGCTGAACAGGGAGGAATTTGTATTTTGCTCGGGGGAAGAATGTTGATTCTGTGTCATTAATCTGGGCTGGTAGAACAAAATGTACAGAGGCTGAAAGAGCTCCAGGAGAATGTCTGGACACACTATGTTCCCAATATCACTATACCTTGGTACTCTAATCCCTTGGTAGCTTGGCTTCTCCCCCCCCCCCCCATCCTGGCTCCTTTTTCAAAGATCAAGTGGCCATAGGAGTGTGGGTTCATTTGTGGGTCTTCAATTCTATTCCATTCATCTACCTGCCTGCCACTGTAGCCAGTACCATTCAGTTTTTACCACTATTGCTTTGTAGTACAGCTTGAGGCCTGGGATGCTGATTCCCTCAGAATGCCTTTTAATTTCGAGAATTAGTTTTAGCTATCCTGGGTTTTTTGTTATTCCAGATGAATTAAGAATTGCTCTTTCTAACTCTAGGAAGAATTGAGTTGGAGTTTTGATGGGGATTGCATTGAATCTGTACTTTGCTTGTGGCAAGATGGCCATTTTTACTATATTAATCCTGCCAATCCACGAGCATGGGAGATCTTTCCATTTTCTGAGGTCTTCAATTTCTCTCTTCAGAGGCTTGAAGTTCTTGTCATACAGATCTTTCATTTGTTTGGTTAGAGACATGCCAAGACACTTTATATTTTTTGTGACTATTGTGAAGGGTGTTATTTCCCTAACTTCTTTCTCAGTCTCTTTATCATTTGAGGATATGAAGGCTACTGATCGGTTTGAGTTAATTTTTCTATCTGCCCCCTTTGCTGAAGTTGCTAATCAGCTATAGGAGTTCTTTGGTGGAGTTTTTGGGGTCACTTAAGTACACTATAATATCATCTGCAAGTAGTGATTGTTTGAATTCTTCCTTTCCAATTTGTATTCCTTTGCCCTCCTCTTGTTGGCTAATTGCTCTAGCTAGACCTTCAAGTACTATATTGAATAGATATGGTGAGAGCAGCATTGTCTAGTCCCTAATTTTAGTGGGATTGCTTCAAGTTTCTCTCCATTTAGTTTGATATTAGCTACTGTTTTGCTGTATATTGCTTTCACTATATTTAGGTATGGGCCTTGAATTCCTGGTCTTTCCAAGACTTTTAATATGGAGTGAAATTTGGTCAAATGATTTTTCAGTATCTTATGAAGTGACTATGTGGTATTTTGTCTTTGAGTTTGCTTATGTAATGGATTACATTGATGTATTTTTGTATATTAAACAATCCTTGCATCCCTGAGATGAAAGCTACTTGATTGTGCTGAATTATTGTTTTGATGTATTCTAGGATTTGGTTGGCAAGGATTTTATTGAGCATTTTTTGCATCAATATTTATAAGGGAAACTGGGCTGAATTTTACTTTCTTTGTTGGATCTTTTTGTGGTTTTGATATCATTGTAATTGTGGCTTCATGCTGTTCCTTCTGTTTCTATTTTGTGGAATAATTTGAAGAGTATTGGTAGTAGGTCTTCACTGAAGGTCTGATAGAATTCTGTACAAAAACCATTTGGACCTGGAAATTTTTTTGGTTCAAAGACATTTAATGACTGCCTCTATTTCCTTAGGGGTTGTGGGACTATTTAGATGGCTTATCTGATCCTGATTTAACTTTGACATTTGCTATTTGTCTAGAAAATTGTCCATTTCATCCAGATTTTCCAGTTGTGTTGAGTATAGGCTTTTGTAATTGGAGCTGATGACTTTTTGAATTTCCTCAGCTTTGGTGTTATATCTCCCTTTTCATTGCTAAATTTGTTTATTTGGATTTTGTTTCTGTGCCCTCTGGTTACTCTGGCTAAAGGTTTATCTATCTTGTTGATTTTCTCAAAGAACAAACTCTGGTTTTGTTGATCTTTGTATAGTTCTTTTTGTTTCTTCTTGGTTGATTTCAGCCCTGAGCTTGATTATTTCCTGCCATCTATTCCTCTTAGGTGTATTAGCTTCTTTTTATTCTAGAGCTTTCAGGTATGCTGTTAAATGGTTAGTGCATTCTCTCTCCAGTTTCTTTATGGAGGCACTCAGAGCTATGAGTTTTTCCTATTAGCACTGCTTCCATTGAGTCTCATAAGTTTGGGTATGTTGTTCCTTCAGTTTCATTAAATTCCAAAAAGCCTTTGATTTCTTTCTTTATTTCTTCCTTGACCAAGTTATCATGGAATAGAGTTTTTCAACTTCCATATATATGCAGCCTTTTTGTTGTTTTTGTTGCTATTGAAGACCAGGCTTAATTCATATTGATCTGATATGAGGCATGGGATTATTTCAATTGTCTTACATCTGTTGAAGTCAGTTTTGTGACTGATTATATGGTCAGTTTTGGAGAAGGTACCATAAGGTGCTGAGAAGAAGATATATTTTTTTGATTTAGGATTAGATGTTGCATAGATTTCTATTAAATCCATTTGGTCCATAACTTCTGTTAGTTTCACTGTGTTTCTGTTTGTGTTTCTCTAATATGACCATTGATGAGAATGTGGTGTTAAAGTCACCCACAATTATTGTGGGTGCAATGTGTGCTTTGAGCTTAATAATTTTTTTGTTTTTTTATGAATGTGGGTACCCTTTCATTTGGAGCATAGATGTTCAGTTCTTGGTAGATTTTTACTTTGTTGTGTAAGAAGTGCCCTTCCTTATCTTTGTTGATGAATTTTGGTGGAAAATCAATTTCATCTGTTATTATTTATTATTATTATTATTATTATTATTATTATTTTGTTTTTTATTTTATTCGATATATTTTTATTTACATTTCAAATGATTTCCCCTTTTCTGGTCCCCCCACTACCCGAAGGTCACATAAGCCCCCTTCCTTCCCCCTGTTCTCCCACCCACCCCTTCCCACTGCCCTGTTCTTGTTTTGCCTTACACTGCTACACTGAGTCTTTCCAGAACCAGGGGCCACTCCTCCGTTCTTGTACCTCATTTGATGTGTGGATTATGTTTTAGGTATTCCAGTTTTTCAGGCTAATATCCACTTATTAGTGAGTGCATAACATGATTGATCTTTTGAGACTGGGTTACCTCACTTAGTATGATGTTCCCCAGCTACATCCATTTGCCTAAGAATTTCATGAAATCATTGTTTCTAATGGCTGAATAGTACTCCATTGTGTATATATACCATATATTTTTTTTATCCATTCTTCTGTTGAGGGATACCTGGGTTCTTTCCATCTTCTGGCTATTACAAACAGGGCTGCTATGAACATAGTGGAGCATGTGTCCTTATTGCATGCTAGGGAATCCTCTGGGTATATGCCCAGGAGTGGTATAGCAGGATCCTTCAGAAGTGACATCCCCAGTTTTCAGAGGAACCGCCAGACTGATTTCCAGAGTGGTTGTACAAATTTGCAACCCCACCAGCCCTGGAGGAGTGTTCCTCTTTCTCCATATCCTTGCCAACACCTGCTGTCTCCTGAGTTTTTAATCTAAGCCATTCTGACTGGTGTAAGGTGAAATCTCAGAGTTGTTTTGATTTGCATTTCCCCGATGACTAGTGAAGTTGAGCACTTTTTAAGATGTTTCTCCACCATCTGAAGTTCTTCAGGTGAGAATTCTTTGTTTAAATATGTACCCCCATTTTTAATAGGGTTATTTGGTTTTCTGGGGTTTAATTTCTTGAGTTCTTTGTATATATTGGATATTAGCCCTCTATCTGATGTAGGGTTGGTGAAGATCTTTTCCCAATTTGTTGGTTGCTGACTTGTCCTTTTGATGGTGTCCTTTGCTTTACAGAAACTTTGTAATTTTATGAGGTCCCATTTGTCAATTCTTGATCTTAGAGCATACACTATTGGTGTTCTGTTCAGGAACTTTCCCCCTGTACTGATGTCCTCAAGAGTCTTCCCCAGTTTCTTTTCTGTTAGCTTCAGAGTGTCTGGCTTTATGTGGAGGTCCTTGATCCATTTGGAGTTGAGCTTAGTACAAGGAGACAAGGATGGATCAATTCGCATTCTTCTGCATGCTGACCTCCAGTTGAACCAGCACCATTTGTTGAAAAGGCTATCTTTTTTCCATTGGAAGTTTTCAGCCCCTTTATCGAGGATCAAGTGGCCATAGGTGTGTGGGTTCATTTCTGGATCTTCAATCCTGTTCCATTGATCTGCCTGCCTGTCACTGTACCAATACCATGCAGTTTTTAACACTATTGCTCTGTAGTATTGCTTGAGATCAGGGATACTGATTCTCCCAGAATTTCTTTTGTTGTTGAGAATAGTTTTAGCTATCCTGGGTTTTTTGTTATTCCAGATGAATTTGAGAATTGTTCTTTCTGACTCTATGAAGAATTGAGTTGGTATTTTAATGGGTATTGCATTGAATCTATATATTGCTTTTGCCAAAATGGCCGTTTTAACTATATTAATCCTGCCAATCCATGAGCATGGGAGGTTTTTCCATTTTTTGAGGTCTTCTTCTATTTCCTCCTTCAGAGTCTTGAAGTTCTTGTCATACAGATCTTTAAAATGTTTGGTAAGAGTCAACCCAAGGTACTTTATACTGTTTGTGGCTATTGTGAACGGTGTTATTTCCTTAATTTCTTTCTCAGCCTACTTATCCTTTGAGTATAGGAAGGCTACTGATTTTCTTGAGTTGATTTTATAACCTGCCACTTTGCTGAAGTTGTTTATCAGCTGTAGGAGTTCTCTAGTGGAGTTTTTTGGGTCACTTAGGTAGACTGAAAATAATGATAGTTTGACATCTTCCTTTCCAATTTGTATCCCTTTGACCTCCTTATGTTGTCTAATTGCTGGAGCTAGTACCTCAAGTACAATATTGAAAAGATAAGGAGAAAGGGGGCAGCCCTGCCTCGTCCCTTATTTTAGTGGGATTGCTTCAAGTTTCTCTCCATTTAGTTTGATGCTGGCTACCGGTTTGTTGTATATTGCTTTTACTGTGTTTAGGTATGGGCCTTGAATTCCTGTTCTCTTCAAGACTTTAACCATGAAAGGATGCTGAATTTTGTCAAATGCTTTTTCAGCATCCAATGAAATGACCATGTGGTTTTTTTCTTTGAGTTTGTTTATGTAGTGGATTGCATTGATGGATTTCCGTATATTGAACCAACCCTGCATCTGTGGAATAAATCCTACTTGATCATGGTGGATGATCGTTTTTATATGTTCTTGGATTTGGTTGGCAAGAATTTTATTGAGTATTTTTGCATCAATGTTCATAAGGGAAATTGGTCTGAAGTTCTCTTTCTTTATTGGATCTTTGTGTGGTTTTGGTATCAGAGTAATTGTAGCTTCATAGAAGGAATTGGGTAGTGCTCCTTCTGTTTCTATTTTGTGGAATAGTTTGAAGAGTATTGGTGTTAGGTGTTCTTTGAAGGTGTGATATAATTCTGCACTGAAGCCATCTGGTCCTGTGCTTTTTTTGGTTGGAAGGCTTTCTATGACCCCTTCTATTTCTTTAAACAATGTTTCTCTGTATAGCCCTGGCTATCCTGAAACTCACTCTATAGACCAGGCTAACCTCGAACTCAGAAATCCTCCTGCCTCTGCCTCCCAAGTACTGAGATTAAAGGCATGCACCACCACTGCCCGGCCTCATCTCATATTAAAATGGCTACTCCAGCATATTTCCTGGGACAATTTTCTTGGATAATTGTTTTCCAGTCCATTAATCTGAGGTAGTGTTTGTCTTTGACACTGAGGTACATTTCCTGTATGCAGCAAAATGATAGGTCCTGTTTATTTATCCAGTCTGTTAGTTTATGTCTTTTTGTGGGGGAATTAATCCATTGATGTTAAAAGATATTAAGGAATAATGATTGTTGTTTCCTGTTATTTTTGATGTTATTTTTATGTTTGTATGCTTATCTTTTTTTGGGTTTTTTGAAAGAAGATTACCTTCTTTTTTTTCTAGGGTATAGTTTTCCTCCTTGTGTTGATGTTTTCTATCTATTATCCTTTGTTGGGTTGGATTTGTGGGAAGATATTCTGTAAATTTTGTTTCGTTAAGGAATTTCTTGGTTTCTCAATCTATGGTAATTGAGAGTTTTGCTGGTTATAGTAATCTGGGCTGGCATTTGTGTTCTCTTAGGCTCTGTATGACATCTTCACAGGATCTTCTAGCTTTCATTGTCTCTGGTGAGAAGTCTAGTGTAATTCTGATAGCTTTTAGATAGCTCTCTGCCATTATATGTTACTTGCCTGTCTCCCCTTACTGCTTTTAATGTTCTTTCTTTGTTTAGTAAATTTGATGTTTTGCTTATTATGTGCCAGAAGTAATTTCTTTTCTGGTCCAGGCTCTTTGGAGTTCTGTAGGCTTCTTGTATGTTCATGTGCATCTCTTTCTTTAGGTTACAGAAGTTTATTTTCTATAATTTTGTTGAAGATATTTGCAGGCCCTTTAATTTTGACTCTTCACATTCTCCTATACCTATTGTCCTTAGGTTTGGTCTTCTCCTTGTGTCCTAGGTTTCCTGGATGCTTTAGTTTAGGACCTTTTTGCAATTTACATTTTTCTTTGACTATTGTGCTAAATATTTCTATGGTAAATTCTGCACCTGAGATCCTCTCTCCTATCTCTTGTATTCTGTTGGTGATGTTTACATATATGACTCCTTATCTCTTTCCTAGGTTTTCTATCTCCAGTGTTGTCTCCCCTTGTGATTTCCTTATTGTTTCTGTCTCTATTTTTAGATCCTGGATGGTTTTGTTCAGTTCCTTCACCTGATTGGTTGTGTTTTACTCTAATTCTTTAAGGGGGATTTTTGTGTTTCCTCTTTAATGTCGTCTACCTGTTTACCTGTGTTCTCCTGTATTTCTTTAAGGGAGTTATATATTTCCTTCTTAATGTCTCTTTCATAATCATGAGATGTGATTTTTAAATCAGAGTCTTTCTTTTCAGGTGTAGTAACCAGGCCTTTCTGTGGTGGGTTCTGATAATGCCAAGTAACCTTGTTTTCTGTTGTTTTGGTACTTCCCCTTGCCTCTTGCCATCTGGTTAGATCTGGTGGTAGCTTTTTTTGCCATCTCTGACTGGGGCTTGCACCTCCAGGGAGCCTATGAGCTTGTGATCTTAGGTGGGTCAGCACTCCTAGGTGACTACCTCTGACTGGGCAGGATTTGGATACAGAGAGCTGTGGCACAGGGTTACCTCCAGAGCACAGAAGAGATCCAAAATGGTCTTGTACCCATCTGCTCCGTGGTTCCTGTGCCCTGTGAGCTCATGGCATGTCCCTCTTTGGCCAGGTATCAGAGCAATAGTGGTGGTTTCACCTGTAAACTCGGGTTTGACAGCACTCCTGAAAGACCAGCTTTTTCAAGGCTGAATTTCTGTGGGGGAACTGTACCACAGGCTTAGCTCCAGGCACAGATGGAAATAGAAATATCCTACAATAATTAATTTTTACAAATATCAACATAAACGTAGAACTGATTGTTCATAGTAAGATGCGCTATTTAATGAAGTAGTAAATAGTAAACAATCCTATATGACTGTGCAGGAACATCTAGAGAAAATGAAATATTAAATTGACTTCGTGAGATTTCACAGAATTATAGAAGCTTAGTTATTTTTGCCTGTGGATTGAATCACTCAGTGTCCAACACAGAAATTACAATGTTCTATGATACTTCAGCATTCACAGTGTTTTTATCTACTTCAGGGATTTATCCCCAAAGGAAACAAAAACAAAACGTGATTACATAACCACAAAAGTTTGAATTTTCATTAAAGGATGAATGAGTTCTCATTTCAAGAGATAGGACTTTGATTTTTCATATTAAATCTGGATAAATGGTTTTCCTTTATCATTCAAGAAAAATATTTATATTCTGTATTGATTGATGTTGACCTTAAATGCTGTAGTAACCCAGACTCCTGTCCCTACTTTTTCACTATGTTGAGTGCTAAGTATTGATTGATGCTGTTCATAGGTAATGCAGTAGAGAGAGAAGCTCAACAAGATGTCAAGCATTCATTTTCAAAGGAACAGAGGGGTACAGCCTCTCAGGGAAGACTGATACCCATCTTTCTCATTATAATTCCTTGCTTTTCAACATCAAGCAAAGTTAACTAGATTAGGAAAGGGTACAGTTGCCAAACTATCTTGTCATTGCTACCTATAAGAGCAGACAACCCACACAAATCTCAGTCCCTTTTAACAATGGGTTGCCATAATCAAATGTGATGACATGTTTGACATGTGTATCTTGGAATCAAAATTTCTACACCAGCAAGCTCTCCAAAAGAGAGACTTATTTTTAAGGTTCAAACAGTCCTATAACAAGACCTCAGCCTCTACTGATTGAACCAAACATAATAAAGACTTTCTTGAAACATTTTATTCAATGCTAGATATAAAGGCATTACTACAACTTTCCATTATAGCCAGCTATAAAGGCTTTACTCTACATATCACTACTGTTCTGTTTAAAATATGAATTTTCATAGTGATTGCATAGATATTTCACATCATTTGGTAATACCCTTTCTCTTTCAATGTATTAAAATAACAAATCTACAATAGGTAGTTTTATTCATAATTTAAAATTCCTTTCTAGTATGTATATGAATAATACATTTATTTATATAGAAAACTGTTACACAATATCTGTGTTTTAAAAATTGACAGGCCACATCCTTTCTATCCTATATCTTTCATCTGGGAAGATCATCAGCTTGTCTTATCCTCTGAAGACCTCAAAACCTGAAGTACTTCCAGGAGATAAGCTGCAAGCAGGACAACAGGGAAGGAACCCTCCCAAACAACTAGAGCTGATGGGAACCCTGAGAAGCCCAGGAGACTCAGAACCCTTCTCTACCTCCTCTCCTGCTTGACTCCACCCATTTACTCCCTGCTCCTTCCACGGGATCAGATCATTGGCTTGTTTGCCCCTATAAGTCTCTTACCATATGAAGGCCTCCCAGGAGATCTGCTTCAGCCAGGGACACAGGCCTCCCAGGAGACATGCAGAAATGTAGGGACACAAAAGGCAGAATACAAGCAGACACCCAAGCTAGCTAACACCACAGATAACCAAATAGCAAGAGGCAAGGGCATGACCAAAATCAATAGAAACCAATATACTTTGGCCTCTTCAAAACCCAACACCGTTTTCCCAACACATCAAACACTGGATACAACAACACACATGAAAAACAGGATGGTGAACTAAAAACCTATCTCATGAAGATAATAGAGTCCTTTAAGGAGGCCATAAATAACTTACTGAAAGAAATACAAGAAAACAAAGGAAAACATAAGTTTTTGAAGAGGGAACAAATCCCTTAAAGAAATACAACTGTGAAATATGCGAAACAATTGAGAAAAGCTGTCCAAAACCTAAAAATGGAAGTAGAAACAATAAAGAAAACACTAATGGAGGCGAAACCGGAAATTGAAAACTGAGGAAAGAGGTCAGGAACTACAGATACAAGTATCAAAAACAGAATGCAAGAGATAGATGAGAGAATCTCAGGCATAGAAGATACCTTAGAAGATATCAACACAACTGTCAAAGAAAATTTAAAACAGAGAAAACTTGGTTCCTCAGAAAGTTGAACATAGTATTACCTGAAGATGCAGCTATTCCACTCTGCAGCAAATGCCCATAAGATGCCCCCACATGTAATAAGGACACATTTTCACTATGTTAATAGCAGCCTTATTTATAATAGCCAGAACTTGGAAACAACCCAGATGTCCCTGAACAGAGGAATGGATATATAAAATGTGATATATTTCCATAATAATTACCATTTTAAAGACATATTAGATATTTGAGGAGCCATCTATGTGTAAATTCATATATAAGGTACACATTATTAATTTTTACCAAAAAATTATACAGTAACCTTAAGCCTTGCACAATTTTGCTTTTCCTTATCATATAAAAATAAAATTCATTTGCATTTCAAAATAAGTGCTTTCCATAATCACATATTGTGGCTTAGTTTAAAATTAAAAATCATTTAGTTGTATGAGTATGATTATATATGGGTATTCGTGCATTTGTGTGTGTGTATATATATATATATATATATATGTGTGTGTGTGTGTGTGTGTGTGTGTGTGTGTGTGTGTGAGGGAGGGAGGGAGAGAGAGAGAGAGAGAGAAAGAGAGAGAGAGAGAGAAGAGAGAGAGAGAGAGAGAGAGAGAGAATGAGACCAGTGGATCTCAGTGAGATTGCATCTGAACTCTTACTTCAAGTACTTTCCAAGCCAGCTCAGTCAGTCAATGGGTTCTCCAGGGAGGGAGTGATCATTGAAAAGAAAAGTCAAGTAGACAACACTATAACATGACCCCAGCCAGTACTGAAACTGAAGCATGTTTATTTTTCCATTCTGCTTTTATACCATTCTAAGTACGTGCAAAGAATAAAGTCAATTCTAGACCAAGGAATAAACAAAGCAATAAAAATAGTTAACAAAGCAATAAAGAAAGTTCCTTGGTAATCAGGGAGTTATCAAGATGATCATGATCTTTAGCCTACTTCCTGTGTCCTGGCCCAATGTCAACTTCCTCCCTGAGCCTACTTCCATGTCTGGGCCCAATGTCAAATTCTTGCCAAATTTCTAGAAGTATTCCCAAGAGCTCTCCACTTAATAATATAGACAGAGGTCACCAACTCATTCTTGTCATGAATGTTGGGAATCAAACCCAGTTTCTCCGGCTTGTACATCAAGCACTTTGTATTCTGAGCCTTAATTTCAAATTTTAGAAGAAATAATGCATCGACTGTTTTGCTGTAAGTTCTGAAGTTATGGAAATAAGCAGTGAAAGTATGGAGTAATTGATAGTACCATAAATGGTAAAGAATTTGATGTTGAGATAGACATTTAGGGGCCATTTCAGGTAAGATAAATGTCACTGCACTAAGCACGAATTTGTATGAACATGGATATTGTCTGTAAACTACATAATCCTTGTTATTCAGTTGCCCTATGAAAAATGAATAACAAGGATTATGATTAAATTACTTGTCCTGTCTATTCCTGTCTGACTTTTGTTTTCCCTGGAAATGATCACATGACATGCATTCCTTTAGCATATGAATAGAGAAGCAGAAGGCTGAAGGACATATAAATTTGAAAGTCATAAAATAAATGGTATTATGTAAGAGGGGGAAGGGGTGGATGGGAGAACAGGAGGAGGGAAGGGGGCTTATGTGACTTTCGGGGAGTGGGGGGGCTGAAAAGGGGAAATCATTTGAAATGTAAATAAAAAATATATCGAATAAAAAAATAATTAAAAAAAGAGGTAAATATTCCCCACAGAACAAATTGTAACCGAATTTGTTCTAAGAATGTTATCTTCAAGCATTTCCAGATATGCATAGAAACAAGAATAAACCAAAGAAGTCCATGTCACTTCTCAGAAATTAGAAAGTACTTGGTGGGCAGGACATTGGATGAGAGCCTCATAAACAGATTCTTTCTGATATTTAAAACAGTCTCAAGATAATCTACTACAGTGGCCCCAGAACTCATTAAAATCTTCAGTATTTGATCTTCCCTCCCTGCTGGGCAGAAAAGCAGCCCCAGGTACTGAGATTTCCTGAGTTTAAGATCTCTTGGGGCACAAACTTCCAGGGGTCTGCCTGTGCCCAGGACCTGAGCACATCGGTTCATCTGCCAGCCAACCTGTTGTGGGGCCTGTGCCCTAAGTGGAGCTCAGCAGATAAAGTGACTCTCCACTGCCATCTTCCCTGCCTGCCGGGGCAGAAAAGCAGCACCAGGTACTGAGATATCCTGAGTTTAAGACCTTTGGGGGTGCAAACTGCCAGGGGTCTGCCTGTGCCCAGGACCTGAGCACATAGGCAGTTCATCTGCCAGCAGGCTTGTCATGGGACCTGTGCCATACCTGGAGATCAGCAGAGGGGGTGACTTCCCGCTGCCATCTTCCCTGCCTGCCTGGGCAGAAAAGCAGTCCCAGGTACTGAGATACCCTGAGTTTAAGAGCTCTGGGGGCACAAACCACCAGGGGTCTGCCTGTGCCCAGGACCTGAGCACATTGGTGGTTCATCTGCCAGCCGGCCTGTCGTGGGGCCTGTGTCCCAGGTGGGAATCAGCAGAGGGAGTGACTCTCTGCTACTATCTTCTGCTCCATGACAGAGCAGTCAGAGAGCACCTGGTTCACTGAGACAACCCAATTATAACATTGCTTGGGGCAAGACTCAGCAGGGTTCCAATGGCACAAAAGAGGAAAGTAGTACATCAGCAATCTGGGCTGGAGGAAACACAGGCATCCTGTGTCTCAGAAATAGCCTTAAAGATCCACAGGAGGTTAAAGCACCAGCCAGTAAGACCATCTAATATCAGTGAGAACTAGATGGCTAAAGGCAAACATAGGAATATTACTAACAGAAACCAAGGAATTATGGCAGCATCTGAACCAAATTCTCCAACAACAGCAAGTCCTGGATACCCCAACACACCAGAAAAACAAGAGTTGGATTTAAAATCATTCATCATGATGCTGTTAGAGGAACACATGAAGGACATAAATACATCTCTTAAAGAAATTCAGAAGAAAAATGATCAAAATCTAAAAGCCTTTACAAGGGAAATGTAGAGTCCAGCTCCTACATTCTAACAGCGGTTTCTCTGGAAGGAGAGATGGGTATTGGAAAGGGTGGCAAGAGAAAACCATGGAGACAAAAAACACATGGCTTCTGGTTCAAGTCTCCATCTTTAATGCCTCCCAAAATACAAAGGCAGACCAAGCCCCTCCCCTGAAGGCTGGAAACTGGTTCTTCTTGTTCTTCAATGAGGCGGGTGGATCAGGTTGCTGGCTGCTATTCTTTTAAAACAGTGGGCAGGAGGAGGTCACAGGGAAACACGAAAATCACTTAAAGAAATTCAGGAGAATATGGGTCAAAAGATAGTAGCCAATAAGGAGGAAATGCAAAAATCACTTAAAGAAATACAGGAGAACTTTGGTCAACAGGCTGAAGTCATGAAAGAGGAAACACAAAAATCTCTCATAGAATTACAGGAAAACACAAACAGGCAAGTGAAGAAACTGGGCAAAAACATCTAGGATCTAAAAACAGAAGCAGAAACAACTAAGAAATCACAAATATTGGTTTCTGCGCAAAATGTCCTGTCTGCTCGCTGTGCAAGTGCGCATGGATGCGTTGGAGACGTGGGCCACAATGAGATACACCAGACCAAACAGTTCCATGTGGGACTTTATTTAAGATGGGGAAGGGGTAGCGGGTGGGAAGGAAAGATCGAAAGAGAGAAGAAAAAAGAGAGCGATGAAGAAGCGCTGCCTGGTTATATACTGGTGGTGAAGTAATTACAGGTAAAGGTGGGCTATGAATTCTGGGTAAACAGCGGCTGTTGCCTTGGCAACAGACCTATACATTGCCTTAATTGTTGCTTGTATGATGACAAGCCTTGCAGGTCTTGGTACCTACATTCCTGTATTTCTTTCATTAAAAAGAAAAGGAAAGGAAAAGGGGGGGGGCGATGATGAAAAGGAGTGAGGGCGCTGTGTCTCTTAAACTACTTCCTGCTGTCTAGGGGCATTGTCAATTTCGGGGTGTAGCTGACTTTCATTATCAGGGTCCACCTGCTACATGTTGGCATCAGGTACATCTGGCGACGGGGGCTCTTCCGTGGGCAGCGGCTCGTAATTCTGTAACAGAAGCTGATTAATAGTTTGGCTAGAAATTTTTTGCATTTGCCGCTGGAGGAATGTAGAAACAAGATTAATTAGGCAGGGAGCAAACAATAACACCAGGAAGATGACTAGAAAAGGCGTTTCAAAAGGGAGTATCCATTTCCATATAGGGTTTTCGAAAATGTCTGAGCTGGAGGTCTCATGATCTCTGAAGTTCTTTATGTCTGACTGAAGCTCCTGGATTTTGTATCACCCTATCCCGGATGGGTTGACATAGAAACAGCATTTTTCTTGGAGGAACAGGCAAAGACTACCTTCCTCAGCTGTCAAAACATCTAGGCCCCATCGGTTCTGGAGCACCACGGCTGCCAAAGAATCGATCTGCTTCTGGATAGTAAGCACAGTTTTAGTCATTCCCTGGAGATCATTTTTAGACTGGGAAGTGAATGTGTTGTATTGGGCCAGAGAAGTCGTTATTCCTGCCACACCAGTACCAACATCTATGGCTATTCCTGTAGCGACCAAGAGAGGCATGATCTGAATTGCTCTCTCGTGTCGTGCAGCTATTATATCTACAACTGGGATTGGCAGGGGCTCAGTTCCCTGGATCATTCCCAGCTCAGGGAAAAGGAGTCCCAACGTGCAAACTCCTGACCAGCTGGCATGTAGGCAATGATATATCTGAGTGCCACAAAGAATTGACGTGTTTTGGATTGTAGGGCATTGTGGCATAGATGATATATTAAGGCTTATGGTTTTATTACAGTCCAGGGAGCTTAATGTTCCTACAGAACGTGTCCCAGAGGTCTTAAAACAGTTTGCCATGCCAAAGAGAGGGACAGAGGTAAGGTATGGAGTCATAGTGACATTGGAGTCAGGACAGCTAACAAAAGGTGAGGTAAGGTTATTTGGCAGTATCACTGGAGAAGCTGTAAGTGACAGTTCTGAGTCAATTCCTGGGGGTACACATAACCAACAGTCTTTAAAGCGACCAGGCCTGGTGACAATAAGGAGCTGGTATGCTGAGGTTAAGGTTTGAAGCAACAGGCAAAATGACAAGTTAGTGACATTTATGAGGGTTGGCTGTCAAAGAATCAAGGACCTTAGAGGAGTGTTTAATTATCTTCCCTACTTTTCTAATATCTAGGGGTTGGGCGATTGAGATATACTTTCTCTGAATATGGATGGTACTTACTGGGGAACTGGGCTGGTTTTTATGATAGAGCTTACCAACAACTCCTGTTTCCCACCTGGAATCCCATGGGTCTTTTATGTAGAAGAAAAGTGTCTTTCAGTGTTGATAGAAGAAATGATTGACCAGTGATCCTAGCATATGTATCTGACAAGACCAATATGGGCAGCCCCCATATTTGTCTGGCCATTTTTTACAGTAATCTTCTGTCTGGTCAAAGAGAAAGCAAGTATAGAGATCATAATATTTCGATGGGATAACAGATACAGGGATGATTGCGATTTAGATCGGTTTCTGACATCCAGCTATGGAGCAGTTTCCTGACCCTATTTGGAAAGACTGTTTGTTATCTGTGGAGGTTTCTTGAACCTCAAATCTTCAGATGTAAGGACTGCCCTGGATGGATATGAAGAACAGCGGGGGTAGGACAAGAAACACATGTCTAATCAAATGAGGTCGAGCTTGGCTGCCGGAGTGGAGTCTCATGTTCTGGAATTGGAGACAAAGTGGATGGTCTCAATGTCCTCTGGAGCTTAATAGAACACGGTCCTGTCAGGGTTGACGTGTATGAAGAAGAGTTATCTTTAGGTGGAGGGATGAAAGGTTTAAGGTAAGATAGATGGACCCAATGAGGAAATCCTTCAGGTTTAGCAGCTGTAGGGGTCATGAGAATCACCTTAAAAGGGCCCTGCCATTTGGGAGAGTGGGGTGAGGGCCGAAGATCTGGAGGGGATAAGAGGACTTGGTCTCCAGTGTTGACAGGTAGTGGACAGGAAACAGTCTGTGGCCACAATAGATGGTGGTCAGCAAAGTCCCATAGGAGAGAGCAAAGGTGGCAAAGCAATGGGGTGAGTAGGTGGTCTGGGAGGGGAGAACATTTAGGTGAGAGACCAGGAGTTAAAACTGGACATCCATACATAAGTTCAAAGGGCGAGATAAGAAGAGGTCATTTGGGGAGAGCTCATAGCCTGAAAAGAGCCAGAGGTAGGAGTTTTATCCAGTCAAGGTGAAGTTCCTATGATAGCTTAGCAAGAGTGGTTTTTAAAGAATGATTGGTTTTTTTCTACCTTACCTGAAGATTGAGGATGGTAAGTGTCTTAGTCAGGGTTTCTATTCCTGCACAAACATCATGACCAAGAAGCAAGTTGGGGAGGAAAGGGTTTATTGAGCTTACACTTCCACGTTGCAGTTCATCACTAAAGGAAGTCAGGACTGGAACTCAAGCAGGTCAGGAAACAGGAGCTGATGCAGAGGCCATGGGGGGATGTTTCTTACTGGCTTGCTTCCCTTGGCTTGCTCAGCCTGCTCTCTTATAGACCCAAGAGCACCAGCCCAAAGGTGGTACCACCCACAAGGGGCCCTTCCCACTTGATCACTAATTGAGAAAATTCCCCACAACTGGATCTCATGGAGGCACTTCCCCAACTGAAACTCCTTTCTCTGTGATAACTCCAGCCTGTATCAAGTTGACACATGAAACTAGCCAGTACAATTGACCCCTTGTCAACTAGACACACAAGCACATCACTATTAAGCCTCAACCCTTACTTTCTTATTCATCCCCAAGATCTAAATTACTTTAAAACTCCCACAGTCTTTACATATTAAAAGTTCAATCACCTTATAATGTCCAATATCTTTAAAATTCAAAGTCTTTTAAAAGTTCAAAGTCTCTCAACTGTGGGCTCCACTAAAATACTTTCTTCCTTCAAGAGGGAAACATATCAGGGCACAGTCACAACCAAAAGCAAAACTCAAACTCTAATGGTTCAATGTCTGGGATCCAACTCATGATCTTCTGGGCTCCTCCAAGGGCTTGGGTCACTTCTTCAGCTCTGCCCTTTGTAGCACATAGCTTGTCTTCTAGGCTCCAGCTGCCTGTACTCCACTGCTGCTGCTGTTCTTGGTGGTTATCATATGGTACTGGCATCTCCAAAATGCTGCTATCTTCCACTGTAATTAGGCTTCACCAATAGTCTCTCATATGCTCTCATCAGGGTGACAATCCTCTGCTCCTATGCATGACCCCTTCAGGTCCTGGGCCATCAATTGCAACTGAGGCTGCACCTTCACCAATGACCTTCCGTGGCCTCTCACTGTGCCAAGAGCCTCAGCTGTTCTTCATGATCCCTTCATGCCTTCAAAACAAGTACCATCTGGGTGACTCTTACACAGTACCAAGTCCAGTCACAGCACAAAACACAACTGTGGCTATCTCTGGAACACACTCTCTGTGCTCTCAGAAAACACTTCCAAGAAGATTTCATCTCAGTGATGCTGGTCTCTTCTGAATCACCACTAATTTCTTAGCTCCAGCTAACCAACATCAATAGAACCAGTAACACAAAAGTTTGCTTTAGTGGTTCTGGTATCTTGTTACTTACAGCTGATTCTTCAGCCCCAGCTAACCAAAACCACAGAATCTTCACAATCAAAACAGGGCCCTTATAAGAGTCTTTAATCTTCCCTCTGAAATTTCACAAGCCAGGCCTCCATCTTCTGCACTGTTCATAACATTGTCTTCCAAGCTCCTACAGAACTTTCCACAGCTTTTCTAGCTTAAAGTTCCAAAGTCCTTCCACAATCCTCCCCAAAACACGGTCAGGTTGTCACAGGAATACCCCACTCCTGGTACCAATTTGTCTTAGTCAGGGTTTCTTTTTTTTTTTTTTTATTCTTTTTTTCTTTATTCGATATAATTTATTTACATTTCAAATGATTTCCCCTTTTCTAGCCCCCCACTCCTCAAAAGTCCCGTAAGCTCCCTTCTCTTCCCCTGTCATCCCTCCCACCCCTTCCCACTTCCCCGTTCTGGTTTTGCAGAATACTGTTTCACTGAGTCTTTCCAGAACCAGGGGCCACTCCTCCTTTCTTCTTGTACCTCATTTGATGTGTGGATTATGTTTTGGGTATTCCAGTTTTCTAGGTTAATAACCACTTATTAGTGAGTGCATGCCATGATTCACCTTTTGAGTCTGGGTTACCTCACTTAGTATGATGTTCTCTAGCTCCATCCATTTGCCTAAGAATTTCATGAATTCATTGTTTCTAATGGCTGAATAGTACTACATTGTGTAGATATACCACATTTTTTGCATCCACTCTTCTGTTGAGGGATACCTGGGTTCTTTCCAGCATCGGGCAATTATAAATAGGGCTGCTATGAACATAGTAGAGCATGTATCCTTATTACATGGTGGGGAATCCTCTGGGTATATGCCCAGGAGTGGTATAGCAGGATCTTCTGGAAGTGAGGTGCCCAGTTTTCAGAGGAACCGCCAGACTGGTTTCCAGAGTGGTTGTATCAATTTGCAACCCCACCAGCAGTGGAGGAGTGTTCCTGTTTTTCCACACCCTCTCCAACACCTGCTGTCTCCTGAATTTTTAATCTTAGCCATTCTGACTGGTGTAAGATGAAATCTTAGGGTTGTTTTCATTTGCATTTCCCTAATGATTAATGAAGTTGAGCATTTTTTAAGATGCTTCTCCACCATCTGAATTTCTTCAGGTGAAAATTCCTTGTTTAACTCTGTACCCCATTTTTTAATAGGGTTGTTGGGTTTTCTGGAGTCTAACTTCTTGAGTTCTTTATATATATATTGGATATTAGCCCTCTATCTGATGTAGGATTGGTGAAGATCTTTTCCCAATTTGTTGGTTGCCGATTTGTCCTCTTGATGGTGTCCTTTGCCTTACAGAAACTTTGTAATTTTATGAGGTCCCATTTGTCAATTCTTGCTCTTAGAGCATGTGCTATTGGTGTTCTGTTCAGAAACTTTGTCCCTGTACCAATGTCCTCAAGGGTCTTCCCCAGTTTCTTTTCTATTAGCTTAAGAGTGTCTGGCTTTATGTGGAGGTCCTTGATCCATTTGGATTTGAGCTTAGTACAAGGAGAGAAGGATGGATCAATTCGCATTCTTCTGCATGCTGACCTCCAGTTGAACCAGCACCATTTGTTGAAAAGGCTATCTTTTTTCCATTGGATGTTTTCAGCCTCTTTGTTGAGGATCAAGTGGCCATAGGTGTGTGGGTTCATTTCTGGACCTTCAATCCTGTTCCATTGATCCTCCTGCCTGTCACTGTACCAATACCATGCAGTTTTTAACACTATTGCTCTGTAGTATTGCTTGAGGTCAGGGATACTGATTCCCCAGATTTTCTTTTGTTGCTGAGAATAGTTTTAGCTATCCTGGGTTTTCTGTTGTTCCAGATGAATTGGATAATTGCTCTTTCTAACTCTGTGAAGAATTGAGTTGGGATTTTGATGGGTATTGCATTGAATCTGTACATTGCTTTTGGCAAAATGGCCATTTTAACTATATTGATTCTACCGATCCATGAGCATGGAGGTTTTCCCATTTTTTGAGGTCTTCTTCCATTTCCTTCTTCAGAGTCTTGAAGTTCTTGTCATACAGATCTTTCACATGTTTGGTAAGAGTCACCCCAAGATACTTTATACTGTTTGTGGCTATTGTGAAGGGGATCATTTCCCTAATTTCTTTCTCAGCCTGCTTATCCTTTGAGTATCGGAAGGCCACTGATTTGCTTGAGTTGATTTTATAACCTGCCACTTTGCTGAAGTTGTTTATCAGCTGTAGGAGCTCTCTAGTGGAGTTTTTTGGGTCACTTAGGTAGACTATCATGTCGTCGGCAAATAATGATAGTTTGACTTCTTCCTTTCCAATTTGTATCCCTTTGACCTCCTTATGTTGTCGAATTGCCCGAGCTAGTACCTCAAGTACAATATTGAAAAGATAAGGAGAAAGGGGGCAGCCTTGTCTGGTCCCTGATTTCAGTGGGATTGCTTCAAGTTTCTCTCCATTTAGTTTGATGCTGGCTACCGGTTTGCTGTATATTGCTTTTACTATGTTTAGGTATAGGCCTTGAATTCCTGTTCTCTCCAAGACTTTAAGCATGAAAGGATGCTGAATTTTGTCAAATGCTTTTTCAGCATCCAATGAAATGACCATGTGGTTTTGTTCTTTGAGTTTGTTTATGTAGTGGATTGTATTGATGGATTTCCGTATATTGAACCAACCCTGCATTCCCGGGATAAAGCCTACTTGATCATGGTGGATGATCGTTTTGATGTGTTCTTGGATTCGGTTGGCAAGAATTTTATTGAGTATTTTTGCATCGATGTTCATAAGGGAAATTGGTCTGAAGTTCTCTTTCTTTGTCGGATCTTTGTGTGGCTTTGGTATCAGCGTAATTGTGGCTTCCTAGAAGGAATTGGGTAGTGTTCCTTCTGTTTCTATTTTGTGGAATAGTTTGAAGAGTATTGGTGTTAACTCTTCTTTGAAGGTCTGATAGAATTCTGCACTGAAACCATCTGGTCCTGTGCTTTTTTTGGTTGGAAGACTTTCTATGACTCGTTCTATTTCTTTAGGCACTATGGGACTGTTTAGATGGTCTAGTTGGTCCTGATTTAATTTTGGTATTTGGTATCTGTCAAGGATATTGTCCATTTCCTCCAGATTCTCCAGTTATGTTGAGTACAGTCTCTTGTAGTAGGATCAGATGATTTTTTGGATTTCCTCAGTTTCCGTTGTTATATCTCCCCTTTCATTTCTAAGTTTGTTAATTTGGATACTTTGTCTGTGCCCTTTGGTCAGTCTGGCTAAGGGTTTATCTATCTTGTTGATTTTCTCAAAGAACCAGCTCCTGGTTTTGTTGATTTTTTTGTATGGTTCTCTTTGTTTCTACTTGATTGATTTCGGCCCTGAGTTTGATGATTTCCTGCCTTCTACTCCTCCTGGGTGAAATAGCTTCTTTTTGTTCCACGGCTTTCAGGTGTGTCATTAAGCTGGTAATGTATGCTCTCTCCATTTTCTTTTTGGAGGCACTCAGGGCTATGAGTTTTCCTCTTAGCACTGCTTTCATTGTGTCCCATAGATTCGGGTATGTTGTTTTTTCATTTTCATTGTGTTCTAAAAAGTCTTTAATTTCTTTCTTTATTTCTTCCTTGACCAAGGTATCATTGAGTAGAGTATTGTTCAGTTTCCACGTGTATGTGGGTTTTCTGTTGTTTCTGTTGCTATTGAAGGCCACTTTTACTCCATAGTGATCAGATAGGAGCCATAGGATTAATTCGATCTTCTTATATTTGTTGAGGTCTGTCTTGTGACCAATTATATGGTCGATTTTGGAGAAGGTACCATGAGGTGCTGAGAAAAAGGTATATTCTTTTGTTTTAGGATAGAATGTTCTATATATATCTGTTAAATCTAATTGATCCAAAGCTTCAATTAGTTTCATTGTGTCCCTGTTTAGTTTCTGTTTTCCTGATCGGTCCATTGAGGAAAGTGCCGTGTTGAAGTCACCCACAATTATTGTGTTAGGTGCAATGTGTGCTTTGAGTTTTAGTAAGTTTCTTTTACGAAAGAGGGTGACCTTGCATTTGGAGCATAGATGTTCAGCATTGAGAGTTCTTCTTGTTGTATTTTTCCTTTGACCAGAGAAGTGTCCCTCAGAGTCTCTTTTGATGACTTTGGGTTGAAAGTCAATTTTATCTGATATTAAAATGGCTACTCCAGCTTGTTTCCTGAGACCATTTGCTTGTAAAATTTTCTTCCAGACTTTTACTCTAAGGTAGTGTTTGTCTTTGAGCCTGAGGTGTGTTTCCTGTAAGCAGCAAAATGTAGGGTCCTGTTTACGTATCCATTCAGTTAGTCTGTTTCTTTTTATTGGGGCATTGAGTCCATTGATGTTAAGAGATATTAAGGAATAGTGATTGTTACTTCCTATCATTTTTGATGTTATTTTTTAAATTTGATTGCTTAACTTCTTTTGGGTTTGATGAAAGGTTACTATCTTGCTTTTTCCAGGGTGAAGTTTCCCTCCTTGTATTGGTGTTGTCCTCCTATTATCCTTTGTAGGGCTGGGTTTGTGGATAGATATTGGGTAAACTTGGTTTTGTCATGAAATATCTTAGTTTCTCCATCTATGGTGATTGAGAGTTTTGCTGGATATAGTAGTTTTGGTTGGCATTTGTGTTCTCTTAGAGTCTGCATGAGATCTGCCTAGGACCTTCTAGCCTTCATAGTCTCAGGTGAAAAGTCAGCTATGATTCTGATAGGTCTTCCTTTATATGTTACTTGGCCTTTTTCTCTTACTGCCTTTAATATTCTTTCTTTGTTTAGAACATTTGGTGTTTTGATTATTATGTGACAGGAAGTATTTCTGTTCTGGTCCAGTCTGTTTGGAGTTCTGTAGGCTTCTTGTATATTCATGGGCATCTCTCTCTTTAGGTTAGGGAAGTTTTCTTCCATAATTTTATTGAAAATATTTGCTGGCCCTTTAAGTTGTAAATCTTCACTCTCATCTATGACTATAATCCCTAGGTTTGGTCTTCTCATTGTGTCCTGGATCTCCTGGATATTTTGGGTTACAAGCTTTTTGCATTTTGCATTTTCTTTAACTGTTGAGTCCATGGTTTCTATGGAATCTTCAGCATCTGAGATTCTTTCTTCTATCTCTTGTATTCTGTTGTTGATATTTGCATCTCTGTCCACTGATTTCTTCCCAAGGCTTTCTATCTCCAAAGTTGTCCCCCTTTGAGTTTTCTTAGTTGTTTCTACTTCTGATTTTAGATCCTGGATGGTTTTGCTTAGCTCCTTCACTTGCTTGTTTGTGCTTTCCTCTAATTCTTTAAGAGATTTTTGTGTTTCCTCTTTCATGACCTCAGCCTGTTGACCAAAGTTCTCCTGTATTTCCTTAAGTTTTTTTTTTTTTTTTTTTTTTTTTTTTTTGTGTTTCCTCATTGTTGGCTTTTGTATTCTCCTGGATTTCTTTCAATGATTTTTGTGTTTCCCTTGCAAGGGCTTCTAACTTTTGATCCATTTTCTCCTGAATTTCTTTAAGTATGTCCTTCATGTGTTCCTGTACCAGCATCATGACCAGTGATTTTAAATCCAAATCTTGTTTTACTGGTGTGTTGGGGTATCCAGGACATGCTGGTAGAGGAGAATTGGGTTCAGATGTTGCCATATTGCCTTGATTTCTGTTAGTTACATTCCTGTGTTTTCCTTTCGCCATCTAGTTCTCACTGGTGTTACTTGGTCTTGTCAGTGCTGGACTCACCCGTGCAAGCTGCCCCTTCCCAGTTGGCCTCTGGTGCACAGCTTAGCCCCTGCACTCCCTGTAGACAGCGTGCTGCTGCCCAGGCTGTTCAGATCCAGAATCAGGCACCCGAAGGCTCCCGCTGGGGCCCGCTGGATTCACTGGAGCACAGTGTCTTCTCCCAGCTGGCCGCCCAGAATCCCCTCTAGCCTCTTGCAGGAGCTGGAGATGTGGTGCCGCCGCCCAGGCTGATCTGGATCCAGAAGCGGAGAGAGTTGAGCTGAGGGCTTCTGCCTGAGGCCTTGCCCCAGATTGTGTCTGTGGACCAGATGCAGCCAGTGTGCACCCCCAGGGAGTGCCGATGGTGTATGCTGCCGGGACCTCCCCTGTGTTCTGCTCACTCCGCTGGGCAGCCAACCCCCCAACTGGGCTGGCGCACACAAGATTAGCCTTGCCGCCCAGGCCCTGAGTCCAGGCAAAAGCCTGGGAGGCCAAGGTCCGAGCCACGTTCCCCTAGGGCTATGACTGTTAATTGGGTCCATCAGGCGACCAGGATGGAGGGCGTGTGCGCCCAAGCTCCCCAAAAGTGCCGGGAGAGTCTGCTGTGCTAACAACCTCCTGGGCGGGTTGACTCACAGATGGCCCACCAAGCCGCCCAGATCTTGGGGTCAGTCCTGTGCCTTTTGGGGCCTAGACCCCTGCTTTGTTAGCCTCAGGCTATGCCCGTTATGGCTCTGCCCGCCAGAGCTCTCTGTTGTCCTGCAGGCAAAATGGCGGCACGTGCGCAGGGCTCAGACCCTCGCAGTGTTGGCCTCGGATTATGTTTGTGTACCTCAGACTGTCCGATGTCACTGGAATTCGAAATCAAGATGGAGAGGCCGAGTTCTGAAGTGGCTTCCGTGCAGCAAAAGGTGCCACAAAACCGCAGCTGTTTGCAGCCCGGCTGATCAGCGAAGGTCAGTGGTCATGGGCGCAGGGCCTAACTGGACCCTGTGTCGCCTTGGTTCCACTGCTGATGGCCCTTCAGCTGGACCAGCCACTGCTGTACTGCTGCCGCCGCCGCCACCGCCCTTAGTCAGGGTTTCTATTCCTGCACAAACATCATGACCAAGAAGCAAGTTGGGGAAGAAAGGGTTTATTGAGCTTATACTTCCACGTTGTAGTTCATCACTAAAGGAAGTCAGGACTGGAACTCAAACAGGTCAGGAAATAGGAGCTGATGCCGAGGCCACAGAGGGATGTTTCTTACTGGCTTGCTTCCCCTGGCTTGCTCAGCCTGCTCTCTTATAGAACCCAAGAGCACCAGCCCAAAGGTGGTACCACCCACAAGGGGCCCTTCCCACTTGATCACTAATTGAGAAAATGCCCCACAACTGGATCTCATGGAGGCACTTCCCCTACTGAAACTCCTTTCTCTGTGATAACTCCAGCCTGTGTCAAGTTGACACACAAAACTAGCCAGTAAAATAAGGAATGTGAAAATGCCGAGGGATGTTTAAGGCCTTAGATAGACTCTGAGAGATCTGAGAAGTAAATTCAGGACCATTGTCTGACTGAAGGGAGGTAGGAACATGAAATCGGGGGATGATCTCTCGGAGGAGGAGATCAGAGACTGTCTGAGACTTTTGTTAGTGGTAGGAAAGGCTTCTACCCACCCCGAAAAGGTGTCGACCAAAACCAGGAGGTACTTAGAATGCTTGACTATAGGCATATGGGTAAAGTCAAGTTGCCAGTCAGTTCCAGGAAGGGAACCTCTAGCCTGATGGGTAGGGAAAGGGGTACTACGATACCTCGAGTTGGAATCTGATGTCTGATAGATTTTATAAGAAACAGTGATAGATTTTAAGAAATTTAAGTCTTCAGGGGTAGGCTGTAAGTGGGTCTTAACAAAAGAAGATCCTGGCTGTTAGGATGAAAGAGCTGTTGAAGATAGGATAGAGTTTGGCAAGTGTCAGGGGGCGGAAGTAGAGATGTGGGTTGTAGTGTAAGGATGTCTTGGGGAAGGTGAGATGAGTTTAGCCCCCTAAGGGTCACAGCTCTAGCTGCCTCATCAGCTCGGTTGTTTCCCTTAGATATAATAGAGTCATCCGTCTGGTGGGACCTGCAGTGGACAATCCCAATAGCTGTGGGGAGATGAGAGGCTTTTAGCAAGGCTAAAATATGATTTGCATTAGTTACTGATATTCCTGTTGTGGTAAGTAACCCATGCTCTTTCCAGAAAGCAGCGTGGGACAGGAGGATATGGAAGGCATATTTGGAATCTGTATAGACAGTGAGGGATTGTCCCTGTGCCAGTTGAAAGGCACAGGTGAGAGCTATCAGCTCAGCCTGCTGATTAGTGGTGTGTACAGGAAGGGCCTGTGCCTCTACCACCTCAGTGTCTAACACTATGGCATAGCCAGCTTTTCTAGTCCCTTCATATAGAAAGGAGCTTACATCTGTGTACCAAGTATAAATGGCTTGAGGCAATGTGCCCTCCTGTATGTGTGAAGGATGAGGTAATAATTGCTCTAAAGTCTCAGTGCAGGAATGAGACAGGGAGTGGTTAGTATTAAGTTGGGGGAGAAGAGTAGAAATATTAAGAGGAGGACATGATTGGAAGGTGAGCGTGGAATCCTCTATTAGCGCTACCTGGAGAGAAAAAACTATGGAGGGAGGTAGAGTCTGCAATCCTTTGTAAGTTAGGAACTGTGACAGGTTATGAGAAGAGAGCACAGTTATAGGAGACCCCAAGGTTAATTCTTTTGATTCTCGAATAAGGAGTTCAGCAGCTGCTAAGGCATGAATACAAGGTGCTCATCCCTGGATGTTTAAATCCAGTCTTTTTGACAAGTATGCTACAGGTGCAAAGGAAGGTCCCAGTTGACGGCCTAAGACTCCAAGGGCAAATCGCTCCTTTTCAGTTACATAGAGGGAAAAAGGGCTAGTCAGGTCAGGGATATGTGAGACTGGGGCCTTAAGGAGAGCCTGTTGGAGCCTCTGAAAGGGCTTGGCAACAGATTTGAGAATACGTTCGTGGGTGGGGCCTAACGCTGCCTCATATAAGGGTCGAGAGAGGAGGGAAAAGGAAGGAAACCAGGAAACGTAAAAAGCTAGCCATTCCTAGGAATAATAAAATCTCTTCCTTTGTAGAAGGAACAGTTAAAGACTGAATCAGATTCTTTCTATCTAAGGTAATAGCCTTGTGGGTTGGGGTAATTGTTAATCCCAAATAAGTAACCTGAGGAGTGGACAGTTGAACTTTAGAAGGTCAGACCTTGTAGCCTCGACTGGAAAGGAAATTTAGAAGAGCAGAGGTGTCTGCTTGGCTAATCTCTAGAGATTGGCTACAGATAAGGATGTCATGTACATAAAGAAGAATTTTAGATCTAGTTAGAGATAAAGAGAGTAAGTCAGAAGCTAGAGCCTAGCCAAATAGGTGTGGGCTGTCTCGGAATCCCTGAGGTAGAACAGTCCAGGTAAGTTGGGTAGAAAAGTGGAAGTCACGATCCATCCAGGTAAGGCAAATATTTTCTGTGACTGGGTATCAAGAGGGATAGAGAAAAATGCGTCCTTTAGATCTAGGACTGAGAAATGAGAAGTTCCTGAGGGGATAGTAGAAAGAAGTGTGTAAGGATTAGCTATGACAGGATGGAGAGGAACCATTGTAGCATTAATGCACCTGAGGTCTTGAACCAGGCGATAGGTACCATTAGGTTTTTTAACTGTTAGTATAGAGGTATTGAAAGAAGAAGTGAGACGAAGGAGCTTTTTCCTTAAGAGGTCAGAAATGATAGGCTTAAGTCCCCTGAGGCTCTGGAGAGAGAGAGGGTATTGAGCTTCGGTGATGTACCTGGTAGGGTCCAGTAATTGGATGGCAACAGGAGAATGATGTCTAGCAACAGAGGGGTTCTGGACTCCCCAAACTCTCGGGTCCACCTGAGAAGCTGATAGAGGAAATAACATGTTAGTGTTAGTGTGTTGATTGGCTAGAAGGAAACGTAGGGAAACTGCTGGTGAGCTTGGGTTCAGGCGAGTGGGGGGAGCAAAAGAAATTGAAGCCCCCAACTTAACTAAAAGATCCCTTCCTAATAAGGGAACCGGAGAAGTTGGCACTACCAAAAAGGAATGGGTGAAGGGTATATTTCTAAAAGTGCAGCTAAGTGGTGGGGTCTGATGAGGAAGGTAAGGCTGTCCTCCTATCCTGACTATGGGAAGACGCGAGGGTGAAGTGGAACCCCAGAACTCCACCAGGACTAAGTGGCCCCAGTATCCAAAAGGAAAGGGATGGGCCTCCCACATACCACTATAGTTACCCGGGGCTCCCTGCTGGTGATGGGCGAGGTCGGGTTGAGGGAGCTCCGGCCCCTTCATTCGTCCATAGCCAAGCCTAGGAGGTCAGTTGGAGGGGTTTCTGGATGGGATGATCCTCTGTTCTGCATGACATGAGGGCAATCGATAGCCCAGTGTCCCTCATGATGACACCTAGGACATGGTCCCCTTGGCTTGCAGGGGTTGGAGCGAGTCTTTGCCCAGTGACCTGATTGACCACATCTATAGCAGGGAGCTGGTGGTACCTGAGCCTTGGAAGGCCAGGGTCCTGGGGTGGTAGCTGATGCTGGTCGGACAGCATTTGCCAGCATGTGGTACTTTTGTTTTTGGGCTTTTTCATCTCTCTCATGGTATATCTTGAAGGCCAGCACCAAGACTTCCACCTGTGGAGCCAGGGGCTCTCTCTCCAAGCGCCTACGTTTAGCTCTTATGTCGGGGTAGCTTTGGGAAAAGAAATAAGTCATTAAAAGTTGCTTACCTTCAGGATTCTACGGATCTAGATTAGTGTATTGTAACAAAGCCTTCGTGTGGCGTTCTAAAAACTGAGATGGATTTTCCTGTTTGTCCTGGACAACCTCTTGGAGTTTTTCAAAATTTATTGGCTTTAAAGCTGCCTTTCTGATACCAGCCAGAAGGCATGTAACAAACCTGTCTCTGGTTAAAATACCAGCTGTGGAATTGTAATCCCATTGAGGGTCCTGGTCAGTTACTGTCTCGGATCCAATTGGATAGCTTTTGTCTGTCTGGTGAATTTTGTCTGCATGCGTTTTTGCCTCTTCCCAAACTCGCCTAAGTTCATCAGGAAGTAAATTGTTAGTAAGAATCATATGAATATCATGGAAAGTCAAGTTGTAAGATTGAGTAATGTACTGAAACTCTTTAATAAAGTTAGAGGAGTTAGAAGTATAAGAACCCAGTTTATTTTCTATTTGAGAAAGTTCATTCAACGAGAAAGGAACATGTACTTTAACCAGACCATCAATTCCAGCCACTTCCCTTAGAGGAAGGACTGGCGCTGGGTCAGGTGCCTCAGAGGAGAACTTGGGGGTTTGGCTGTAGCCTTAGAATGTGTAATTGGGGAGGTAAAGGTTGGTGCCAGCTCAAGGCGTCTGTGGTGACCTTTAGCTGGCACAGAGGGAGAGGAGGCATCTGGGGAGGTCAGGTTGGTAGACTCTGAGACCTGGTGAGAAGGAGAGACTGAGGCTGCAGTTTGGGATTTTGCAGTCTCAATATGTCTGTGGTGGGAGGACAGTGGTGGTTCATCAGTGGGGTCAAAAGTAACGCCATCTAGTGGAGGGTGAGTAGGTTTCATGGCTAGGAGAAGCTGAGATAGGGAGCAGGCAGCACAAAGAGAAGGCTTAGACCACAGATAGATAAAGGCCTGAACGTATAGGATTTGGTCCCATTTACCGTATTGCTGACAGTATGTATTAAGATCCCTTAAAACAATTGGATCTAGGGTGCCATTAGGTGGCCACTTGGAATTATTGTCTAGCTTATATTGAGTCCAGACCTTATTACTGAGGTTTATTATTTTTGACCACCTCAAATTGTGTGTTAGTTACAGAGACTTGAGATTTTCCAGGAGACATCCCAGTGGGGTACCTGGAGGTACCAACGAAGATACTCTATTACCCATCAGGTGGGTGGGGATGTTGTTGACTACAAATTCAGCATCCTGAAGAGTGCAGTAACAACTAAAATGCAGCTAAGCCAAAGAGCCCAGATTGTCGTGAGGGCCTTTAGGAGCTGGGGCTTTAAAAGCCGGAGGAAGCATCCCACCTGGTCTAGGATTTGGTCTGTGACTGTAAAAGTCAATAAGGAGGGGGGATTTCAGGATCACTTCCAGATTAGGATACACCTGAGGTTGAGTGTCCTAACACAATTGTTAGCTAGGGAGGCACCTAGCTCCAGAAAAGGTTGGCCAGATCCCTTCTGCAGTTAAGATTCCCCCCAGCCAACCGAAGCACCTTAACTATTAAGCCGATGGTGTTCTTTAAAGGCGTGCAATCTGATATCTGGGAGCATGGAACTGTTTGGTCTACTAGCTCAGAGGCAACACACATGGCAAGCCGTAGCACTGTCCCAGGTGATGGAGACTGTGAGTCTCGGGTTGTGCAGGGGCAGCAGTGGTGGGCTGCGCAGCGGTACGTGCAGGCCGCAGCATGGCAGCAGCACATGCAGGCGGCAGTGCAGGTGGGCAGGAGTGCAGCAGCTTAGCAGAAGCGATGGCAGGCTGGAGTGCAGCAGCATAGCAGCAGTAGGTAGGATCTCCTGGGTGAGCTCGCCAAAATGTTGGTTTCTGCACAAAATGTCCTGTCTGCTCGCTGCGCGCCTCGAGGGCCGCAGGGATGCGGTGGAGACATGGGCCGCAATGAGATACACCAGACCAAACAGTTCCACGTGGGACTTTATTTAAGATGGGGAAGGGGTAGCAGGCGGGAAGGAAAGAGAGAGAGAGAAAAGAAAAAAGAGAGAGGGGAAGAAGCGCTGCCTGGTTATATACCGGTGGTGACATAATTACAGGTAAAGGTGGGCTATGGAATTCTGGGTAAACGGCGGCTGTTGTCTTGGCAACAGACCTATACATTGCCTTAATTGTCGCTTGTATGATGTCACAAGCCTCGCAGGTCTCAGTACCTACAACAAAGGGAGACAATTTTGGAGATAGCAAACCTTGGGAAGAAATCAGGGGCCTTAGATGCAAATATCAACAATAGAATACAAGGAGAAGAAAGAATCTGAGATGCTGAAGATACCATAGAAACCATGGACTCAACAGTCAAAGAAAAGGAAAATGCAAAAAGCTTGTAACCCAAAACATCCAGGAAATGCAGGACACAATTAGAAAGCCAAACCTAAGGATTATAGGCATTGATGAGAGTGAAGATTTACAACTGAAAGGGCCAGCAAATATCTTCAACAAAATTATGGAAGAAAACTTCCCTAACCTAAAGAGAGAGATGCCCATGAACATACAAGAAGCCTACAGAACTCCAAACAGACTGGACCAGAATAGAAATACCCGCCATCACATAATAATCAAAACCCCAAATGTACTAAACAAAGAAAGAATACTAAAGGCAGTAAGAGTAAAAGGGTAAATAACATATAAAGGAAGACCTATCAGAATTACAACAGACTTCTCACAAGAGACCATGAAAGCTAGAAGATCCTCGGCAGAGCTAATGCAGACTCTAAGAGAACACAAATTTCACACAAGACTACTATACCCAGAGAAACTCTCAATCACTATAGATGGAGAAACCAAGATATTCCATGACAAAACCAAATTTGCACAGTATCTTTCCACAAAAACAGCCCTACAAAGGATAATAAGGAGAAAACACCAAAACAAGGAGGGAAACTATACCCTGGAAAAAGCAGGATAATATTCTTCTTTCATCAGAAGATAACCACTCAAATACAAAATTAACATAAAAAATGATAGGAAGCAATAATCACTACTCCTTAATATCTCTTAACATCAATGGACTCAATTCCCCAAATAAAAGACATAGAGTAACAGACTGGATATGTAAACAGGACCCTACATTTTGCTGTATACAGGAAACACACTTCTGTGTCAAAGACAAAGCTACCTTAGAGTAAAAGGCTGGAAGACAATTCTACAAGCAAATTGTCTCAGGAAACAAGCTGGAGTTGCCATGCTAATATCAGATAAAATTGACTTTCAACCTAATGTCATCAAAAGAGACATGGAAGGACACTTCTTTCTGGTCAAAGGAAAATTCCACCAAGAAGAACTCTCAATCCTGAACATCTATGCTCAAAATGCAAGGGCACCCTCATTTGTAAAAGAAACTTTACTAAAGATCAAAGCACACATTGCACCTAACACAATAATTGTGGGTGACTTCAACACCCCACTTTCTTCAATGGACCAATCAGGAAAACAGAAACTAAACAGGGAGACAGTGAAACTAATTGAAACTTTGGACCGATTGGATTTAACATATATTTAACACACACACACACACACACACACACACACACACACATTATATATATATATATATATATATATATATATATATATATATATATATATATATAGAGAGAGAGAGAGAGAGAGAGAGAGAGAGAGAACTTTTCATCCCAAAGCAAAAGAATATACCTTTATCTCAGCACCTCATGGTACCTTCTCCAAAATTGACCATATAGTAGGTCACAAGACAGACCTCAACAAATATAAGAAGATCAAAATAATAATGCCTCCTATTAGATCACTATGGAGTAAAAGTAGTCTTTAATAACAACAAAAACAACAGAAAGCCCACATACACATGGAAATTGAACAACACTCTATTCAATGATACCTTGGTCAAGGAAGAAATAAAGAAACCAAAGACTTTTTAAAATTTAACGAAAATGAAGGCACAACATACCCAAATTTATTGGAGACAATGAAAGCAGTGCTAAGAGGAAAACTCATAGCTTTGATTGCCTCCAAAAAGAAATTGGAGAGAGCATACACTAGAAGCTAATGGCACAACTGAAAGCCTGGAACAAAAAGAAGCTAATTCACCCAGGAGGAGAAGAAGAGAGGAAATCATCAAACTCAGGGCTGAAATCAATCAAGTAGAAACTGAGAGACCCATACAAAGAATCAACAAAACCAGTAGCTTGTTCTTTGAAAAAATAAACAAGATAGATAAACCCTTAGCCAGAGAAACCAAAGGGCACAGAGACAGTATGCAAATTAACAAAATTAGAAATGAAAAGTGAGAAATAGCAACAGAATCTGAGGAAATTAAAAAAAATTATCAGATCCTACTACAAAAGTCTGTGATCAACACAACTGGAGAATCTGGAGGAAATGGACAATTTCTTAGATACCAAATACCAAAATTAAACCTGGATTAAATAGATCATCTAAACAGACCCATAACCCCTAAAGAAATAGAAGGGGTCATAGAAAGCCTTCCAATGAAAAAAATCACAGGACCAGATGGTTTTAGTGCAAATGCTGTCAGACCTTCAAAGAAGAATTAACACTAATACTCTTCAAAATATTCCACCAAATAGAAACAGAAGGAATACTACCCAACTCGTTCTTTGAAGCTACAATTATGCTGATACCAAAACCACACAAAGATCCAACAAAGAAAGAGAATTTCAGGCTAATATCCCTTATGAATATCAATGCAAAAATACTCAATAAAATTCTTGCCAACCGAATCCAAGAACACATCAAAATGATCATCCACCATGATCAAGTAGGCTTCATCCCGGGGATGCAGGGATGGTTCAATATACGGAAATCCATCAATGCAATACTACATAAACAAACTCAAAGAAAAAAATAACCACATGATCATTTCATTAGATGCTGAAAAAGCATTTGACGAAATTCAGCATCCTTTCATGCTAAAAGTCTTGTAAAGGACAGGAATTCAAGGCCCATATCTAAACCTAGTAAAAGCAATATACAGCAAACCAGTAGCCAACATCAAACTAAATGGATAGAAACTTGAAGCAATCCCACTAAAATCAGGGACTAGACAAGGATGCCCCCTCTCTCCATATCTTTTCAATATAGTTCTTGAAGTCCTAGCTATAGCAATTAGACAACATAAGGAGGTCAAAGGGATACACATTGGAAAGGAAGTAGTCAAACTATCACTATTTGCAGATGATATGATAGTATACTTAAGTGACCCAAAAACTCCAACAGAGAACTCCTACAGCTGATAAACAACTTCAGCAAAGTGGCTGTTTACAAAATCAGCTCAAGCAAATCAGTAGCCTTTATATACTCAAAGGATAAGCAGACTGAGAAAGAAATTCGGGAAATGACACCCTTCACAATAGCCACAAACAGCATAAAGTATCTTTGGGTGACTCTAACCAAACAAGTGAAAGACCTATATGACAAGAACTTCAGATCTCTGAAGAAGGAAATCGAAGAAGACCTCAGAAAATGGAAAAATATTCCATCCTAGTGGATTGGCTGGATATATAATTAAAATGGCCATCTTGCCAAAAACAATATACAGATTCAATGCAATCCCCATCAAAGTCCCAACTTAGTTCTTCATATAGTTAGAATGAGAAATTCTCAAATTCATCTGGAATAACAAAAAACCCAGGATAGCTAAAACTATTATCAATAGTAAAAGAACTTCTGGAGGAATCAGTATCCCAGACCTCAAATATTACTACAGAGCAGTAGTAATAAAAACCGCATGGTATTGGTACAATGTCAGGCAAGTGGATCAATGGAATAGGACTGAAGACCCAGAAATGAACCCACACACCCATGGTCATTTGATCTTTGAAAAAGGAGCTGAAAACAGCCAGTGGAAAAAAGATAACCTTTTCAACAAATGGTGCTGGTTCAGTCGGAGGTCAGAAGAATGTGAATTGATCCATTCTTATCTCCTTGTACTAAGCTCAACTCCAAGTGGATCAAGGACCTCCACATAAAACCTGACACAGTGAAACTCACTAATAAGTGGATATTAACATAGAAAACTGGAATACCCAAAACATAATCCACACATCAAATGAGGTACAAGAAGAACGGAGGAGTGGCCCCTTGTTCTGGAAAGACTCAGTGAAGCAGTATAGAACAAAATCAGAACAGGGAAGTGGGAAGGGTTGGGTGGGAAAACAGGGGGAGGGAAGGGGACTGATGGGACTTTCGGGGAGTTGGGGGTCCAGAAAAGGGGAAATCATTTGAAATGTAAATAAATATATCAATAAATTAAAAAAAAGAAAGAAATGTAACTGGGGCAGACCCTTGAGGACATGGGCACAGAGGAGAAGTTCCTGAACAGAACACCAATAGCTTACACTCTAGGATCAAGAATTGACAAATGGGACCTCATAAAATTACAAAGTTTCTGTAAGGCAAAGGATACTGTCAAAAGGACAAAACCTCAACCAACAGATTTGGAATGGATCTTCACCAACCCTCCATCTAACAGAGGGTTAATATCTAATATATACAAAGAACTCAAGAAAGTAGACCCCAGAGAACCAAATAACCCTATTAAAAAGTGGGGTATGGAGCTAAACAAAGAATTTTCAAATGAAGAACTTAGGATGGCTGAGAAGAACCTTAAGAAATGTTCAACATCATTAGTCATTAGGGAAATGCAAATCAAAACAACCCTGAGATTTCACCTCACACAAGTCAGAATGGCTAAGGATATAAACTCAGGAGAAAGCAGGTGTTGGTGAGGATGTGGAGAAAGAGGAACACTACTCCACTGCTGGTGGGATTTCAAGATGGTACAACCACTTTGGAAATCAGTCTGACGGTTCATTAGAAATCTGGGCATGACACTTCCCATGGACCCTGCTATACCACTTCTGGGCATATACCCAGAGGATTCCCCAGCATGCAATAAGGACACATGCTCCACTATGTTCATAGCAGCCCTGTTTGTAATAGCCAGAAGATGGAAAGAACCCAGGTGTCCCTCGATGGAGGAATTGATTCAAAAAACATGGTATATATACACAATGGAGTACTATTCAGTCATTAGAAGCAATGAATTCATGAAATTCTTAGACAAATGGATGGAGCTGGAGAACATCATACTAAGTGAGGTAACCCAGTCTCAAAAGATCAATCATGGTATGCACTCACTGATAAGTGGATATTAGCCTAGAAACTTGGAATACCCAAGACATAATCCACATATTAAATGATGTCCAAGAGGATCAGAGGAGTGGCCCCTAGTTCTGGAAAGACTCGGTGCAGCAGTATAGGGGAATACCAGAACAGGGAAGCGGGAAGGGGTGGATGGGGGAGTAGGGGGAGGGAAGAGGGTTTATGGGAATGGGGAGCCAGAAAAGGGGAAATCATTTGAAATGTAAATAAAAATATATCGAATAAATAAAAAAAATATTTCTAAGAAAAATATTCAGTATTCTAAGCTTCACCAGTAAGGAATGCTGATGTTTCTGACTTAAATTATATGAGGCTCTAATTTCAGAAAATTTTCACAGACATGTAAGTGGGAAAATAGGTTACATGTTTGTATTAGAAAATGTTCAAAATCTCAGGAAGAACTGTAGAAATATACCTTAAAATGAGAGATGCATTCTCCAGATGTTTTAATTACCTCTTAGTTGTAAGAGTGGGAAAGGAAGTATACCTTTTTTCTCCATACTCTATTTCCACATTGATATGGGAAATTATGACGATATGTAATTCCTCCAGACACCTTAATTGTGTTATGGTTTCAAATGAGTGAAATGTAACTCCTCCTTGAGAAGGTGGGAGTTTATAGATTATTAAAGTTTATTCCTTTTAACATTTGGGAACATTTGCTATATTTTTCATAACCAAGGGCTAATGGGTGTTTATTGCTTGGTAGAAGACAACTTGCCCCTCTTGTTGCTCATATCTGCAGTGTCCTTTCTGACCAGATGGATCAAATGTTAATTGCCTCAGGAAATCTTTCTAAGCCTTGCTCCCTGTCTGAATAATTTCTTCTAAATGAGATTGTTAATGCCTTTATTTTGATGAGATTTAAAGACATGTGTGTGTGAAAACAAGTTTAATTTATTATTGCTAGGAAAGTGACTCATATAAAGATGCTGTGTCCCTATCCTAGAGAATTAGACCAGTGAATGTAGTTTTTTGATGACAGCTCAGGGGCCGTAAGGAAAAACTCATATGTTCCCCAGAAACCTTTCAACAAGTAATAAACTTAAGCTTATGGACATGTGCTGATTCCTTTCTACCACAGTCTTTAACAGATTTGTATTTGCTTTATCTGGGTAATTGGCAACTCTCCAAATGATCTCAGGACTCTGTGCACTTAGCACTTTGAATGATGTAAGGGTGCTTTGCTCCTTCCTGCTTGCCTGAATTTATCAATAGTGAACAAAACATCAAGGTAAAAAATTCTCAACTGCAGGAGTGGTTGCTTAGAGCCTGGGAGAAAAAAAATCTCTGCATTTCTAGACACTATCCCTTACTTAATTTATTATCAAATCATATGAGATTCACATATTTGGTCTTATAGGAAAGACATGTCAGGATTTCTAGAATTTGTGACAAGAAAAACATTTCCCCTCATACTCAGTAAATTGTTGGTGTTTTTGATGGCTAAAGGTGAGTATCAGCACACGAATAGCTTATACACACTTCATCAATGCCTTTGGCAGGTGATTGTACAACCATTTTTGATATGTTTAATGTATTTGATGGTAAATTCCCCAATCTATTGCAATAGAGTGGAATATTATCAAGGTGATGCTTTTTCAATCCTCCATTATCCTTGGCTGTCACAGGAGAACATGATACTTATAACATTGTAGCAACTGATATTTTCCCTTCCCTTCTGGACCAAGATACCAAGAGTATCTTTAATAGTGTGATGCATTGGCTCTGTATGTGGAATTTTTCTGAAGTTGGTCAAGTAATTCATTGCATAATCACTCGATCTCTGCTCTATTTTTGTCCCTTCACATCTTGTTCAAGATTTTATGAGAGGGTTGATGTCTCCTTTGTCCACTGGATATCCATCCTGGCCACAGGAGTTGGCTACTTCAGTCTCCACAGCCTTCTGTGCACCTATATTCCAGGGAATATCTGCCATGCAGGGAATCCCACATTTGGAGTGAGTCCCACATTTAGAGGTGAGGCCATCATTTTTGCTCCAGTGACTGGACAGGTGCATCCAGGAACTAAGGGAACACCCGAGTGTAAGATCACTTGGCACAAGGTCTGCCAGGGCCCCACCTGCACTCAGAAGCTGGGCAGTAACACTACACTCTGTGCCAAGGGAGAGCCAGTCACCCAGGGGTGCTGAGATAGGTTTGAAGGCACATAGGAGGGACAAGCACCAGCCAGAGACAGCAGGACCAACTAACACCAGAGACAACTAGTTGGCAAAAAGCAAATGTAGGAACATTACTAACAGAAATCAAGGCAACATCCAATTCTCCCACAACATCACATCCAGGATACCCCAACAAACCATAAAAGCAAGATTTGGATTTAAAATCACAGCTCATGATGCTGATAGAGGGCTTCAAGAAGGATATAAATAACTCCCTTAAAGAAATACAGGAGAACACAAGTAAAAAGGAAGAAGTTCTTAAAGAACTACAGGAAAACACACACAAAAAAAACCAGGTGAAGTAATTGAATAAAACTATACAGGATCTAAAAATGGAGGCAGAAACAATAAAGAAATCACAAAGGGAAACATCCCATCTCAATTCTTCATAGAGTTAGAAAGAGCAATTCTCAAATTCATCAAGAATAACAAAATACCCAGTATAGCTAAAACTATTTTCAACAGTACAACAAACTTCTGGGGGAATCAGTATCCTGAACCTCAAGCAGCACTACAGAACAAAAGTTTTAAAAACTGTATAGTATTGGTACAGTGACAGGCAGGCAGATGAATGGAATAGAATTGAAGACCCAGAAATGAACCCACACACCTGTGGTCACTTGATCTTTGACAAAGGAGCTAAAACCATCTAGTGGAAAAAAGGTAGCCTTTACAAAAAATGGTGCTGGTTCAACTGGTGGCTAGCATGCAGAAGAATGCAATTCAATCCACTTATCTCCTTGGACTAAGCTCAAGTAGAAGTGGATCAAGGACCTCCACATAAACCAGACTGACTGAAACTAAGAGCAAAGAAACTGGAGAAGAGCCTTGAGCACATGGGCACAGGAAAAAATTTCCTGAACAGAAAACCAATAGCATATGCTCTAAGATCAAGGATTGGCAAATGGAACCTCATAAGATTGCAAAGTTTCTATAAGGCAAAGGACACTGTCAAAAGGACAAAATAGCAACCAACAAATTAGGAAAAGATCTTTACCAACCCAAAATCCAAAAGAGGACTAATATCCAATATATACAAAGAACTCAAGTTAGTCTCCAGGGCTGGAGAGATATCTCAGTGGTTAAAAGCACTGACTGCTCTTCCTGAGAGGTCCTGAATTTAATTCCCATCAAACACATGGTGGCTCACAACCATCTGTAAAGAGATATGATGCCCTCTTCTGGAGTATCTGAAGATATCTACACTGTATTTGCCTATAATAAATAATTCTTTAAAAAAAAGTTAGACTGCAGGGATTCAAATAACCCTATTATAAAATGGGGTACAGAACTAAACAAAGAATTATCACCTGAGGAATCTCAAATGCCTGAGAGCACCTAAAGAAATGTTCAACAGTCTTAGTCATTAAGGAAATGCAAATCAAAACAACCCTGAGATTTCACTTCACACCAGTCAAAATGGCTAAGATAAAAAACCCAGGAGACAGCAGGTGCTGGCAAGGATATGGAGAAAGAGGAAAACTCCTCCACTGCTGGTCGGATTGCAAGCTGGTACAACTACTCTGGAAATCAGTTTGGCGGTTCCTCAGAAAACTTGACATGATACTTCAAGAGGACCCTGTTATACCACTCCTGGGCGTATACTCAGAGAATTCCCCAGAATGTAATAAGGAAACATGTTCCACTATGTTCATAGCAGCCCTATTTTTTGTAGCTAGAAGCTGAAAAGAACCCAGATCTCCCTCAATGGAGAAATGGATACAGAAAATGTGGTATATTTACATAATGGGATACTACTCAGCTATTATAACAATGAATTCATGAAATTCTTAGGTAAATTAGTGGAACTGGAAAATGTCATCTTAGTGAGGTAACCCAATCACAAAAGAAAACAGATGGTATGCCCTCACTTATAAGTAGATATTAGCCCAGAAGCTTGGAATACCCAAGACACAATTCACATATCAAATGATGCCCAAGAAGGAAGAAAAAAAGCATGGCTACTCTGGTCCTTCATATAAGGGGAAACAAAATACCCATAGAAGGAGATACAGAGACAAAGTGTAGAGCAGAGACTGAGGGAAAGACCATCCATAGATTACCCCACCTAGTGATCCATCCCATATACAGTTACAAAACCCAGACACTAATATTAATCCCCTCAAGTACTTGATGACTGCAGCCAGATATAACTGTCACCTGGGAGGCTCTCTCTGCTAGTGAATGAGAAATACAGATGGGTATACTCTTCAGCCAGCCATTGAACTGAGCACAGTGTCCCCAAGGGGGAGCTAGAGAAAGGACCCAAGGAGATGAAGGGTTTTGTAGCACCATAGTAGGAAGACAATATGAGCTACCCAGTACTCCCAGAACTCCTAGGGACAAAAGCATCAACCAGATAGTATACATGGTGTTATACATGGCTCTAGATGCATAAGTAGCAGAGGATGGCCTTGTTGGACATCAAAGGGAGGAGAGGCCCCTGGTCCTGGAAAGACTTGATGCAGCAGTGTAGGGGAATACCAGTACAGGGAAGAGGGAGGGGGTTGATTGGGGAACAGGGGGAAGGGGGACAGCTTATGGGACTTCTAGGGGGGACCAGGAAAGGAGAAATCATTTGATATGTAAATAAAGAATGTATATAATAAAAAAGTATTTACCATGTATTCTTGATCTCTTCAAGACTTTCAACATGAAGGAGTGTTGGTTTTTGTCAGCAGGATTTTAAGCATCCAAGGCAATGAGCATGTACTTTTTTTCTTTCTCTTTGTTTATATGATAGATTAAAGAGGTTTGGTTCAATGTTCATAAGAGGATTTGTCTAGAATTCTCATTCTTTGTTGATTCTTTGTGAAGTTTATGAATCAGGGGATTAGTCCTTCATAGACTTAGATTGGTAAAGTTCCTTCTATTCCTATTTTGTGGAGTAGTTTGAGGACTATTCATATTAGATCTTCTTTGAACATTTCCTAGAACTCTGTGGTAAAAACATGGCTCCTAATTTGTTGTTATTTTGTGTATTTTATGAATTATTTTAATGACCTTTTCTATTCCTTTAGGTGTCATAGGACAATTTGCATTATTTACCTGATTTTTATTTACCTTTGGTAATCAGTATCTATTACAAAAATCATCCATTACATTTAGATTTTCCTATTTTGTGGAGAATGGACTTTTGAAGTATGACCAAATTATTCTTTGAATGTTCTCAGTGTCTGTTGTTATGTCTCATTTTTCATTTCTGATTTTGTAAATTTGTATACTATCTCTATGCCTTTTAGTTTGGCTAAGGGTTTGTCTATCTGGTTGATTTTCTTAAAGAACCATTTCTCGTTTTCAATGAGTCTTTGTATTGCTCTCTTTGTTTCTTGTTCATTTTAGGCCTGATTTTGGTATTGCCCATCATGTACCATTCTTGGGTGTTTTTGCTTCTTTTTCTTTGTTTTTCTAGAGCATTCCATTGTACGTTTAGATTGTTAGATGTTGCTATGAAGTTTCTCTTAGCACTGCTTTTATTGTTTGTGTTTTTGTCAACTGTTCTAAGGATATAGGTTAGGTCTAATTAACTCATAACTTGTGTTAATTTCATTATTTTTCTGTTTATTTTCTGTGTCTAAGGTCTGTCTGTTAGTGAGAGTCAGATATTGATGTATCTCACTTTTAATGTGTGGCATCCAATGCATGGTTTAAGCTTTAGTAATATTTCTTTTATGAATGCAGATACCCATTCATTTGGGGCATAAATGATCAGAAATGAGAGATCATCTTGGTGGCGTTTTCATTTGATGAGTCTGAAGAGTCTTTCCCCATATTTTTAGCAATTATTTTTGTTAATATTCTATTTTTTAGATATTAGAAATGATAACCCTTCTGGTTTCTTGCATCTGCTTGCTTGGAAATCCATTTTTCTAGGCATTTACTAGTATGTAATATCTATCCTTGTTGCTAAGGTGTGTTTCTGGTATGCAGGAGAATGATAGATACTGTCTTCTCATCCTTTCTGTTATCCTGTATATTTTCATTCAGTAATTAAGTTTATTGATGTTGAGAGATATTAAGGATCCATGTTTGTTATCTCCTATTATTTTGTTTCTGTTTTTGTGGTGCTAGTGGTGGAGTGTGTGTGTGTGTGTGTGTGTGTTTCCTTCATTTCATTTTTGTTGGTATGGAATTATTTATTTCTTGTGTTGGAGTTTTCTACACTTGATCTTAGCCAAAAGGCTGAGAAGCGATGTGTTGGAGTTTTCTTTTAAGGATTTTCTGTAGGGCTGTACTAAGAGAGAGATATTGCTTATTTTGGTTTTCTCTTGGAATATCTTCTTTTCTTCATTCATGGTAATTGAGAGTTTTGCTGGATGTAGTACTCTAGGTTGGTATCTTTATATAGAGGCTGTTTGGCATAGTTTGGCTCCTTCTAGCTTTCAGAGTCTCTGTTAACAACTCAGTTGTAATTCCGATAGATATGCATTTGTATGTTACTTGTACGATTTCACTTGCAGAATTTAATATTCTTTGTTTGTTTGTTTGTTTTCAAGACAATGTTTCTCTGTATAGCCCTGGCTGTCCTAGATCTCATTCTGTTGACCAGGTTGGCCTTAAACTCAGAAATTAACCTGCTTCTGCCTCCCAAGTGCAGCGATTAAAGGCATGCACCATTGCCCTGCATATTCTTTCTTCATTCTGTATATTCAGTGTTTTGATTATTATGTCACATAATGATTTTCCTTTCTCTTCTAATCTAATTGGTTTTCTGTAAACTTCTTGCATGTTTATAGGCACCTCTTTCAGCAGATTGGAGAAATATTTTTTCTTTAATTTTGTTTGAAATATTTTCTGGTTCTTGGAACTGGGACTCTTCACCTTCTTCACCTAACCAAGGTTAGGTCTCTTCACACTATCTCAGATTTCATGGATGTTTTATGTCATGAATTTTAAAAATAAATTATTTTATTATTTATATGCCAAATGTTGCCTCCTAACTTATCCTCACCCCCCAGTTCTCCTCTAACTTTACCTCATCTGCACTCTGTTTCACCTCTGAGAGGGTGCTATCCCATCCCCACTTCCCAGCCCCAAGCATCATCCTTCCTTGGGGCATCAAGTATTTCCAGGATTAGATGCATCCTCTCCCACTGAGACCAGAAAAGGCAGTCAGTCCTCTGCTTCAGACCAGTCCACAGTATGGTCTTTGGTTGGTGGCTTATTCTCTGCAAGTTCCAGGGATTTCTGTGTGGGTGCAGGTTAGGTCACATTTTTGGTCCTATTATTGGGCCCTATCTCCTTCAACTATTTCAATAAGTTAGGGAAGTCCTAACTTATCCAAAGGGATCCATGACCTCAGTCCAATGGTTGGCTGTCTGTCCCAGTCAGCTACTGGTAGAGTCTCTGAGAGGATAGCCATGGCTCCTGTATGTTCTTGCTGTCTGCAACAACAACATAACATTACTTTCTTTGACAGATGTATCACCTTTTTCTATCAGAACAACATAGCATCACTTTCTTTGACAGATTTATCAACTTTTTCTATCATATCTTATAAGTTTGAGATTTTCTTTTCCATCTCTTATGTTCTGTTGGTGATGCTTCTGTTTCTTGTTCCTATTCTCTTTCCTAGTATTTCCTCCTGCAGGATTCTCTAAGTTTTTTTGTGTATTTTTTTCTCTTATTGCTTCTATTTACATTTTCAGGTCTTGAAATCTTTTATTTATTTCCTTCACCCGTATAATTGTATTTTCCTGCATTATTTTAAAGAATTTGGTATTTTTTCTCTTTAAAGGCCTTTTCCTGTTTGGGATATTTTCCTGTATTTGTTTAAGAGATTTATTTATTTCCCCTTTAAATATATCTATCCCACTGTGTGTTTTGTTTTGTTTTAATTATCTTTTCTCTTTTTGTTACAGTCTAGTCTTCATCCGCTTCCAGGTTGTTCCTCCAACAGTTTCTTATCCCATTACTCTGCCCACTTCTCCAATTGTATGCCTCAACCCTACCAGACCTCCCCAGTACCTGGGCCTACTACCTATGAGGGTGAGGTGCACCTTCTCTCACAACTCACACACCGCATGAAACTCAAGAAGATGGAAGACAAAAGTGTGGATATTTTGATCATTATTGGAACGTGGATCAAAATACCCATGGCTCACAGCCAAACAATAGAAAGAACATAGGGGCCCAAATGGTGTAGCTAGAGAAAGGACCCAAGGAACTGAAGAAGTTTACAGTCCTTCGGGGGGGGGGGGGAACAATAATATGTACCAACCAGTATGTCCAGAGCTCCCAGGGACTACTCCACCAACCAAAGAGTACATATGGAGTGACCCATTGTTCCAGATCCATAAGTAGCACAAGATGACCATTTCAGACATCAGTGAGAGGAGAGACCATGGGTGCTGTGAAGGCTCGATTTCTCAGAATAGAGAAATGCAAGTCAGGAAATTGGGGCGGGGGTTGAGCAGGGGGAGGGAGGATGGGATAGGGGATTTTTGAAGGGGTAATATGGAATGGGGATATGATATTCACCAGCATAAGCATTTCAAAGTGTCAGTTGCCGGGATGTTTTATGTGTACACCTTTGAGGGTCCTGTCAGTTTTGGGTCTTACCAGTGGATGGATAAATAAGGAATCTTTGAAAACTGGAAGTAGCTGGGAAGAGTGGAAGAAAGAGAAACTATGATGAGGATGTATTGCATGAGAGAAAAAAATCTATTTTCAATAAGTTAAAAAAAAGAATCTTAGTTTTATACCCAAGCATTCTGAATAATTTGCCTATGTAAATATAAGATGATTCCATAAAGTTTGTTTAGTTTTCTTTTTTTTTTTAGTTTTTTTTATTTGATATATTTTTTATTTACATTTCAAATGATTTCCCCTTTTATTGCCTCTGATTTCTGTTTATACAGTGCTTTGGAATATAGTGCATTTTCTAAGAAAAAATATCTAAATTTCCAGTAAAGTAAAAAGTCTTACATCTTGAAATAAGAATTCATTTCAATGTAACAAGTCCAAATTTTTTATGATTTTATAGCTTCAAAGGGGTCTCCATTGTCTTTATCACTGAATATAAGTCCTGCTGAGGTTACAGAATCTAGTATGAATTCAAATCATCAGGGATCATGACCTCATTCCCTGTGAGTACTGAGCAGCACATTTCACAGAAACACAATTAATTTTCAAAGAGTCTCTCAATCTCATGAAAGTTCTTGTTTTCCTCTTTATGTGAGTATCGATGTTCTTGATAATCATGAGAGGTGCAGAATAGTTATTTTAAGTAATTGTTCAAGTTAATATTTGATTCAGGTTAGTTCATAGTGGTCAGTCTTACATAGATCTATAAAGAGAAGAGCAAGTTGAATAAAGAAAAATAAAATATATGTTTTGAGGAGAAAAGAGACAACATGAGTGTAAACTGAGCTAAGTCCTGTGATCATGGAGAGAAAGAGAGAGGATAGAAAGGAATGGAGGGAGGCAGAGAGAGAGAGAGAGAGAGAGAGAGAGAGAGAGAGAGAGAGAGAGAGAGTTTAAAAACAGCTCTACAGATGGAAAAAGGACCTGAGGAGCTGAAGAGGTTTGCAGCCTCATAGAAGGAATAACAATATGTACCAACTATTACCCCCAGAGCTCCCAGGGACTAAATCACCAAGGGTACACATGGAGTGACCCATGTCTCCAGCTATATATTTCACAGAGGATGAACATTTCAGGCATCAATGAGAGGAGAGGCCATTGTTCCTGTGAAGGCTCAATGCCTCAGTGTTGGGGAATGCCAGGTCAGGAAAGTAGGGGAAAGGGTTGATAAGCAGGGGAAAGGGGGATGGGATAGGGAGCTTTTGGAGGGGTAATATGGAAGGGGATAATATTTGAAATGTAAATAAAGCAAATATCTAATAAAAATTAAAACACACAAAAAAGATATTAGATGAAGTAAACTAATTTGGCATTTTTTTCATTCATCTTGTAAAACATATCTCTTTTAGTATTTTAGTGTTAATATAACATTATTTTAGGTAGGTGCATGGTGAATATAGGGATGGATGAATAATTGAATAATTATTTGAGTCAAACACAATTTTCATAGGCAAGAGTATAAAATATAATTGTTACCTAGAATATAGTCCAAGAAAGGTATGGATGTTGTCCAAGTAAAAATTAACATTTTATGATTCATACCCTCAAGTAAGTGACATATGGTAAAAACATTTTATGGTAAAAGCTTATATGATATAAGGGAGGATAGAAAGCACACTGATTTTCAACCTGAAGAGTCATCACAACTCTATTCCTAATCTTTATTTCATTAAGTTCTACACTGCATCCTTGATATTACCTTGATAAAACTGACTACGAAACATTAATTGACTTTCACTCAAAGTGTCTCATGTCCCTGATTGCAGAGGAGAGGTAGAGACAAAATCATCACTGGAAACTCCATGTCTACTATCCTGGAGTATAGAGCAGTAAATAACAGAAAAGACCCTTTATCAAAAGCTTGGCAGATCTTTAAAGACAGTCATTTGAATTCTGATCATCATATATATACTGTGGCATGCAGGCACATCAGGTCACTTGGGCACATGTGCAACTGTGTATAACATATCCCACATACAGAAGTAGCAGTCAAAGCTTCTTTTACTAATCTATTTATTTAACAATTTGTATGTTATCTTTCTCTTTCAAAGATGTTCTCTTGTAATCCATGTTGACTTGAAATTTCTAGGTAGCTAAGAGTTTGAATGTTTGATATTCTCTTTTTTCCTTTATTTGTTTATTATTTTATCCCCTAACCCCCATCTATCCTCTCACTGTTCCACATCCCATACCTCCTCACCACCCAGTCTCCACATGGATGTCCCTAGCCACCACCCCACCTGACCTATAAACTCCCTGGGGCCTCCAGTCTCTTGAGGATTATATGTATCATCTCTGAATTAATATGGACCTGGCATTCCTCAACTCTATGTGTGTTTTAGGCCTCATATAAGATGGAGTACACTGCCTGTTTGGTGGTCCAGTGTTTGAGAGATCTTGGGCATCCAGTTTAATTGAGATTGTTGGCCTTCCTACAGGTTTGCCCTTCTCCTCAGCTTCTTTCAGCCTTCTCTAATTCAACAAAAGGGGTCAGCCACTTCTGTCCATTGGTTGGTGCAAATCTCTGCATCTGATTCTTTCATCTTCTTGATGAATCTCCTGGAGTGTGATCATGCTAGATGCCTTTTAGTGAGCCCTATATAGCCTCAGTAATAGTGGCAGGCCTTGGGACCTCTGCTTGAGCTGGATCCCACTTTGGGTCTATCACTGGACCTTCATTTCCTCAGGTTCCTCTCCCTTTCCATCTCTGTAATTCTTTCAGACAGGAACAATTATGGGTCAGAGTTGTGACTGTGGAATGCCCCCCTCTCCCTCATTTGAAGCTTTATCTCCCTGCTGGAGATGGGCTTTATAAGTTTCCTCTCCCTACTGTCAGGCATTTCATCTAAGGTCGTTTCCTTTGAGACCTGAGAGTCTCTCACCTCCCAGGTCTCTGGTGCATTCTGGAGGGTCCTTCCAACTTCCTATCTCCTGAGGTTGCCTATTTTCATTTGTTCTGCTGGCCTTCAAGGCTTCAGTCCTTTCTACTTACCCAACACTAAATCAGGTTCCTATCTCTCCTCCACTACTCCCTTTGTCCCCAGTTCAGTTTCCCTCCTAGGTCCCTTCCTCCATCCCAAATGGGACTGAGTCAGTTGGGCACTTCAGCTTCTTGACCTTTTTGAGTTCTGTGGACTATATCTTGGGTCCTCTGTACATTTTGTCTTGCCTAATATCCACGTATTAGTGGATACAAACCATGCATGTCCTTTTGGGTCTGAGTTACCTCACTCAGGACGATATTTTCCATTTCCATCCACTTGCCTGTAAAACTCAGGATGTCCTTGTTCTTAACAGCTGAGTGTATCCATTGTGTAAATGAACCACATTTTCTGTATTCATCCTTCTGTCATGGGGCATCTGAGCAGTCTCCAGCTTCTGGCTATCGCAAATAAGGCTGCTAGGAACATAGTGGAACATGTAGCCCTCTGGCATGGTGGGGTATCTTTTGAGTATATTCCCAAGAGTGGTATAAATGGGTCTTCAGGTAGATTTATTTCCAATTTTCTGAGGAACCTCCAGACTTATTTCCAGAGTGGTTGTACCAGTTTGCAATCCCACCAACAATAGAGGAGTATTCCTTTTGCTCCTCATCATCTCCAACATGTGTTGTCACCTGAGGTTTCGATCTTAGCCATTCTGAATGGTATAAGGTAGAACCTCAGAGTTTTGATATGCATTTCTCTGATCATTAATAACATTGAGCATTTCTTTAGGTGCCTTGCAGCTATTCAAGATTTCTCAGTTGTGAAATCTCAATTTACTGCTAGTGTTGTTTGGTTTGTGGTGATTAGATTTTAGGGTTCTTTATATATTTTATTTAGACTTCTCTTAGATGTGGGCTAGTGAATATTTTTGCCCAATCTGTAGGTTGTCAGTTTTTCTTATTAGGTATTTCCTTTGTCTTACAGAAGATTTCCAGCTTCATAAGTTCCCGTTTATCAATTATTGATCTTAGAGCATGAGCCACTGGAGTTCTCTTTAAAAAATATCTCCCTGAGCCAGGCAGTGGTGGTGCACACCTGTAATCCCAGCACACTGGGAGGCAAAGGCTGGTGGATTTCTGAGTTTGAGGCCATCCTGGTCTACAGAATGAGTTCCAGGATAGCCAGGGCTACACAGAGAAACTCTGTCTCGAAAAAAAAAATCCAAAAAAACAAAAAAAGAAAGAAAGAAAGAGGGAAAGAAAGAAAGAAAGAGGGAAAGAAAGAAAGAAAGAAAGAAAGAAAGAAAGAAAGAAAGAAAGAAAGAAAGAAAGAAAGAAAGAAAGATCTCCCTGTGTCCCTGAGTGTGAGGCTCTTTCCCACTTTCTCTTCTAATAGATTCTGTGTATCAGGTTTTATGTTGAGGTTCTTGATCCACTTGGACTTGAGCTTTATGCAGGGTAACAAATATGGGTCTAATTTTCATGGAAAATTAAAGAGTAAAGTGGTAGACATGTAAAACAATGCTAAATTAATTGAAATATGAAATAGAAACATTTTATGATAAAATTGAAAATATACATGGAAAATATTTCTGGTAAAATTGTAGAAAATGTAGAAAACCATGTTAGAATATTATCATGGAAAATTTTATATAGATATCATAATGGTAGGCATAAAAGTATTCCTAAATTGATTGAAAGTGGAATTATAAACATTTTCTGATAAAGTTGAAGATTTACATAGAAATATTTCTGATAAAATTGAGGAAATATATAGAAAAATGTCTTAAAATTAAATATTACCATGGAATTTATACAAATAATATGATAGACATAAAGATAATTCTAAGTTGATTGAAGGTAGAATTATAAACATTTTCAGATAAAATTGCAGATTTACATGGAAAATATTTCTAGTAAAATTCAAGAAATACATAGGCAAACACATTAAAATTGACTAATTCTTGGAAAATTTTACATATAAAATGGTAGATATAAAACTCTTTCTAAATTGACAGTGGAATTAGAAATATTTGTGATAAAATCAAAGATTTACATTGAAAACATTTCTGATAAAATAGAGGAAATATATAGAAAGACATATTATAATTGAAGATTACCTTGAAAAATAATGCAGATAAAATGGTAGACATAAAAAATCATTAATTAAAAGGGTAATTACAAACATTTTCTGATAAAATTGAAGATTTACATGAGAAATATTTCTATTAGTCTATGTCTTTTTATTGGGGAGTTGAGTCCATTGTTATTAAGAAACATTAAGGATTAGTGATTGTTGCTTCCTGTTATTTTGATGTCATTTTTATGTTTGTGTTGGTATCTTCTTTTGGGTTTGTTGGAAGAAAATTACTTTCTTGCTTTTTCTAGGGTGTATTTTTCCTCTTTGTGTTGTCATTTTCCATCTATTATATTTGTAGGGCTGGATTTGTGGACAGATGTTGAAAAATTTGTTTTTTTCATGGAATATCTTGATTTCTCCATCTATGATGATTGAGAGTTTTACTGAGTATAGTAGCCTCTGCTGGCATTTGTGTCCTCTTAGGGTCTGTATGAGGTCTGCCTATGATCTAGTTTTTATTGTCTCTTGTGAGAAGTCTGGTGTAATTTGATAGGTCTTCCTTTATAAGTTACTTGCCCCCTTTTCCCTTACTGCTTTTATTATCCTTTCTTTGTTCAGTGAATTTGATGTTTTGATTATTACGGGCCAGGAGGAGTTTCTGTTCTGGTCCAGTCTGTTTGGAATTCTGAAGCTTCTTGTATGTTCATGGGCATCTCTTTTTCTAGGTTAGGGAAGTTTTCTTCTATAATTTGGTTGAAGATATTTACTGGGCCTTTAACTTGGAAATCTTCGTTCTTGTCTATACCTTAGGTTTGGTCTTCTCATTGTGTCCTGGAGTTCCTGGATGTTTTGGTTTACCAGATTTATGCATTTTGCATTTTCTTTGATTGGTGAGTCAATGTTTTCTATGGTAACTTCAGAACCTGAGGTTCTTTCTTCTAACTCTTGTATTCTGTTGTTGATATTTGCATCTATGACTCATGAATTCTTTCCAAGGTTTTCTATCTCCAGAGATTTCTCACTTTGAAATTTGTTGTTTCTACCTCCACTTTTAGATCCTGGATGGTTTTGATCAGTTCCTTCACTTGATTGTTTGTGTGTTCCTGTAATTCTTTAAGAGATTTTTATGTTTCTTTTTTAAGGGCTTCTGCCTGTTGACCCATGATCTCCTGCATTTCTTTAAGGCAATTATTTAAGTCTTTCTTGAAGCCTTCTATCAGCATCATGAGATATGATTTTAAATCCAACTCTTGCTTTTTTTGGTGTGTTGTGGTATCCAGGACTTGCTGTGGTAGGAGAACTGGGTTCTGATGTTGCCATGTGATCTTGGTTTCTGTTAGTAGGGTTCTTGTGCTTGCCTTTCACCATCTGGTAACCTCTGGTGCTAGTTGGCATTTTTGTCTCTGTCTGGAGTTTGTTCCTCCTATGGGCCTATAAGCCTGTGTCCTTACTCCTCTGAGCTCAGGAGTGAAAGCACTGCTGGGGGATCACTCTCTCCTGGCATGCTATGCACAGAAGGCTGTGGAGTTTCCCAGATCCCTAGTGCAAATATAGGTGGGAAGACTTCTGCCAAACTGCTCCACTGATCTTATGCCCTGTGTGCTACTAACTGTAGAGATCTCACCTCTGTGCTCAGAAGTGGAAGAGCTGCTGGGAGATCTCTCTCTCCCGGTGGGCTGTGCACAAAAGGCTGTGGAATCTCTTGGCTCCCTGGTGCAAATGGCAGTGGGAAGACTTCAGTCCCTGCTTCTCCACTGATCACAGAAGGCTGTGGAGTCTCCCAGCTCCCTGGTGCCAATTGTGGCAGGAAAACTTCTATCCCAGCTGCTCCACTGATCTTATGCCCTGTGTGTTCCTAGATCTTTCCCTCCAAAGAAAGGGTGGAGATCTCACCTCTGTGCTCAGAAGTGAAAGCACTGCTGGGAGATCACTCTCTCCTGGGGGACTGTGTGCAGAAGGTTGTGGAGTCTCCTGGCTCCATGGTGATATCAAGGTGTATTTTTTTAATGTGACAGTATTAGTCCCATTTCTCCATCGCTTGTGTGTCTTTTTTGTGACATCAGAACTTTGAGAGCCACCAATGATCAGTTATTGTTAATTTCTCTTATTTTGTTATTCCTGTTTCTGCTGCTTCTGGTGGTGGTGGCAATGAATGCATGCTTGTCATCTTTTGACTTTTCCTAGTATAATATTGCTCATTTCCAATGTTTTCATGGTTGCAGTTAACCTCTTTCAGCGGGCCTTTTTCTCCTAGAAGATTTGTATGGCTGGATTTGTAGATGGATATTGTTTCATCATGGAGTATCTTGCTTTTTCCATCTGTGTTGATTGACAATTTTGCTGAACATTGTAGTTTCATCTGGTATTTGTGGTATCTTAGACTCTTCAGAACATCTATCTAAACATTTATGATTTTAAAAGTCTCCATTGACAAATCAATTATAATTCTAATTGGTCTGCATTACATGTTACTTGTTCTACCCCCTTACAGCTTTTAATATTCTTTCTATAAACTTTCTGTTTGGATTATTTGTGCAAAGTGAAACTTCTTTTCTGAACCAATATATTGGGTGTTCTGTAAGCTTTTTATGCCTTTATAGGCCTATCTTCAATTAGGTTAGGAAACTTTTCTCCTATAATTTTGATGAAAATAACCCCTGGACCTTTGAACCAGGTTTCTTCTCTTGCTTCCATTTCTATTATTCTTAGATTTAATGTTTATATTCTGCTCCAGATTTCCTGGATAATTTTTCAGAATTTTTTATAATTAACTTTTATTTGACTAATGCACCTACTTTTTTCTATAATATCTTCAATTCCTGAGATTCTTTCTTTAATCTCTTGTATTTTTTGGTGATACTTGCCTCTATAGTTCCTTTTCAAATTCCTAAATTTTTCATTTTCATAATTCCTTCAGTTTGGATTAATTTTTTCAATTCATTTTTCCACTTTTAGGTCTTGAACCTACTTCTCTGTGATGAACAGAATGTGAATTAGTAAAGAGCACATGCTGGAGTTCCTTGCTGGGATAAAACAAAGATCAGGGGAAGGAAGTTTAGAAGAAAACTGAGATCTATGAGATCCAGTGAAACTGAGGGCTGGGGATGTATGAGGAAGTCTGTAGCAGGTGTTGTATTGCAGAGGTAAGGATGAGACCTTTGGATTTGATTTGAAGAAAAGCAGGGAGTAATGAAGGTCTTCAATTAGCTAACATGTTTCCCTAGTCTGCTCACATGCTATGTACCTAGACAATGCCTGCTGGTGTTTGGCACTAGGGTAATAGAATTAGTTGGGGGACTTGTGAAGAGGTCAGAAAGGAAAGGGAAACTTTTGCAGATACTGTGCAATAAACTTGGAGAAGAGTCTGGGGAACTGGATTTGAGGGAAAAAGAGAAGAGATGAAGAGACCTGATCTTGGACTACCTATTTATCTGTCAGAGGAGATACTCTTACTCTTTTGTATATAATGTATTTATATAAAGATCATGGATGTGTAAACTTCAAAGGGTAAATTAAAGCACACACAATTTTAAATTTCAAAATTGGTCAGGTTCAGGAAAACAATTCTAAGATTGTGACAATATTGTTATTATGTGTAAGATGTCATTCAGGGCCTCCGTTAGGTATTCATTCAACAGTTTTCTAAAAGGGAAAGGTTACTAGATAAGGGAGACTTTGAGTGATCTTTTGAGTTGGCTGAATAAGATACCACCAAGCAATCCTGTTGATAGCACAGCATACCAACCACCCATAACTCTGCCTTCATCTATGAGATTTATGTAAAGCAGGAGGTCATTCTTTCATGTTATAATCCTTTTAGGTTGGGCAGTGACCCATGGATTTAATCCCATAACTTGGAGTCAGAGGCAGATATACCTCTGCAAATTTGAGGCCAGTCTATTTAATAGAGTGAGTGTCTGAATTGCCAGGGCTCCAAGGAGAAAACCCTGTTTACTAAACAAAACAAAACAAAGCCAAAAACTCAGATTGCAATGGTATTTTCATTTAAAGGATTCTAGATGATTCTGTGTTTCCAAATCTACAAAATGCATTCAAAAAACACAGAAATTATGTGAGAGGTTTTTGTCAAAACTTCAGAGTAAGGTGGTCAATAAAAGGGATAAACACAAAGAAAATTGCTAAGTATTCCTATTTTAGTTAATCTAGAGTTTTTATGTTAATGTTCCTGATAGTAGGATTGAGAAGGCTTTTATGAAATATTATCAATATAATTGTAAAACTCCCATATTATACTGTATGTTTGCTCTGTGGTGGTCACAGTCTATGTCAACCAGCAAGAAGCTCTTAGCTGACTAAAAATTTCACTACAGAACAGAATTGGGCAACACAGCCAGTTACAGGGATGAATGTTTATTTCCTGGAAAAGACCCACAGCATGTTCAGTGTGACTGAGCTGGAGTAACCTTATATCTATAAAGGCCAAATGGCTGAGGAAATGGTACAAGAGGGTGTGAAGATGTGGGCTGCTTCTGACTAGCATGATTATGCTTACATTGACAATTAAGGTGAAGGAGTAGATTATTAGAAGCAGCAAATGTCATGGACTATAACATCATGTATTAACTGCCCAAAATGAACTCTATTACATATTTTTGAGGTCCTGTCTGTGGCAAGAATACTTAAAAGTGCTGTAAATGCCAGAGCCAAACAAGAACATAGTGCAGCAGAAAGACTTTAATCTCAAAGTTGAAGCCTGCCTGTAAACTATGTGCTTTTTATGTATCTCTAAATCATACCATGTTTATTTTTAAATTTAATTTTAAATTTTTGGTTATTGGGAAATTTACATGTAATAGTAGGAGACAATATGTTACAGAGATCCTATATGTACTTTTTGTTGCATTCTCTACATCTTAGTACAATGTCACAACCAGTATAGTCACATAGAATAGAGGTACAGTCAAACCACAGACCATATTTTCCAACATTAAGATTGCTCATGCTGCAGGTTAAAACCACAGAAATCTTTCTTTCTTATCAATTGTTTCCTATATCTCTGACAAGATAGTTTCCTCCCCACCTTTTACTTCTGCCCTTTCAGAGGCTTTGTAGTACCCTTTTATGTATGTACATAGTAATCTATATTCTGTGCTCTGAACTGTCAAATATTCATATGACAACTCTTACATTCTCTAATGTTTATAGTGCCATTGTTTCCTGTTTTAGTTCTGACATATGTCGTTATATGGCATCATTCTTTTAATTTATCCTGTGACAGTGTTGGCATGAGTCATTTGTTTTTCAAAATCTAGTCATAATATTGAGATTTCTCTCAGCCCCTCATATTGACCTATGAAGAAAAAACATACTAAAATGGAGAGGTTCAACTTTAGAAAAAGTAACCTTGGAGAGAAAATCCATGGTGTGGATTTTTATTACTACTTTTTACTAGTACTGAAAAGATCAGACCTTTTGAGATTGCTCAATAGAAGAAAGTTCTTGTTACTAACATCTATGGACCTGATTTTTCTTTCCCTAACCTACAGCAAAGCTTGTTGTGATAGTGTGATATTGTGTTCTCAGTGCTTCTATAATGAGATGAGAGCACAAGTAGGATAATCTTCTGAAAGTGTGATGACATTATGTGGAATATAAATTTAGGCAGAAATAATTAGTCTCATACTCCTAGAATATTGCCCTCTGACATTTGAATGTGCTCTACATCAAGTGTCTACACACACACATGCACATGTATATACAAAACAAGTACAAAACAAAGAACAGAACAACAACAAAGTAAGAAAAGAGAGGAAATACTATATATTCATTATGTTTTTTTAATGGTTATCTTCCTCAAACAACTTTTTAGAGCATTTTTCTCCCTAATTGATGAGCCCTTTGTCTTTGGATATCTCTCATATACTTCTGTCTTTAATTTCAAAAATTTAGTCTATCTATGGCTTGCTCTGTGTTTCTTTAATAAAATGTTGCACACAGTTTTCTAAATCAGTAACTACAAGGACTTAGAGGTCATCTCAGTGTTGGCCTTTGTTGTTTTCTCTTAACGTGTAATACAATGGGGATAATCGAATGATACCTCCTGTCTACTCTTTTACTGGATATTGTTTTTTTGTTTTTTTTCACTTATGTTGGGATGTTCTCTTGCATTGTTTCTTTGACTGCTTGCTCATCATCTCACTGCCATTATTCCTCCATTCTGAACCAACAGTTGCTGTCTTGAAAAACTGACTGAAAACAATCTGGAGTGGTTAGGCTTTGTCTGGCTTTATACTTCAATGTCACTGTCTGAACTTATCTGCAGATTCTCAAAGAGATTCCTGAGGGATGGAGTGAGGGCCTAGGGGAAAGAGGCTTGAGAAATGGAGATAAGACAGGATTCTGATCAAGTCTCTTTTAATGCATGTTCACATAGCTGTTATATGGTAAAGCATTTGGCAGCAAAAAATAAAACAGGATGTGGTAAGCAACCAGCAAAGATAAACAACCAGACCTTTCCAGAGAATCTAAAGTGTATGTCATCACACTGTGTCTCATCAGGAGCTGAGGGTACAGTCAGCATTAACAGTTCCAGACTGACCAAACCACTTCCTGTGACAAATGCATTCATCTTGTCCCTACTCAGACCTGAGATAGACATGTCTGACTCCAGCAGTCTCCTACATGTACCTTTTCTGTAAAGTAAAATCAAAGCCAAAGGATGAGCATCTGTCTTAGGCTTCTCTGTAAGCAGCTTCTGGTCATGTTTGTAGTCATCTCTGAATAAACATCCAGCAAAGGGATCCCTTCACTCTTAGCTCAAAATTATGATGCACCCTATAAAGCTGTCACTATGAGGATTACCTGTCATTGACTCATCAGCTAAGGCTAGATGCTGATAATGAAGTTGGATAAGTTTAGATTGAATTTGGTCAATCTGTTGTTTCAGAAAGTTCATTAGCTTATTGAATAAAATTGGACCAAGGGAAAATTGGATGATCAGACCTAACAATGGCCCAAGCAGAGAAGGTAGAAGCATAGTCAACCATGGGGAAGTGCTGAACTATGTTTGAAGCCATCCTGCATCCTTTTCCCTCGGCTTCTTATGATCCTCTAACCCTTCATGTACCTTGGCTAGAGAATCTTATATGACTGCAGTGTGATAAGCATAAAAACAACATTTTTCCTTTAGGCCAGCAAATAAACCTCATTGTTGCAAAAGCAATAAATCTAAACCCCCTTCTATTTTGAAGAACTTCCTCAGATAAGGATGTTATAGAATCTCTCATAGGAGACATTTCTGCTTCTAT